>NW_004567102.1:66413476-66431998 GCF_000260355.1 Condylura cristata | reverse complement strand
AAAAAAAGAAACCTTACTAGAGCATAATCTCCCAAAACTGGTTTTCCAAATGCCAACTTTTCTTCCTTTACCATCAAACTTACATTCTGGAGGCAGGTTAATTGTCTTAAAACATGGGGCTTTGAAATTGCTTAAGGAGTGGAATAATATATAAAACTAGCACTTCTACCTTCCAAAGTTTGAACTGAGATTTCAGGCCCATGAGTTTAGCTTAGACAAGGTTTCTTTTCATTAATTTACAAAAATTAAAACCTAAGAATATTCCTCGTATACTATGATATATTATTTCTAAGATTTTTAAATAGTGTTTCAGTGGCCTAATCTCACCTGTTAACTAACATATGGCTAGTCACTGAAGCTCATATCCCACTTCCTGTATAAGACCTCCTCTGACTGACTCAGCAAATCTATTCTGAGCTCTCATTCCTCAGGGCATTTTCCTTTGACATTTGCTCTATTACGATGTCAGTTCTTTCACTTCTTGTGACCAGACATCAAGTTTCATTCATACTTTCACTGTCAGAAATATTTAACATCATACCTTGCCCATGCCAGTGTTCATGATATTTTTGTTAAAATGCTGCATAAGAGGGAATTTTTCCTGAGATTTACTGGCTGACCACCCTATTACTTTACCAACTTTCCTAGTTAAAACTATGAACAAACAAAATTAATGTAAAACAAAAGGCAACGTTTTGGGAGTTAGCAAAAATATTTGTCAGTATATGTAGGGTACAGATCTCAAGCTGCCAAATGTGGCTGGTAAGAAACAGGCTACCGGTATATTTTTTAAAGGATTTCTTCCCAATCTCAAATCTTATCTTGCAAAATGAAGGTCTCCTTTTGAATTTCTATTTATAATCTCTGAATTGTATTTAAATAACATGGTTGTGGGTCCTCCCTGGGGGAGCAAGTGGTTAAAGTGCAGCACTATGAAACTAGCTGCAGCTGCTTTAGTACAAGTTTGATTCCCAGCCAAGGAGGTGACCCACATGGTGCAGCAGACCTCTCCTGTCTCACCCATTGCTCCCCTCAGCAATGTACTTCATCAGCCTTCCTGTTCTGCTCCCCACTTTGTGGTGAATCATCTCACTACCCTCTGCACCTCTGGCCTGTACCCCAGTTCTATATGCACAAGTAAATAAATCTTTAAAAAATAAATAACATGGTTGTGCATAGTACCTACAGTTTAGTTAGCTGAACAAGCTGATGAATAAGTCCAGCCTTCAGGGAAATTACAACAGGATTAAAATTGTTTACTGTTGGAAAAATAATGAACAACCATATACCAGAGACATGTTGTGGGGGTGGAGCGGGGAGGGAAATGCACGGGATTATGGGGATGGCACATGGGTGACTTGGTGATGGGAAACCCGCGGGGATTACAGTTGAGATGGAAAAAAAATGTACAAAATGGTGTAAAAATAAACTTTTGTAATAAAAAGGTAAAAAAAAATTGTTTACTGTTGGAAAAACAAGCTATATTGTAACCCATAGCTCTAGTGTTTGGAATTTATCAAAGTGCACATAGTATGGCTTAGAACTTTCCCTAAACCTTGGCTAAAACAAAGCTCAGTGTCAACCTATGCCTTCATGAACCAAAAATAGTTTCAGATGTTTTAATAAAATGCTTAGATTAGATAGCAGTCTTCTAATTATTTCCAGATGGCAGGATAAGGATTTATCTTGAAATTCTTCTGAATAAAATGAAAATACGAGCAAAAGTCTTTCATCTGGTTTAAAAACAGCCCTTGTGAATTACCATTTCATCCAGGTTCCTCGTCCTCTCCCACTTGCTACAACATTTTCTACTGGCATTTCCATTTTCTATTCCTGATGCTACTGGAGGAAAAGGTGCTGGAACAAGAAATAATGAAGAATGATAGATGAGGCTAGGTAAAGAGAGCTGAGGTTAGACTAGACAATAAGGAAAAGCAAGAGCAACTTAAGATAAAATTTATCCAGAATGAAAGTAGAAAAGATTCTTGGTGAGGCTCACAAGTAAATGCTGGAATGGAGCAAATGGAAGGCTCACAGTTCTTCAGCCAGTCACTAGGCTTGCAAGGTTGAGTTCCCTTGGTTAAGTGCCATGATGCCTTTTATTTCCGTTCAAGGGTTTTCAACACTAAGATCCCTCTTGTGATTCAGGACCCAAAACTGTGCAAAAGTGAGCAAACTCAGCCACTGCTTCACTGAGCTTGGAAACTATTAAGGGAGGTAACGTGTACATAAAACAGGATGAGATAACCTTTAGAATGCAAGTTTCAATTAGGGCAGACATTCACTACAAGCTTGGTGCAGGCAACAACAGTTAACATTTATCATAATATAAGAGTGAATAGCAGTTCCAGTAAGATCAAGATAAGGGACCAGCCTGTGGCACTCTGCTGGGCTTGAAAGAGGAAACCCAGGAAGCCAGAGAGGAAGGGAAGGCCAGGATTGCACTTGCAAGTGTCATTTCTAAATGCTTGACTTTTCTCTCATACCCAGTGGAGTTGGAGTAAGATTGTACTGTTGCTGTTATATTAGGAAAATTAATCTCTACTTGCACTTGAGAGCAGTAATGAGGGACTGATACTGGGAAATAACATGAAGATTCTAAAGGCATCTTGCAATAAACAGCCTAAAAAAATGGTAAAATCTAGAGCATTTCACCAGCCCCTGCATATTCTAAACACAATGTCAGAATGTCAGCTTGGTTCAGAGTATTCAGTAGAGTATAAAACAGTCTAAATGGACTTTTGTATTTATCTGCAAAGTTGCATCTTCTCCATTATATGCTTTTATCATTTTTTGTTCTTTGTTTTGTTTTATTTATTTTTGTGTGAGGCTAGGGTGGGCGGGCATCCTTACAATACACATCCTTATTGTAACCTCACAATGTTCTTTGAAATTTGAATGATGGTAATAATAGTAATAATAGCTCACAGACTGGTCAGACACTGCTGTAAATGTTTCAGGTATGAAAACACATTTATCCTCATAGCATTTCTGGAAGTGGATGTAATAGAAATGAGAAAACAGATTCAGAGTTTAGGCAACTTGCGTGTGGTCACACAGCTTGGGAGGTGGCTCCAGATTGACCTCCAAATTTGTTTTCACTTGAGGTTTTGTTTTCCTATCAGTTTTCTTATTTTAGTACCTATTTCTAATATCTGTAATATCAGTCTCTAAGAATGCTGCTTTGCCTTTAAAATAATGACGTGCACTCACCAACCTCCATTTCTCAAATGTACTGGGAGAAGCTATGATGAACAGAAAAGGTTGAAAATCTATCCTTGGGTGAGCATCAGGTGTTTACAGGTGGCCAGGTCCCTCATTCAGCAAATGATGGCGGAGATTTAGACCTGACCACACCTGGCTTCTTCACTCCTCTCCCTTGCTCTTTCGTGTTCCTAACTGGACAAGTATAGGACTTAACTTCCTCAAAGATCCAACTGAAGAATGCTACTACACTTAATTTCATTTTTAAGTTGGGCACAGTTTCAGTTATCAGTTTTGTTGGGTCTAAAGCAGCATCTGAATTTCTGGAACTTGAAGAAAGCGTACAGTAGTAGAGCCCTGGGAATTTCACTAGACACCCCCTCCAAGGTTGGATGCTGATCTTTGATAGAGTTATTCATTTTTAGAAGCTGATACCTGGCACTATAGTAGATGCTGGGCTCAAAATGTTTCCTGGCCTGAAGAATGCAATGATTAGCAACTATTGTTTATTGCCTAATTATAAATAAACTGAAATAGAGGGTCAGTCACATTCAGTGTTTCTATGTTCTCCAAAATTATGTAATACTTTGTTAAAGGACAAACTAGAAGACAAATACATTTCACATATATACACATATTTATTTTTGCTGACAACCAAAAATTAAAAATTAGTCTACTTTGGCTACATATTGATCACTGTTTTATACTCCCAGCTATGATTTTGCAGCAAAAATCATCAAAATTACCAGCTAAAATCTGAGAACACATCTTTGCTTTGCAAACCAAGATCTTGATGACCTATCTTGCCTTACCAGTTTATCCATTCATGGCAGACCTCAGAAATCAATAGCAGGAAGTGAATTACATCTTTTACCTTTCTTATTACAGATAAAGGCTCCTGCACTTTTTTCAGAATTCCCATACTACTTGCCAAACTTGGGCCCACTGTCTTTCTCCGGACCTACCTTATTCTATTTCTTTCAGCAGAAAGCTCTTTCTCCTTCACAGAGACAACTGCTTGGTATGCCATGTGGTAATATGACATCATCCCATCTAAACTTCAGATTTATCCTTTCCTATTCTTGTTCTATAATAATTTTTTTTAAAAAAACTTATTGTCGTTACCTTCTGCTCCTTTTGAAAGTTTAAGCACATTCTAGAATTTGCTTTTCCTGGCAGCAGTCCACACTGGTTTCTATTAATTACACAGTCATGGAAGTTTACTCCTGTACATTGAGGTTCTCTTCTAATCATATTGACACACTGTTCTAACCACATCGCAAACTTAATATATATCAGATGTGGTTCTAGATGTACTCACATATGTAATCTCAAATAATGTAATAAGTAAAATGACTTGCAGCATTGAGAGGCTTTATAAAGAAGCCTTTGCCTCCAGAAAGCTAACAAAGAACCAGGAATGTTGTCTAAGATCCAACAACAAATTAGGAGGAGTAGGACGGAAATATTAGAATTCCAGATTTTCAGAGACTAATGTTTATTCTTGGCTTAATATGTCTCTTTCTATTGTTTTTCATGTTATTCCACTTCTTAGTGAGTCCCTAGAATGTAACTGAAAGTATCTGAGAACTGTACACTGAGCTAACGAACTCTTGAATACAACTGAAATGTGCTACGTATTAAGGACACAGGGTTAATAAAATCTGGTCTCTGACTTTGGAAGAATGGAGTCGGTGGAAAATTGGTCAGAACACATATTAAAAAAGGAAACATGCTAACTGGAGTTATAAGAACACTGAGGAATCTCTTCCACTATCTGGAAGAATCAGGGAAACTTCCAAGTGGGAATAGCAGCTCTTGCAGTCTGTGTACCCCAGTGGGTATTTGCTGGAAAAATAGATTGAATTCATCTTTGCTCTTGGTTGTTTCACAAGATCCTTTTCCTATGATTTTTCTTAATCTTCTCAGTTAAAGTGTGCCTATTGTCTTTAATATATTTGATATTCTTACTTATATGCTTTAACTTTGATTCTCATCCCGAGGTTTAAAAATTCACCAGAATGTGAGGTTATCTGCCAAAAGGAAGTAAAAATTAATTTATGCCTTCAGAAGCAAACAAAAACATTATATAAAGCCCCATGTGGTATCCACAAATGTGACAGATGGAAATAATTTCTGTTCAAGCTAGAACAGTTTTAGGACTTTCTTCCCAGTAGAGACATTTTAAACTTTTAGGATACGATTTTAAATCAATATCATTATCAGTATTGAAGGAGCAATGCCTATGGGTGACTAATAGTTCAATCACATTAAAGTTTAAAAAATAAGAAAGAACAGAAGTCATTTTTTTTTAATGTATAGCATAATGGATTTGCATGTGGGACACTGTACTCAGAGAAAGGGGTTTGTATCTCAGTTTCATAGCTGTGTACCCTTGTGCAGTTGCTTAAAACTCTTACCTCAGTTCCTCTACCTGTAAGATGACAAAAGCCTTCCTTAATAAGGCACACTAAGAGGTGGAAGACACACCCCAGCTGGTGGTAGGGGCTTCTACATACTGCTTTATAACCACACTTGAACAACTGACTCGACCACTGGAGCCTCAATTTCCTCATCTGCAAAAGAGGATAGTAGAGGTACCTGTCTGATTGCCAGAAGCAGAGAAAGTAATGAATACACAGCTTAGCTTGGTGTATGGAAATTAACTGTCAGATGTATCTGATTATAAGATCTTTTTAAGGATAAAATGAAATGATATACTAAAAATACATACTGTAGTTTTGATTTAAAAAAAAAAAACTTTCAATGGGTTCCTATCAGTGAAACACTTTTAAAAAAGATTTATTTACTTATGTATACAAGAACTGGGGTGTAGGACAGAGATGTGAGAGGTAAGAGGATTAACCAGACAGACTGGGGAGCGGAACAGGCAGAGCTACTGAATACATTGCTGAGGGGAGCAGCAAGTGAGACAGGAGAGGTCTGCTGCGCCATGTAGGTCACCTCCCTGACCAGGGATAATGGAACTCCTGCAGCCAGTGGCTGAGAATAGCTTGATAGTGCTGTGTTTTCAACCCCTGCACCATCAGGGAGGCCTGCTACAGTGTTGATTTTACACATATTCGCAATAAGCAATAGCTATTATTATTAACACTTTCATTGCTCAGCTAGACAAATTAAATATATATTTTAACATTAAATAATTAATTGTGGCTCACTGTATAAGGACAGAAAATTATGATTGCAAATTTGTATTGGGATTTAGAGTCAAAGCTAACTGAAGAGAGTCTATGTAATTTAGTGGCAGAAGCTTTAATATTATGATAGTATAAGAAGAGTTGAGTTTATATGAACCAGATAATTGGGAAATATATTAGTCAAAGACTAAAGCATGCCTTTCATTTTAATATATTCTATTTCTTCAGATTTGGAGACTTGTGGCAAACATAGCAATAATAAAAACAAGGTAGGAAAACTCAAGCCAGTTTACTGTGTGTTTTCCTTATCTTCATCATACAGTTGAATCAAATAAATGTGTAATCTGATTAATTCTGCAAGCACTATTCTGTTTCAATTGAGATGCTTGAACAGAAAATGGACTGAAAACAGAGAAATGTGGGACTATTAGACATGGGCATAGAGAAGATACAATAGAAAGTGAAAGTGGCAATATATCAATCTTGTGACAAGAAGGTTGAGCTGTGACTTTAGTGTATTCTGAAGGTATTTGTTTGTCTGCCTTGGAAGGAATGGTTTCTTAATATTCAAAACACCATAATGAAGTTCTATACACTAATATGCAGTATTTAAACATACATCATATAGCTGTATATTGATAAGAATGCTGGAACTAAAATGAAACTGTTTTGGTTGATTAGCAGAATGATACTCAAACCATTATATATAAAATACACTTGCTGGTCAAGTATATCCTAAGCAGGCAGAAAATACTAGGAATGGAAAATGCACTGGGAAATCTATACAGTTCCTGTACTGATGCTTTCAAATCCTGCCACTCTGACAAAGGGCAAAACATGAGCTTAACCCAATTCTGAGCTCTGTAAGAAAGACAGGGACAACTGTTCTCCAAGGACAAAAACCATGCAGTCCTTGGAACACAGAAGTCTTGAGGAGGCCAAATAATGGATCCCTAATGGGCTGTTAGAAAACCCCTGCTGAGCATGGGAAATATTTTCTGCAGGAACAGAAGAAATCAGAAGCCTATTTTCCCCAAGGTAGAGTTAAGTTTCCTGCCCTGCACCCCAATTCTTCAAATTTTCACAAGGTCTTCCAAGGATGATATACACTCCCTGTTCCCACATTCCTGCCAGAAAGCCATCTTGAACCTGTCTCTGCAGGAGAACATATATGGTAACTCCACTTAGTCATATGGTGACTGTGTTTTGGAAAATAACTACAGGCAGAGCTCTAAAAGTGAACCTGACATACCCTGCGCTCTTATCAGGCTGAGAATTAGAAGCAAGGAGACAACGATGGCTAAGAAGCACCCTAGGCCCAATGGCAGAAGTATCCAAGGGGCACCTAGAAGGTGAAAAGGAGAGCTGACCTTAGGTGGCGGACTGAAGGGGAGGTAGTAAGCAGTAGGGGTTACATAAAGGGATACTCAAACTGTCTTCAAATAGGGGAGTTGGAGAGGCAGAGAGGCATTCCCTCAGAGAAAAGAGAGGGAAGATGAACCACAAATGCAGCACAAATTGACTTCCATGGATTCAGATTGATGGAGGGTTTAGAATTAAGAAGCTTCACTTTTTATCAGCAAACCCCAAGTTAGCATTATGGTTCCCCCCTCGCCCCCCGCCCCAGCCCTTCTGGCTTACTTAGTGTCCTCCAGAAAGTAATTCCTGATCAGAAAATAGTTGATGAGCAAGTACTGTTTAAAAGGTCACTTTAGGATTTATTCAGATTTAAATGGTATAAAGCTGACTAAAACAGTCTTACTCAGATCAAAGTAAATATTAGCTAAATGGTGACTTTTTAATTATGATGAACTCCAGAAAGAAAGCAAAAAGTTTTATCCTGAATCTTTCCCAAGACAACTGCCAGAAGTTCAAATTAGTCATCTGGATACTTTGAGGGAAAGTCTGAAAACTGAGAAGGAAGAGCAAAAACTTAGAAATGAGATGGAAACCAGGGTTTGTTGAATTCTGATTATATTTTAGGAACTTGATATATATTATCATATTTAATTTTCAGGAAAATTCTGTGATGGAGGAAAAAACTATTTCTTTGAGGTTTAGAGAAGGTAAGAAGTTTGCTCCGTGCCACACAGGTTAGAGGTAGAAGAACAATGTCTCAAATTCAGACTGTTTAACTTAAAGAGCATTTATCCTCCAATCACACCACACATGAACAGAAATAGGACTAGGGGAAGGAGACAGAATTGGAAATGTTGAAGGAAAACAAGGATATGAGGGGGTGAAAGAAGAGTTTATAATCATGAATTTAGAATGCAGTGAGGAAAAAATATGTTATTTAAAGAAAGAAAAAAGTATGTTAAAGAAAGAAATCATATGCATCTTTGAATCGCAAAGCATGCCTCCCGCCTTCATAACTTGCAGTTGTTGTGTTGATGATGTCGGTTTTTGGAATTGCTGGGTCCAGAGCCTGGATCCTTGCGTTCACTCTGGGGAAGGTTTCACCAGAGCTTCCCTTTCAGCAGTATGTGGTGAGTTCCCAGGTGAGCTTCTCCATGCCACAGAGACCTTAGTTATATACAAAAGGGCAAGTTTATTATAAAAAGGGGAGAAGAACAAAGGGCACTTGCACCTAGAACACTGCCCATGTAGGGCCAGGTTTGCTAAGAGTGAGGCCGGCAAGGCCACAGGAGGGTGGCCTTGAGGAGAGCTGCTTCTGCTGAGGGCGGTCAGTGCAGAGAAGCCGGGCCTGGGACAGATCTCAGTTCCTATAGTTGGATTAATGGCTATATTAATTAACTATAGTAACTACCCCTCATTTCTACCCTCATTTCCAGCTCGTAGCATTGTGTGAGCCAGGTTCCTGCTCTTGTGGACCCTCGTTTCTACATTTTCTATCTTGATTCTCCATCATTGACAGGGTGAGTTCAATTATGTTTTATAGGAAAGTATTTCTATAAATGTATCAAAACCACGCATGAACATAACCAACTTGTTCAAAGCTAACCCACATGACCCAATGCATAGACAACCTCTAATTCCAGAAAGAAAATGAGGTGGTATCACTCAATCTATTTAGTTCCTTACGAGTCTTGTTATTTTGAGACATAATTTTTGGTATTTTATCTTTTCATCACTATAGATTTGATCATCTCTAAAAGTAAGCAAAAATAAGATAACACTATTAAAACACCCTAAAATGATTGATAATATCTCTAAATTCAGTTTAAAGATTTTTATCTTTTCCTCTAAAGTGTCATGTGAGCAGTATAAACTAAGGAAATGTTGGCCAAAGATTTTTTATTTGTTACTGATGTTTATATAAAAGTTTTTTCTTTCTTGCCAGTTGGTACATTGGCAGCATGTACTTTTTATTTTAATTAATTTAACATGGTGATTTGACAAACCAATTGTGCATTGAAATAAAGAAATGCTTACTAAACAGTCCATTTAATATAAAGTATTATTTAATCACAGGGAGATATTTTCATTCCCAAAACTCCCAAATAAATGATCAATTTTAAGTGACCTTACAAGTTAGGCTCTTGTTAGTTAGGCTCATTCCCAAAACTCCCAAATAAATGATCAATTTTAAGTGACCTTACAAGTTAGGCTCTTGTTAGTTAGGCTCATTCCCAAAACTCACATTACTTTGTTGGTGCATGAAGATCAATTGAAGAGTTGCAAACTATGAATTTATAGTTTGAATCAGTTAAACAATAAAATTCCTTTTGTAAAATGCAGATAATTTTATCTCCCACCAATGCAGCTTGTAGTAACTTCATTTTAACAACTTCAGAAAGCCAACTGACTAGACAGCTAAATAGAGCAATGTAATAAAAACACTCATATGAATTTTTAAAATAGTTGGTTAAAGGTCAGAATGTCTGCTACAAAGGAAACCATCCCATTATTATTCTAACCAGACACAGCCTTCCTGAGTGCTGGGCAGGCTTCTCCCTGGGCTTTCTCTCCCGAGTAGGTCTTCTGGGATGAGACAGTTCCCAGATGTAGGAATTCATAATCCATAACAGTCAAAACATTTGGGCAGACACATGAAAGAGAATATAAGTGTTATACTATCAGAGGGCGAATAATTAAGATCATTCCAATAGTTCAAAAGCAACATGAAAAACCAAGCAAAACCAGTATCCGAAAAAGAAACTAGCACCAACATGTCTTGGCACATGGGGAGAATGGAAAACCAGAAGAATTCAGTAATGGTGTTTAGTCTAGTAACAAGGGTCTAATGGGTGAGCTTGTTTGAAATGCAACTTCTGGGCCCATTTTCACCTATTGAACTAGAAAGTCAGAGGGCGGCCCAGCAATCACATTATCAAGCCCTCCAGGTGATTCTTAATTCCTATTAAAGTTTGAGAGTCAACAAAAGGAGGAATTTCCTTAATGCATCCAGCCTCTACTCAGCGAAAGAGGGGAGGAGATTGTTCACTTTATTTCTTCTGAAACGAGACTAGGGCCCTCCCTGGTGGTACAAAGGGTTAAAGCACAGCACAGCACAGCACAGCACTATGAAGCTATGGGCAGACACTGCAGCCCGAGCCATCCTTGGCCAGGGAAGTGACCCACATGGCACAGCAGACCTCTTCTGTCTCACCCACCGCTCTCATCAGCAGTGGTTTTCAGTGGAACTAACTATTCTGTTCTCCACTCTGGTGAATCCTCTCACCACCACCCTCACATATCTGGCCTGTACCCCAGTTCTTGTCTGCATAAATGAATAATTAAAAATATAGATAAAACCAGACTATTTGCAGGTATGGATGGAGGCATAAAAAGGAAGGCTATTATTAGAGAAATATGGTTTGAGCCAACAATGTCCTGCAATTTTGTTGGATTAGGGGTACTCCTTGTAGTGGTTATGGTCTAGTTATGAAAGATAGAAGAAATAAGTAGGAGGGAAATAAGCACAGGATTCAGGGGGCCCCTCATTGAGATCATGTGTCCTGTGTGCTCCCTATTCTTGCAATTGTTTTAAAAGAGGACAGTATCTCTTATCACATATTTGTTCTGTTCTTCATTCACAATGAAGACTAAAAGTTTCCACTGGCATTGGATACCCAAGACCAAAGGATGATGGGACCTACCCTCTAGAGAAGCTCACATACTAGAATAACACATTTTAAATAAAAGTGTTGAATGAAGTAGCACACTCAAAGTTGTTTGCAGCAAAATGGAATCGACAAACCAACCATCAACCTCAATTAACAATTCTTTCTCATTTAGAAGGAAAAAGTAAGGATCTTCTTTCAAGAAAAAATAGGGGTATAGAATGTACTCTGAAAGCTTAGATGTCTACCTATTTCTGCTTGAAATGTTTTGCTATGGCTTGATCTTGCTTATTATCAGCATTCTAGTACAATCTGTGACCCATAAGTAGGGCCCTGTGTTCTATAGCTTGGCATGGTACAAAGAAATATGCAGCAGAAACAGAATTAGATACTCAAACTCATGAACTTGGCTCAATAAATTGAAAAGTATAACTCCAATCCTCTTTTGTTCTTCAGCAGTTTATAAATCTCAATTTCCCATCTGGATAGAAAGGAGTAACTCAGATGACTTACAACTAAGTCATCCAAGTCCCCCAAGTGTTCATTAATGCCTCCGGGTAGTACACTGAAGCATTTTTGTCTTGCAAAGTTATGAAGCTATATAGCTCCCCCCTTTTTTTACATAGACTTTCAGTAGTTTCCATTTCTGAAGGCTCACTACATGCAACCAGATGAAATAAATTTCAAGTCATCATTATTAATAAAGCTCAAAACTAAAATAATTCATAACCATCCCTAACATTTACTTTGTTCTTGTAGGTAGCAGGCACTGTGCTTAGTGGTTTACGTTCACCAATGAATCCTCTGACCACCCTAAAAGGGCCAGGTGGTGGTCATGAGGCTGCTAATCAACATTCCAATTCTCTTTCCAGACCCACAAGTTCATAGTGTGATTGTGTTTCCCCAATCCTATAAATAATGCAGAAAGAGGCAACTTGCCTTGACAAGTCAAGTGTGAATGAAAAGGCACACATTTCCTGGCAAAATCTTTCCAGGGCCAGTTTGTGATTTGCCATGATCCCTTCTCCTGGTCATGGTAATCAAAGACAGATAGTTAAAAGTCAATCACCCCAGGTTCTTAAGCAAGGATGACACAGAGAGCCATTTGTCAACCCACAACAGACTGGAGTGAGTAAAAAAATACATCTTGGTAATTCTAAGTCACTGAGAGACCTAGGGTTGTTTGTTACTTCATATGACCTATTCTGGCTGGTACAGATGGAAGGCACTACTATTATTCCACTGTCATAAAGAAAAACTGAGCATCACAGAGGTTAGAAAATACCTACCAAAATACAGAAATGTCTTTTTGCTCAGTGTCTGATCCTTCAGCTTCAGGAGTCAAAGGAAATGTATTAGCTGACCCCTCAAAGATTTCCTTTCATTGCTCCAGTTTGTTATCTCACCAAACTGTTAGGTGATAACATTATATGACTAGTAATTGCTCAGAGGTCACCCTCATTTAGAGAGATTAAGCATGTTGCCCACTGTGACTCAGTCGGGATGTGACCAAAGAAGGATTCAAACTAAATTTTGTGATTTTATCACAAGCTACTTTGCTTTTATGGCTAAATAGATCATGAAAAGACTAAACATTCTGACCCTTAAAAGCTATAAACTTGAAGGAATAAAAACGTGAATGTATAGCTTAAATTACTACTTCAAGGGTAGCGCCATTAAAGGTCAGAACTTTTTGTCTATTTTCAAAAATGGGTTAAAGATTAGAAGATCTAAAGCCATAAAACTCCCTGAAGAAAACCCAGGCGATAGGTCAGTTTCTTGACATTGGTTTGGTGATGAGTTTTGCCAAAAGCAAAGGCAAAAAATAGATAAGTGGAACTACATCCAATGAAAAGGCTTCTGCACAGCAAAGACAATCAACAAAAAGAAAAGACAAACTACTAAAAGGGAAAAAACATTTGCAAATCATATATCTTTCAGGTGTTCATATCCAAAATATATGAGGAACTCTGAAAGCCTGTGAAAGCCAAGATCTCTCCTTAGAAAGCATATGAACAACAATGAACTGACCATAAAACACAATCTTGCCACCAGATAAACATGGTTAGTGCTGTTACATAAGCAAAGCTCCAGTGAGGTCTGGAAAGTGTGAACACAACTTTCTTTCCCCATCCAGTTCTTGTTTGGGGCTTGGACTTTAGAAACGAGATACCCTAGTAAACAGGCTTGCAGATATGATGTGCAAATCAAGAGCAACCAAATTAGAGTGAAGACTTTGGGGTTACAGATGCTTTAGTCTTGTGACATTTAGCTACTTTTTTTTTTTTTTTTCCATTTTGGGTGTCTGCTGCCTTCCTGGTTGTGCTGGATTCTCAATAGGTTTGCAAATATCCAGTGATTGTAAAGTTATTACATTGGATCAGCCTTTGTATGCAAAAAAATAATCTTTTCTAAATTTATTCTATCTGCACTTTCATAGAGAACCCTTTCCATTTGTTTAGGGGCTACCAACAAATTTAAATATCTTCATCTGAACGATTCTTGCCATGTGAACCTGAGTCAATTTGAACTAAGTAGAGAAGACAGTTTATGATACTTTTCAGCACACTTTAAAAAAAACCCATTTGACTCAATTTTTTATTGCCTTTTATTAAAATAAGCTGTTGGAGTATTTCAATGCCAAAAATAAGTTATTTGAGGGATATTCATGTCTTTCATTTCTGATTTCATTTGTTTTCATTACTTCAATAATTTACTAAGCATTCCCTGTAGAATAAGCACTTTGCCAGGGGATCAGAGGTAACATGATGAACAATTTGTACTTGAACCTTACTTTCTCAAACCTTGCTACTGGGTGGAGAAGGCAGACATTGAACAAATAATTACATGTATGACATGTTCTTTTTAAGGAAAAAATAAACGGGCATTGCAGTGGCTACCAAATGGATCTATCTTAGTCTGACCAGTTTGAGGAATGAATTTTAATCTGAGACAGTGCAGAAAATGGAGATGATAACATGAGACACAACTGAAAAAATGGATACTCAGCCGAAAGAAATAAAGAGTAATATGTCTTGGGCAAAGGTGTGAATGAGAAGAAAGACAGCAGAGAGAAGAGAGTCAGAGTTGCATTAATATACAACTACTTCAACCATATAGAAAGGGGCAGGATCTTTAAATCTTTACATTAGAATCAAATACTAGCCGATAACTATGATTTCAGAACTAATTCCTTTTCCCTTACAGTAGTATTTGTTTTATAACTTGAAGTAGAATCTCAGAGGCAATTTCTGTGGAATAATTGCTAAACTTATTTAATTACAAGAAAACAAGAAAAAAAATTCTGTTTCCAAAAAAAAAATCAATTCCTCTCTGGTCATCCAGGGGTTAAATCTCAGCACTATCACCACTATGGCCCGAGTTCAATCCCCAGCCAGGGAGCTGACCCACATGGTGCAACAGACTTGTCTCTTCTACTGCTCCCCTTAGTGGTATATGGCAGTAAATCTGCCCGTTCTGCACCCAACTCTGTCTCTGGTGAATCTTCTCATCCTGTGCACCTCTGGCCTACACCCCAGTTCTTCTACACAACATTAAAAATAAATAAATAAATGTAAATATGACATTTAAATGTAAAAAGAAAAGAAACAATATAATGTTCAGTATAGGAAACCACTTTGAAACCTGGAAAGAAACGGAAATTCAAAGTGTTGTTAACAGATTATTTCTATTTTAATTTTCAAATAAGTTGTTTCAATTTTTTTACTGAAAAAGTTGAACACTACATGACTTTTTGTACATATGCAAACAGCAGTGTAACTCACTTATACATCAGATTTGCAATTTTTTTTAGGTAAGAAGGGTTCAACCTCAAAAGGAATTTTGGGCAGGAGGGGAGATAAGTTCTCGCAATACTTAAATAGAGGTCATGTGCAAGGGAGAGTGGGCAAATTTATCATAATGTCATAAACTATGAAAGTGGATCTTAAAGGAAACCCAATGCCTTTCGATTGAAAGCTATACCCTGTTAAGGAATGTCTAGTTCTCTTATTTCTAAATATTAATATGCAATTCTCTTTACCCAGAACTAATTTCCTCACCAAAGAATGATACAATTCATTAATAATGCAACCTACTGTTGACAATCAAGCACCAAGAATTGAGACTATGTTAACGGTTATCCTTTCAAGTTCCAATTTGGTCTTTCACTCTCCAGCATGTAGAGTGTGCTGTGAGTGGGAGAGTTTTCTTCTCTCTTTTCTGTTTGTCCTCCAGACTTGACAACTATTATGACCTTTTCAGCTAAACCTTACTTCTTTCCATTCTGCACAATCCTTAACACCCTGGCTTCTCCCCTCCACAGTAATACCGTTCTCTGCTCTCTTAGTTGGCACTCACAAGTCCTTCTATTCCACTGAATTTGATTCTGGATGGGGTGGATGGAATGAGATTTCAGTTTTCATGGACAGATTATTTAAAATAAATAAAATCTTTTATGCTTCCCTAATAATTTCCCTTCTATGAGTTAACAAATCAAAGAAAAAGAAGTCTCTGACTCTTCCTTTCTAGAGTTTGGAAGTTCACTATATCACTCACACCAGAAAAAACAGCATATACAAACAAGGAAATATATACAATACATATATGTGTTGCTGACTTGGTTATTATAAACCTCTCCACTAAGTGATAAGTTCTAAGGGAACAATGATATTTACAAATTCCAAGGATAGTGCCTGAAGTACTGTATACTCTCCAACAATGTTTATTGAACAGAGGTGGTTTCTAGGAAATTGCTTCCACTAAGTGATATTACACCTGTCAGTTCTCTGTGCTCATAAAGCTGCAAATGCAAGAGATAGAATGAATGTACAATATTCCATACACTGTACATTCTACTACACTGGACTGTTCTTTGTACATGTAAATAATGAGTGCTTGCAAATACCATTAATAAAAATTCACCGCTTTTAATGAAATTAGTCATTTGGAAATTAAATTAATAAAACTTTGGTAATACAACTTAGAATTCTTTTTTCTTCCAAGGTTTCACCGTGGTTCATAGGCTGAACATTCTATAGAGAGTCATTTTTTTATTTCGACATTTTAAATATCATAATTTACTGTCATTTTTATTATGGCTTTTCATTTGGAAGCAGTTGGAAGTAGGCTCTTTTTTGTTGTTGCCCTCTTAGTAGTAAATTAAGTTTCACAATTATTTCACCCTAACTACAGTTGAGATTCTTCAAGTACAAAATATATAATGAAAGAGAACAGAAATTAGTCCCTAACTCATACTCACCACTTAGTACTTATCACAAAGATTCTACTTAGAATAGGGAAGATATTCTAGACAAATGGCATTCAGAAGTTCTAAGGTAGCAAGAAGTTTGTTCCAGGGACAGAAAGCCAAAGTGCCTGGGATATCAACAGTGGAGGGGTCAATATCAGAACAGAGGCTGACCATTAGCTGGACCCAGAATTGTGGAGTTTAAGTATGTTTCAGTAGACTAATTATACTGTCTGACAGGCACACTCACTGTGGCTGTTTTGAGGATAATAAATCTCAAGATATCAAGAAGTAGATCAAGTGAGAGAAGTTAGTGAGCTGAACTATCATTGAGACAGGAGATGCCAAAGAGAACGGAACAGGCCACAGCATGTACTGATCTGTTCTATATAAGAGATGAACACCTTTCGAGTTCTTTGGCTGGGGGCTGCTACTTACTAGGACTGAGAAGAGGAAGATTTGTGCTGGGGAATAGTGGGCAACCAGAGTTCAGTGTGGGCTTGCCAAATTCAGATGCCTGTAAGCTATCAAAATGGAAATGTCATATAGGTACTGGCTATAAGAGGATGAGGTCACAGAGGACACCTGCATATCCCATTTTGATACCTCTTAGGCATCTCCATGACAAAGTTTTAACACAACTGAGATAGCCCAAAACAGAGGGCTTATAAGGTAGTTTCAGGACCAAGATCTGGTCTGGAAATATAAATCGGGGTTTTCAGTATCTGATGTGTAAAATATAGAAAGTGCTTTAGATTATTTATTTTATTTTAAAGACTACAGAGAAGAAATGCTAGTTTTTGATTCTGAAGTTCCCATCATGGGTTACTTTAGACAGTAAATTCTGAGAAAAAACTTACTCCAAAGAAATTAATAACATGCATGTTTTGAAGAAGACAGCTTGTAAGTATGTGTTCAGTGATCATTGAATCAATGAAACATCAAAGCTTTGGCTTAAAAAATGTGCATCTTTACATTAAAAAAGTGAATTGACAAAAGGAGACTTAAGAAATCATTTCTCTTCAATGATATGTTTCAGATTTTCACCTATTTTCCCAGGAGCCATGTATTTTTCCAAAAGTTGTTTTTCCACAAGTGCCTTTTCTTCCCCTTCCTATAAAGTCAAAAGTGCCCCTCCAGCCTTCCCTGTCCCCCCAAATCATGACTACTTCTTTGAGTAACATGTCTCTGTAAACTTCTGTATATAACTAATTAAATGTGTTTTTGTTTTTTCTTGATAATTTGCCTTTAGTCAGTTTAACTTGCAGGTTTCCAAAAACTGAACCAAAGAGGGTAGATAAAAAGTTGTTTTCTTCTCCAACAACCTCTTCTGTAATACTCCTGCAGAACCTAAGCTAGCAACAAGGAAACATCAGCCACTTAGCCTGGGAGACACCTTATATTAACTGGTCTTTCAAGATCAAGACTAAGAAAACATGTAGAATAAAGGAGACTAAAGAGACATTACCATTGAATCCAGCAAATGGTCTAGACTGGATCCTTTTGTTACCAATGACATTCTTGGGACAACTGGTAACACTTGAATCTGAGGAGTCTGAGGAGTCTGAGGAGTATATGGTAGTAATGTATTGGTGCTTACACTGCTGATGGAGCAAGTGGCTTTATTTATAAGAAATACACACTGAAGTACTTGCAGCTGAGGGCATCATGCTAACAAGTTATTTTCAGGTGGACTAGGAATTAAACTTTCTTTGCACTCACAAAATTCCTGTAAATAAAAATTTCTTAAAAATAACATGCTTTTTTACAATCCCAAACTTCAAGCTGTACTACAAAGCCATAATAATCAAAACTGCATGGTACTGGAATAGGAATAGACATACAGACCAGTGGATTTGAATAGAAAACCCAGATATAAACCCAC
>NW_004567102.1:66409528-66411329 GCF_000260355.1 Condylura cristata | reverse complement strand
GGGAGCAGAATAGGCAGATCTACCAAAATGCACTGCCGAGAGGAGCAGTGAGTGAGACAGGAGAGGTCTGCTATGCCATGTGGGTTGGCTCTCTGGCCTGGGATTGAACTCATGCCACAGTGGCTGGTGATAGCTTAATAGCACTGAGACTTAACCCCTACACCACCAGAAAAAACCCAGAATATTCTCTTTAAATAAAAACTTAGCCTAAAAGGTCCATAATCACTGGATCAATAGTATGTGTTTTTTTTTAAAAAAATAGCAAAGTTCAAGTTGAAAGCAATTAACATTTTATCAGGCCACATTCTTAAAATCCACTTGAATTTTTCTTGGCCTTTTCCTTGTCTCTTACTGAAGAGATTTTAATATGTGAGATGAGAGCAAAGCAGGCATCCAAAACCACAAGGCTGGTTCCCAGTGACTCCCTGGAATCTAGATCTCATATGAAATTCCACCCACAGAGAACTGATGAAGGGTCGCTGATCACAAAACACCCAGATTAAATGAGGCTCAGATCCACAACTTAAATCGAACTTTTGAGTTTCAAAAGACGTACATTCAAGCCAGTATTTTATTTTATATAAATGTAGCATACAGGTTTGTGTTACAGCCATATTGTATAAACCACAATAAATATGACAGATTTTCTACAAACTGAAAATTAACTTCCATACTTTGCTGATGTTTCAAAATAGCTATATACATTTAGATTATGATTCACTCTTTTCCTTAAACTGTGAAATTTTATCAAAAAGAGAAAGGAAGTGCCTTTCATACATAAGGCAGCAGAATACTACAAAACGGCCTCAAAAAAAAAAAATCACAAGGTGGTTTGCTATAATTAATCATGGCCTCTGAAATGCTAGATCACAGTCTCTTAAGACACTGAATTATCTTCGTCTTTTATCTAACCACCTGCTAATCATGAAATATCAAAATACTTTGAGAGAGTAATAGTGAGGGGGAAAAAATCTATCTGTCTGAAACATTTCCTGTCCATTAACTCTTTGAACCTGAGCCAATTTTTCCATGAATGGAAGTGGCAGAGACTCTCACTCAGCAGCCAGCAGCCCGCTCTGGTCCTGCGGAAGCCTGTAGATCCCAGCTAGTTGCGATGATACACTTTGTGCAGAGAAGCAACGCCTGTGAAGGGAGCTCTCGATCCTGGATAATTTATTTTAAATTACCTCTGACTTCCTAAAACTGTTTATTCCTTTTAAAGGAAAGCATGATGGTTCCGAGGGTAAAATATAAATAACCACTTAAAGGCATATCCTAAAAATAGACTTCGAGGCATCGTGTGTTCCTTCATATCCTATGGGAGGCAGATGCAAGAAAAGATTAGCAGCAAAAAAAAGATTATTGGGGGAAACACCTGTGACAAATAAAGGGGACAAGAACAAGAATAGGCAGAAAAAGCCTCAGACCAGCAGAAAGCCGTGGCGTCCTTGAAAAGAGAGGGGGAGAGAAGCAGAAGGCACAGAAGGAGAAAGTTTCTGCCAGCCCCACTTCAGGCAAGGATTAGAAGAGTCTTGCATGGGCAGGGCTGGCCTGACTCTAGTCTCCATTCAGACGCAGTCATTGCCTGGGAATGGCCGGGGAGTGTGTGGCCCTGTGTGAATGCTGATGCAGGTCCATGACAGGCTCCTGCCTATGCTTGGTCACTGGCTCCTGCGGGTTCTCTCCTGGGGAATGTCTGAGCAGTACATCTCATCAGTGGCGTCAACGAAGAAACAATAAAACCAGCCCAACAGTGTGTATACACTGTCAGTCTGTTCATGTTCCCCTTCCCTCCATGATG
>NW_004567102.1:66404619-66408698 GCF_000260355.1 Condylura cristata | reverse complement strand
TTTTTGATCCCATTCCCCACTCCACCCCCACAGAATGTCTCTGGTATATGGTTGTTCATTATTTTTGTTATTTTCTCACCTGGGCGGACCCTACACTTTTAAGCAGAACATAGCAAGGATTCAACACATGTTTCAACATGTTTGTTGAATCAACCACAGTTATCACAAATGTTAGGTTAGAGGTGGTGTGTAAATAATATGTTACTAATCATTACATGAAAATTAAAAGGAGAGGATAGAAAATAGAGATCAGGTCTGAGAGTAGTTTATTAAACCTGCTTCAAGAGAGAGTCATTTCAAATGTTTTTTAGAGTCAAACTTCCCTTTCACCTGAACATTTATAGCTCTCTTCTGTTTCCCAAATGCCCTTTGTAATCTGATTTTCAATATAAACAATTTTTTTTTCTCCTCTGAATTTGGAAGAAACTTCAAGGCTATACCCCATTTTTCACATCTGGGTTTATCACAGCACTAGTATTTAAATATATAAGCATTTATGATATTCATCAAATCAAGTGTTTGCATGTATATAGGAGAAAAGGGAAGAAAAATTGATGCTAAACTACTGCACTGAACTAAATATTTGAATAGAGATAATTAAGGCAATGAATATGTTAGTTTTGAATTCCCTAGATCATTACTTGAATTCTTGATTAAACACTGCAAATGCAGATAAAATATATCTTCTAAATATCAACAGTCCCACTATAGCAAGATCCTTGCCTGAATGAGAAGCTATTAATCTTGTTGCCAAACAGATGTTATATTTCATAATCTTGATGCCTGAACCACATTCCAAAGTGAACTGCATCCCTGAATAAAAGGAAAATATTAGGTTAGACTTTTTCCAATTAATGTAGCTTCTATTATTGTTAATCACCAGGAACTTAAAATATGTTTAAGCATATTTACAAGGTCAAGATCAAGCATAATATGTAAGGTCAAATTTCCCCACCTTGCCTCACTCCCTCATTCATACAGTCTTAATAGGACACTCTGAGATTTGCAGAGCACAATAATATTAATAATTCTAGAAGCTTTTCACATTAAACAAGGTAGTCTTCATTCTATCCACATGAAAATAAAAGGAACACTGCATTAAAACTGGATACTAATGTACTCAAAACCAAGAAAACAAAGCAATGAAATCTTTGAAGCTAACATTTAACATTTAGCTAAGAACCCCCCCCCAAAGTGTCATGAATTGTGTTAGAAAAACCAAAAGTGGAAATTTAAAAACATGGAGAGGTCAGCTATCAAGAGAGCAAATAATATCTAGATGAGAGTCATTATGAGCTACTGTAAGTAATTTTTAGCTTTGACTGAAGGAGAAAGGCACAGTATTAATTAAAATGGATACATGACATTAGGGACAGGGGATTTTGTTTTCTGTTTCTGGCAACCAGACTGACAAAGTGAAACAAAATAAGATATTTTCAGGGATAAAAACTGACAATTTAAAAAAAAACCCTGAGAAGTAAAGTTATTTTGTTTAGCAATCAGGACATTATGCATTAAACGTGGAGTCTATGCCAGAGCAGCATAGAAAGATGGGTGTCAGATGAAGAAACTTCTGTCATACATGTTAATATAGCCTGAGCTTGGAAACATAAAAGCAGTGGCAAGGCTGGCTTCATTATTATTCCATTTATATTAAAAGCATGTTTGAATAACCAAAAGATTTTTAAGAGTTACAGCACATGTGACTTAACTGCTAAGAACAAGCAAGGGAGAAAATAATATGAAATTGAGGATGGTACTTGAAGGAGCAAGAGTGGAGTCATCAAGCACAAAGTACCTTAGATATACTGGAAAAGAGCTAATTAAGGTGTGTACCACTTTTATACCATTGCTCTTTAAACTGCACATAGATTTGGTATTTCGCCTTGTACATGTGGTATGCTATAGTTAAAATAAAATATAAAGATGAAAAGATGTGGCTATATAATGTTAATAATATTAGGAGCCCAGGAGAAAAAAAATGAAGAAATGAAAAGACAAGGGTGACTAATTGATGGAGCCAGATCCTCAAATCAAAACACTTCATGGTTTACTGAAGTGAATGAACTAACCTTGGAAGAGAGGATCACATATTACCAAAAGTCCGAGGATGACAGCAAGGTGAGGACATATGCATATTAAATGGAAGTAGACACCATTGCTGATTTTGCAAAGTCAAACACAGTTTCATACGGGAACTTCATAGGGGCCCACTCAACATTTAGAGAGACAGCAGTCCTGGCAGGTTTTAGCCATCACAGTTTTGTCATCATGATTAGAAAGCAAGAGAGTGAGCAAACCAACAGAGGGTGTTACAACCAGCGGGGGGAGAATATGAGAGGCACACAACACACAGCACACAGCACAGCGCACAACACAACCGTTGGACAGCACTGAAAGCCATGTGTCAGCTGCACTGAGCCTTATAGCAACGTGCTCCTGTGGGTGTGAACGCGCGGGGCTTCTCGCTCACGCTGGAGTGACTTTCCTATCGTGACAGGAAGTTACCCAATGGAAAGTGAAACTTAAGAAATCAAAGCATACTGCAGCAGTAGAGTCTTAAAATGATAAAAGCAACTCATGTCTTTGAAGTAAGAAGTTACTCAAAAACCACAGGATTTGTAGGCTTTATCACTTAATAGAAATTATCAGACTTTGTTTTTTTTATTCAGAATTCTTTAATTCTAAATACATAATTGGCTTCTTCCAGTAATGGTCTGACTATGTAAATCATTGCCAGTGTAAAACAGCAGGAAATAAATTTTTGAAATGAAAATGAACTACTTCTGGATACCACTTATCAAAATAATGAGAATGAGGAAGAAGAATTTATCATTACAGGACCTAGAACTTACTTTGTATAAAAGTGTTACTAGGCCTGGATGCTATTCCTGTCACTTCATGAACAGTTGTTTATTTTGTTGTTTTGTGTTTTGCTTCTGTTCAGTCCATGTGGGAACAGGTAGTACGAAAGAAAGAACACTCAAGGAAAAAGACTGAACTTGGCCCCTTTGCACAGAGTGGGCTCTAGAAGGTCAGTTTTTCTGAAAAGCAACCATGAAAATGACTTCACTCCCTGATGCAGGGAAATGACAAGGAACCTTCCATTTCACAGAGCTCCAAGTTCGTGACTAGGCAGAATCCCAACAGTTTAAATAATCAAATACACTTGCATGGATCAATCTGGTTATGTTCATAAACATATTTATAGAAAATGTGCAGAGTAGGTAGGATTGGAAAACATTTATGTAGATTTTTAAATACCTAAGTCAAAGTTCTACAACAATAAATAGCAAAATTATAAAAACAGGGAGATGAAGGTTACATAAGGTGCTAGTTACCTTTGAGGTAGAAGGACAGAACAGAAGTAGGTTGGGGGTGGTTGCCAATGAAATCTGAGGCATTTTATTTTATTTTTTAAAAAGATTTATTTATTTATGCTTACAGAACTGGGGTACAGGCCAGAGGTGTGGTGGGTGAGAGGATTCACAGAGACAGAGTGGGGATCCACAAAGTACACTGCTGAGGGCAGCAGCTGACGGTCAGGAGAGGTCTGCCGCACCATGTAAGTTAGCCTCTGGTCTGGCATGGAACTCGTGATGCAGTGGCTTCGGAAAGCTTCATAATGCGGTGCTTTAACTGAAGCATTTTGTTTTCAAAGAAGTAATTTTTGGCAAAAGTATTTATGGCAAAGATATGAAAATAAATGTACGTGATAGGTACATAGGTGCTTCCTATTCTCTGTATATTTTTGCATATTGGAAGTACTTCACTATCAAAACAAAATACTTGCAAAACTCAAAAATCGATAAATGTTGATTCTGGTTTTGTTAAGTATATTAAGTGTGTAATGCACATGTGTGGGCACATATATGCATTTTGTGTGTACATGTGTTCATATACATACCGGATGTATGTATTTATATTTTGTGCGTATAATTTGTAAATAAATATATATATATATATATATGTTCATATACATACCGGATGTATGTATTTATATTTTGTGCGTATAATTTGTAAATAAATATATATATATATATGTCACTCCCTCATTCATACAGTCTTAATAGGACACT
>NW_004567102.1:66373732-66402964 GCF_000260355.1 Condylura cristata | reverse complement strand
TGCACAAATAAATAAATCTTTAAAAAAAATACATAGCAAGTTGGTAGAAAAGATTTTCCTTAAATGTTTGAATCTCTTATATCATCACCTGGAAATTATACTGTAGACCCTACATCCACAAATCTCAGAACAATCACATAACTGAGAGTAGAGAAATTTTACAGCTTTAGTTGAAACTTGTAAGTCAAAAAAGGTAACTCATATTGATTTTGCACACAAGTGCATTCCCTAAGTATGTCTGATACTTTTCTTTGGAAATGGTCTTGACACCAAATGTCCCTTTCCACTATTATTGCCTTCAGGCAGGAAGATAGAGAAGTTTAAGTGTGAATGTAGTCCCTAAGGGCACTATCCCCTAGCTCTCAATAGCTGCCCCTTTTAAAACTGCCATCGCAAAGTCATCTTTGTCTCAAATGACTCCACTACTACTTGCTCTGTATTTTAACCTCCCTGAAGTGCAGCATTTGCTTTCAATTTGACCAGATCTGAATACAGCTTGAGTTACCTGACTTTCAGATACAAAACACAGCTCCATCAAGGAAGCCTGTTAGAAACTTGTTCTACTGGATCATTGCCAGTAAAACCTCTTACCAGCAGATCTGAAACAGTGGTGGCGAGGAGAGATCTGGTTTATTAATCCTTTGTCTTAAAAAGAGATCATTTCCAAGTATCAACTTGTTAAAACTTCATGAACTGAGCACTTAGATTCTCAAGCAGAACTTGAATACATTTTCAGAGCTACTTTCACACAAATGAGTTGTTTATATAATCATTCTCTTTGAAGAAATAATTTGTGAGATCCTTTCTTCCTGCATATGCCTTCACAAATCTGCTATTAATGTTTCAGATAGTAAGATAGAACAGACTGTTCAGGCAGATGATTGGAATTGCTTTCCCACCGCCTCCAAAATCACAGATTTATTTTGACATGTTTCAGCTGGCTGGCATTTCAACTAAGAGTTCCAACCTCTTAGTGGAGGGAGAACTACTGAAGTGACCCTTTGCCAGGCAACTCACCCTAGCTGTAAGAATGACAGCCAGTCCTTCCAGTATGGGGATGTAGCTAGTCGGGACTTTCTTGGAGGAGAAAAAGAGAGAGGATTTTCACCCCATCCTATATGCAAAGAAGAAGTATGAAGATAAGCTCAACCTCGTATGATTTACTGAGTGCCTACTACTTTCCAAACAGTTTAAAAAAGAGAATGGAACACAGAGCCAAGAGAAAGGTAAGCATTCTGGCATAGGAGGTAGCCCTGGCCAGCTGGGTCGCCTTGGGCAAGTTACTTAGATGTTTCTGGCCTCCAGTTTCTTCAGCTGGGAAATTAAGACAATAAGTCACATGAATTTTAAAATCCGGACCCCATCACAAATGTAGATTCTGTGACTCACTGTTCACTAAATGCTCTTGAGACTTTTGCAAGAACGCAAGTAAAACCATGCCTCCATTTAACCTATACCATAACCTCTATTCCAATGGAAAAACTTCATACTCACTAGAAGCTCCAGAATGTAAAATAAGCCTTCACTCCAAGCTTTGTACATACCTTTTGACATCTTAACAAACGCATAGAATGCCAAAAAATAATTTAGCATGGGCACTGTCAGCCAGACATGAAGTAAAGATAATTCATGCCAAAAAATGTCCTCCCACATGTAAAGAAACTGGTTTGGAAATAAGAGGAATCCCCCACCTCCCAGAGCAGACTTTGCAGAGGCGGGTCGCCCCTGCCAAAACCCAAACTTCTGCCAGAAGCAGAAGCAGCGTGGCAGGGGAAAGAAAGCTCTCCCACCCCTTACTCTCCATATTTACAGATTCATCCCAGATCCTGGCAGGAATCTGCTGGCAGAAGAAAGTATTCCCTTCTGTAGAAACAGAAGGGAATTTCAACATGACAGTTGTGAAACAGCAAAATCACATCAAGCCTTGATAAAGGTTCTCTCTTGTCTGTCAGTTCAGCTTTCTCCTTTAAGCAGACTCAGGTTTACCAACTCCAGGCTGGGTTTAAGGGAAGAGTTTTGGCTCCTTCAACACAATGATGAAAAGCCTAATCATTTGGAATTGGTATAAGGTTTTGAGAAATGGACAAATATTGACATCAAACCCTAACAACTGAGTCACGCGTACATTTTAGTAAATCGCTAAATACAACCAGGGATGTGACTCATTGCTATTTTACCTCAACAACAAAACAGTATACAAGTAATGGGAATGGAAATTCTTTCTTCTTTCTAGCTGAAGAGCAATATGTAATTCTGGAGCTGTAAGATCAAAGAGGATGAAAGTTCTTTCTCAGAAGGTGAGATGAGATTCCAAACAATAAAACACAGCTAGAGAGTTTTCCATTCCCTACTGTGGTGGAATGTGGAAACACGTCCCTTGGACCAACGAGACCCACATGATTCCTGTATAGAAATCATGGGTTAGTGATGTCACTAAATGATGTCTTAGTCCTCTCTGAAGTGCTGAGACAACTGTATGCCATAGTTCCCTCCTGTATGTGACAGGCCTGAGAAGTAATCTTCCTGGGAGAAGGACTGTTGGGCTTAGGTAGGAAGTGACAAAGCACTAGCATTGCCTGAAGCTGAGGCCATGTGTTCCCAGGCCATCTGGCGTGCTTAGTGTGATCTCCGATCGGGCTCTTTATATGAAGCTGTTATTGGCATTGAGTGCTTGAGATTGATGTAAAACATCTGCCCATTGCACCCTCTGCTTCTGATATTTGATCTGGTCATTTCTGGCCCCCAGGCGATGGCATGACTCCATTTGCTGGAAAATTACTTCATGGGTATATACCTTGTTACGTAGCACTCTAATGTAAGAATTGACTTTTCCTTCTGGCATTTCTTCCTTGAGAAATCAAATTCCTTCAAATAAGGAAAAATAAAAGAAGATAATGTCTTAACACCCATCCCTTTTGGTATTTCTCCCCTACCACTTATCAGAGTATCCTACTCAGCTAGGAACTCTAACTTGATCCCAGCTGTAAGATTCTGTTTTAGATGATGCCCTGGTTCTATCCAGTGATACATCAACCTGCATAGTTTCTTCATACTCAATTTTTCTGGGAGAGAAGGGGGTGGAATTGGGAATAGAGAGGGTGAGAGGTGGGGACACTACTTCTCAACTGTGGGAGATGGGGGGAAGGTGGACAAATGGGGGTGGAGGTTGGGTGGGTGGGGAGAGGGCATAAAATGATCATATCACAAAGGAGGGAAAGCATTGTGACTGCTCTAGACACTACTTCTCAACTGTGGGAGATTTAATCTGCAGAGAACAAGAGGCAATGTTTGCAGACATTTTTTGTTGTTGTTGTTACAAGTTGGGTTGGATTACCAGCATTTAGTAAAAAGGAACTACAGATGTGGCTTAATATCCTACAATACATAGGATGGTGCCCACAACAAAGAAATTATTCAGCCTTAACTGACCTTAGTGTGGACACTAAGAATTCCTGACATATTAAAAGAATTGACAAAGACCTTATTTGAGTGAACCACACACTCAAGGCTACTCTGAGGGTCAGGGAGACCTTGCAACATTAGAGCTGACTCAGAAGAATGAATTTGCCAGACAATGTGCCTACATCTTGTCTTAGAGGACATCTGCTCTTTGTTGGTTTTTTCACTGTTCTAAGTCACTCTCATCATTTATTAAGCACCTACTATATACAATGCATTCCTTCTCTGACAGACACAGGGTTCATGCCTTTAAGTATACCCCAACTTTTTCACATACTGTCCTTAACACTTGAGAGCATTCTTATGTAGCAGCACATATCATGCTCCCTAAATTCAGAAATGGTTCACTGAGTAATACTTCAGACCACACAGAAAGGGGAAAAGCTGCTGTGAATGTAAGCTACTACCATGTTGCTCCCACTCTTTATATTAGTCACCCACAGCATGTCGCAGCTGTACAATATGGAAAAGACCTTGATCATTTCATCAAAATGCAACACATTTGGATTTGCTCTACAGCTACTGTTAACTTCAGAACACTTCTTGGTTAAACTAGATGGCATATAATAAGATACCATTTCCCTGGGTTCTGAACAACTAAGATAAAAAACAAAACTGTATGATTCACAATTATGTTTGTTAGACCCAGAGCTATTGTAATCAAAAAAAGATTAAATTGTAGTAAAAAATAGTCTAGAGACTGCTACACATTTTATATTTTTGGAAAACTGATAAAGCAAATAGTGATTCTTAGCTAGCCAGAACATCCAAGAAACCAAAACACTTTATTTCTAGCCATTCTTGAAACATGCTTGAGGCACTTGGGATCAGAATAACTCTTATTAGTAATGTGTCAATAAGAGCAATTGTTACAAGGCTGGACCTTTTTGAGTAAAGTGTATTGAATATTTAGGTGGGGGCCCTCCCTGGTGGTGCAGCAGGTTAGAGCACAGCACTAAGAAGTAAAACCACTTCAGCATGAATTCGATCCCTGCCTACCCTGGAGGTGACCCACATGGCCCTCTCCTGACCCACCCGCTGCTCCCCTCAGCAGTGTACTTCATCAGTCTGCCTGCTCTGCCCCCCACTCTGTCTCTGGTGAATCCTCTCACCGCCCTTGAACCTCTGGCCTGTACCCCAGTTCTGTATGCATAAATAAATCTTAAAAAAAAAAACAAACATTTAGGTGGAATCTCTAAGCAATAGAAACCCACATTATGAAATGAGTCCTTGCAACATTGAATATATGTCTCTTACTTAGCACAACTGACAAGGAAATTTTACTGAGAAACTCTGAAATTGCTAAGAAAAATCTGAAATTTAGTAAATTATCAGAATCAAATGATTTAAAATCTGGTTTGTGATCATCTGTATCTAAAATGAATACTTACTCAAAATTCTACAAAGCTGTATCACTGTTTTCCTCCTATTATGTTTAAAAATTCTGGTGGAAGTCCCAGGGAACCCTATACATATAATTTTCAAGTTTATAATGTATATTATCTCATTTTTTTTCTTATAATATGATGATGGAGTTGTGAATTGAGGGAAGCAAGACAGTGTTCAAAAGAGCAATATCTCTGGTGACAGACTCCAATTGGTAAGCATTATGTGCAAATTTCTTCACTTTTCTAGAATATTCATCGATGAAGAAGTCTTAACTCACATGGTGCAGTGAGGATGAAATGAGAAGACAGGAACAAAACATTTATCAAAGCACACAAAGTATTGCCTTCACGGAGAGACAGAATTCAAGTCCTTTAGCATGTACCCTTTATATGTGAAATGGTCACCTTACACAGTGGAGTTCGATAGTGGGGTTGGTGTGAAGAACTTCATTCCTGGTCAGAGCCTTCAATACTTTTCTGAAGACTCATGCCCTTCCCCTAACAATACAAACACTGAAATATCTACTCTCCTCAACATTATTTGCAGCATGTGCCTGCAGTGCTACAACCTACACTTGGCATTCTGGACCATGTACCACTGTGAAACGTGTCTTGGATTGAGACTGAAAAGGCCTCTTACCTCTTCAATCCACTAATGCCTTGCTATAGGATAGGGTCCCAATTCCACCAATTCCAAATCTTTACTTATTTTATATCAGCATATATTAATTCAACAACTCATAATTCTAGTCTGAAATATTGTGAGATTCTAATTTGTTGAGAGGTGAAAATACTGCCTTATTTTTAGAAATAATGAACTATAATACAGCATTTTCATATTGTTTATTTTATATGTACATATTACATACTTATATATTTTATAGTCAACAGATCTTTATTAGGTTTTTAAACAAGTTTATAACTTCTTAAATATAACTAGTGTCAAAAAACTATTGCTATTTACTGATGTGTCAGATGTCGCCTGTTAATAGTTTCATAAGCACATATAACTACAGTGCTTGATGTAACTCACATAAACTACAATAATGATGTTTTCTGTAAAGATATTCAAATATTTTCCTATTTTAGTCTTGCTAATTTTAGTGTTTTCAATTGAGGGATACATGTATTTAGTGTTTATAACTGAGGGAATTAATTCTAAAAATCAAGCATACACTAACAAATTAAAAAAAGTCATTGTTTTAGCTGATGAAACTGGAAAAAAATACATGATTATTCAATTATATTACTAACAGATACAATAACCTAATAAAAAATATGAAAAATGGGGATATATGAATTTTGATTATGAAATGCTATACATGAGCAAAAACATACCCAGGCAAGAATGCACATATATTAACAACAGAAATAGAAATTATCTAAGCAAGATATGTCTCATTTTCTCATTCTGGGGTTTATCAACTTAGTCAAGAAACATGTATATAATGCCAATTATATACATTTCCTAATGTTGTAATTGAAGCACATTTCCTTTCCTGCTCGGCTTATCCCTAAGGACAGAGCTACAGCCTTACTCTTCCTTCTATCAGCAGTTTCATTTTGCTTGGCTTCAGTTACACATGGTCAACCACAGTGCAACAATTTGGTGTAAAATAAAATGTGTTGAGTGGGAGAGAAAGCAAGAGAGCAAGGCAGTCCACATACCCATAAATGTCATTGCAGTAATTACTTTATTATTATGTATTGTTATCGATCTCTTTACAGTGCCTGATTTATAAACTAAACTTTATTGTAGGTATGAACATATGGGGAAAACGTGCAACATGCAAGGCTAAGTAGGTTTCAGACACCCACTAGGGGGCTTGGACCACACTTTCCAAGGCTGAAGGGGGGCTACTATAACTGATTCATACATAGAAAAGGCAGCAGCCCAAGCCTTCTCTTCCCCAGAATAACCTTAAATCCTTTCACATTTTCCAACTTCTTAATCAAGGCTTATTGTTCACCCTGTACTTTCTTCTTCATTTGTAGATTGTTGAAGTACACTTGATAACGCCCCAAGCATCTCTACTAGCATCTCATACAATGAAGTTATTGAAATTGAGCATTTTACTCTCCTTCTTCTTGAGTGGAATTTGCTATTCTCCCCCCCCACTTCATAATACTCATTATGAAAATATCTATCTGTGAAGTAAGAACTATTTTGAGAAGCAAAAATTATAAATTTTCAGTTCTCTGAGACATGGGAATATATTCCCTCACATTCTTGTCTTCTTTCATATCTTCACAAAGGCACAGAGGATTTTTTAAACTTCCAAAGAGAAAAGTTCCCCCAAATTGAACAGGGCTCTCAACCACCCTAATCAGAAAGTCAAAAAATAAATACTTCCTGGTCCAGTTACCAAGACCTAAAAGTATGTTTGTCCCAGGGAAACATACTGATATGTATGGGAAACTGAGTCAAGATTTTGGTCTAGAATTTCCACTTAGACTTGAATACTGTTGGTGCAATCAATTGCAAACAAACTTTGAAGATTTATGAGGTCAAGTCCGCATAACCACTCTCAAAGATGCAAGGTTACCTCCCCCATTAAGCCCCCCTATCAAACAAAACATCCCTTCTGCTACAAATAAATTAAGGGAGTTTTTGCCAAGACTTTTAATGTAGTTATAATTATTCTAAATGCAAGAGGCCCAGGTGACATTAACAGGAATATAAGACCTTGTTTCTTCTTTCTAAATTTCAGCCGCATTTTACCACCACCTTCATGTAAGAAAGACACACTATCACACAATGTTAGCACTAGAAATGCTCTTAAAGTTCAGATCCTCTTACAATTGTTAATTAAAGAAGGGTCCTCTTTATCCAGTTGCTTCAATAGCATTAAAGACTATTAGTGAAGGAACTAAGTGAGTCCCTCCACCACACTGAAATGTTTTAGGTTTAGAAATAGGTTCTGGTGCAGCAATGTTGCAAGATAATATAAAAGGACCTGATTTTCAAATGCTGCTGTTGAATAAAAACAAATAGTGCCTTTGAATACTGTTTAAAGTAACAGTATTGAATAGTGTACTAAATGTGGTATATACAGGTGTTGAGATACAATGATCCAAACCTGAAACATTTAAAGCAATGTTCCATCAATAAAAATACATAAAAAAATAAAATCACAGTATTGTAATACAAAGCAAATGTTTTATTAGAGTGTGTTCCAATGTCATATTTCTTGGCTTTATATTTTTACCAGTTTCTTTTGTTTTTTCTACCCCTTTTCTTACTCTCCCTTGTCCTTCATCTTCTGCTTTGTTAGAAAAAATTAAAATTTTAGTGCTAATTGCTTTGCATAGCTTTGAAAGACTTAGGGTTTCCTTTCTGCACAGGAAGGTGGAATTTGGAAGGGGCAGAGAATGGGGCAATATTGCTTGGGGATATTGAGGGAGTAACGTGGAAGCTGACATCTAAGGTGAAGTGCACAGGCTTTTCTCATCCCTTGCCCAGATTCTCTCTACTGTTCTGAAAAGATCATCAATTCCCAGGTGCCAGTGTCTATTGATGACAATAACCTGGTTTCTGGCATTTGGTAACTCTGAAAGTATCTGTAAAAGGTTAGAGCAATCACAGCATGGTTGACAGAATCACAGAATCTCAGTTCAGAGCAGCCTTCAGCTCTGCTTCAAACAAACAGTAGAGATTTTCCTCATACCATACCATTTGTTTGTTTTAACTCTTAAATAATGATACTTTTAAATTTTTTAATCAAACCTAAAGAAAAATTTTAATCACCTATAATTGCTTCACAAATGAAATTATTGTATTTTGAAAAAGACATCATAGCTTGTTTTTTATTGGATAATTTATGTTGTTTGTTACCAACTTTTTAAAATGACTGTTCCACAAAATACCACTTCTAAATCGTAACTCACTGCTCATATGTACCTGCTTTTTTTCCTAAAAACTGTCATTGACTTAAACTACTCTACAAGTATTAGTGGAAAGAATTTCAGCTTTTAAACATTGAGAATGATATAGGTTGTGGGTTTGTTGTAAATGGAGTGTATGATGTTGAGATGCGTTCTTTGTACCCATTTTTTGAGGGTTTTCATCATAAAATGGATGTCAGCTCTTATCAAGTGCTTTCTTGGCATCTTTGGATATGATCATATGGATGTCACCTTCTTTTTTTGATATGGTGAATTACACTGACTGACTTTCAAATGTTGAACTGTGCTTTTGTGCTTGGCATGAATCTCACTTGGTTATATTGTAAATCCTTTTACTATATAGTTGCATTCAGTTTGCAAAGATTTTATTGAGGACTTTTGCATCTGTATTCATTAGGGAAATTGAGCTGCAGTTTTCTTTTTTAGTGTTTTGATTGTTTTTTATATTGAGTAATTTTGCCTCATAAATGTGGGGAGTATTCCTTCTTTTTCAATTTTTTGGAAGTGTTTGAGCAGGATAGCTAATAGTTCCTCTTTGAAGGTTTGGTAGAACTTTCTGTGAATCTATTTGGTTCTGGACTTTTGTTTTATGGGAGAAGTGTGCTTACCATTTAAATTTCTTTGCTTGTGATTGGTTTCTTCGGGATTTCTATTTCTTCCTTGTTCAGTCTTTTAGCCTCTGAATTTATGTAGTGGGTTATAATTTCTGCTCTTTCATTTTTTTGATTCTCTTATTTGCATTTTCTCCCTTCTCTTAGTGAGCCTATTTGGCGTTTTGTCTATTTTATGTTTTTAAAGATCCAGCTTTTGGATTCCTTAATATGTATTCTACATTTGGGGGTAGTTTAAGAGCCCTCCCCTCACAAATAAAAAGTGTTTTACCTTATATTATCAAGACTATTTCAGATAAGGAGAGCTTCTTCCTCAACTAAGGCGTAATTTTCTCACTTATGCATTTTGTAGATCACTTCATGGCCAAAGATGAGATGTAACCCCCCAAATCATCCATTCTTAATTTATACGAAGATCACTGGCTACAAGGTTATAAACATCCTCTTTATTACAAGAACATAGTGTAATTTTAAGGTTAGAGGAGTATAAGGAGATTAATTTTTTCTCCAGAAACTGAGCTTTCAATTAATGATATTTTCTTTTGGGGATTCGGGTAGAGATAAAAGAACTGGAGCAAGGTGAACAATTCTATTAAGTGATCTATAAACATTTTTACAGTGAACATTTTATTGAGTTTGTGATACATCTTTATTGTGTAATAAAAGTATTTACTAGAGGAACTGTGATTTAGCAAAATAAGACAAGTGCTTTATGTAGTAAAGATAACAAAAGAAATAACTTGAAAAATCCCTGACAATAAATTCTGTTTATAATTTACTGAACTCTGTTAGATCATTGGAAGGTTAAACAAATTACAAAAATAATAATTAAAAGCCAATCAGGCCCTCCCTGGTGGTGCAGCGGGTTAAAGCACAGCACAGAGAAGCTTTAGCCACTTCCGCATGAGTTCGATCCCCGCCTGCCCGGGAGGTGACCACATGGTGTGGCAGACATCTCCTAATCCGCCCGCTGCTCCCTTCAGCAGTGTACTTCGTCGATCTGCCTGTTCTGCTCCCCACTCTGTCTCTGGCGAATCCTGTCACCCTCCGCATCTCTGGCCTGTACCCCAGTACTGTACAAATAAATAAATAAATCTTAAAAAAAAAAAAAGCCAATCAGGGGACCTTGTTGGTGGCCCAATGGGTTAAAGCAAAGCACCATGAAGCTATCTGCAGCAGGAGTTTGATCCCCAGCCAGGAAGGATATTCACATGACATGTCAGACCTCTCCTGGCCCACATGCTGCTCCCCTCATTACTTTACTTCAGTAGTTTTGTCTGTTCTGCTCCCCACTCTGTCTCTAGTGAATCCTCTTGCCACCTCCCACCTCTGGCCTGTACCCCAGTTCTATGTGAATAAATAAATAAATACATCTTTTTTTAAAAGAAAATCCTCTCTGGTGGTGCAAGAGGTAAGTCTTAGCACTAGGAAGCTCTCTGCAGCCACTGAAGCATGAGCTTGATCCCAGACAGGGAGCTGACCCACATGGCATAGCAGGTCTCTCCTATCTTGCCTGCTGCTCCCCTCAGCAGTGTCTCAAGTAGATCTGCCTATCCTCTTCACTCTGTTTCTGGTGAATCCTCTCAACCCCTGCCCCCACACCTCTGGCCAACACCCCATCTCTTCTATGCATAAGTAAATAAATCTTAAAAAAAAAAAAGCCAGCCTGTCCCTCAGATCATCCTTGATGTCCTCAATCACTCCCAGCACATAAAGTCCAGTAGGAACCCCTGGATTTCCTAGTCCTGGTAATGGCTCCATGCACTAAGAAATTTTTAATTGCATTATTTGATCTCCAAGGCTCACACATGAAGCATAATGTTAACAAAGCAAATTCCTTTTCCAGGTAAAGACTGCTTTTTTCTTGACTACTCATTCCATATGTATATCCAATAGGTTATATAAAGTGATTGGACTTTCTTTATTCATACTGCTGGGTAAGAGGCTGTGATAAAGATAAATACTTTTGCAAAATGATAATAAATGAATGTACACCAAGCATAAATTGTATTATATTGTTAGAAAAGCAAAAAGCAATCTCAAACGGCCAGCCTGATCCTCTCAAACTTTCAAAAAGAGAAGAAAAAAATCCATCAGTAAACTTTAGAGAATTATTTACCCACTGACAAATAACTTCACTGACTTGATGAAAAAAAATACCAGCCTACTCAATGATACATCTGGAAAACATACTTTTATTTCCTGTATCGAAGGCACTGAAAAATAACGTTCTGAATGTCACACAAAAAATTTCCTTTATTAAGATCTACAATTTAAAAACAGGTAAGAGTATCATGCAGCCTTTACAAATATGTTCACCAAAATTTCAGTATCATGAAAAATGTTAATGATAGAACAAAATGCATTTATAAAAAGTTATTTTATGTAAATTACTGACAAAAACAACCTAGAATTTCAAGAAAATACTTACATTATTCCTCTTATATTACATTTTTTGATAAATAATTCCTATAGATGACCTCGGATTTTTTAGATTTTAAAAGAATTTTAAAGATTTATTTATTTATGCATACAGAACTGGGGTACAGGCAGAGGTGTGTGTGTGGGGATGTGTGTGAGAGGATTTACCAGAGACAGAGTGGGGAGCCGAACAGGCAGATCTAGTGAAATACACTACTGAGGGGGGTGGAGGAGGGGGAGGAAGTCAAGAGAGGTCTGCTGTACCATGTGGGTCAACTCCCCAACCTGGATCGAAATCCTGCTGCAGTAGCTGAGGATAGCTTCAAGATGCTGCACTTTAACCCCTTGTTCCACTAGGGAGAGTCCTAGTCCAAAATTTTAATACTTGTTAGAATTATTCAGAAAAATTTTAAAGGGAAAAATAATCCTTTGTATTTACAATGAAGGTTGTATTCATTACCTTTTGAAAGTCATTTTTACCCTATGCCAATGCACTTTGATTTACTAAAACACTAAAAGAAAACTTAAGACACTTATTGAGTTTGGATTATGAGCATTCTTAATTTATTTAACAGTATTTTGAGAGACCTAGATAGATGGTCCAGGGTTGATGAGCACTGATGAGTCTGATGGAACCAGACTAACCTGTAAGGCATTTAAGCCTTTCAACTTTATTAAGATGGCGTCATGGACGCTTCAAAACATCAAATGAATAAGGCCCCGAAAGGACTGCAGTATCACATGCCCTTTAGCACTTCCCACCTGGTATGCTTCTTCGGAACGCCAGCATGTCCGGACATGCCTCTGCTGGGGTTTCATCTTCAGGTTGGATGGTGTAGTTGACTAAGCAGGAAGAAGAAAATTTCTTATCCAGAAACGAGCCTTGGCTTGATAAGACATACATCCCACACAAAGCGACAGACCCTAAAAACCCCTCTGAGCTGCTGTCTTTACTCAAGTGAAGTCGACGGCACAGAGCTCAGTCATGAACAGGGACCACACCTGACCACGGAGTCCATGAGGTCGTCGGGTGAGCGGGTGGCTTCAGTCCTGAGTCACTAAACAGAGGCGCCATGAGGAGTTTGACCACAGTTGAATGACTTAACAGAGAAAACATAACTGGAGAACCTTAGCAGACTTAAAAGCAGAAATGTTTTGCTTACTACCACCTGGCCCCTGTCCCAAGAAGAGGGAGAGAACTCAAAAGGTTCAAGAGAACTTGAGAAAGTACTGTGGATACAAAAGCACTATTATGTGGTTCAATACTTTAATAAATAAGGTTAAATAATCTTAAATAATTCTAATATGAATCTTAAATAATTCTAATATGATAAAATAGTAAATGACTATATCAGAAGATTAAAAAATGTGAAATAAAATCAATTAAGCATCTCTAATTTGACATCACTGACACAAGGATTCTTTTTTTTATATTTGCACAGTAATTCATGTGTTACTGGCTACTTTCTACTATGACTTTCCCTGCAGGAAAATAAGAACAGAATGAGATGCTCCCACAGGGTCTGCCCTCACATGCAGAACTGGCTAAGCTAAGCTCCCACATGAAGAGGCTTAGGGGCAACCTCCAATAACAGGTGTCTTTTCTCTTCAGTTTTAATGATCAAAAATACGTCTGTAATAAGTGCCAGTGTAATCCTCAGAGTCTTCCTGCTAGCTATTCAAGCACTTCTCTTTTAAATTACATACTTCCCTGATAGTGCACTGGAACATAAATACTCTGCTTAGAATAACTTAAACCTCTATTTGTGATTTTAAAACTCTATCACCATATTAACCCATGACCTAACAATGCTTTAAAAATTATATGCAAATGTTTTAAAGAGTATAAAGGCCTATTGTGTAGGAATGCAGTGATGGTGCTGACAGTAAAATAGATTAGTAATAGAATAGATCAGTAATCAGTACAATCATGAAACTGACCTTCAGATGTGCTGTTCTATCATGTATTATTGTGATGGTAAGATTTGTGCCTCTATTCTGTTCAATGTCATAATTAACAACTACAGCATAAAATTCAGAAAATGATTTTCTCTAATTTGAAATCCTATCTCACCCATAAATTTGAAGACCGTATGCACCAGCATTGCATCTAGAGATTAATGTGGAAAGGAAATTGAACTCAAGTCTTCAGAAAGGATTGGTAGGGAGAGATGCAAGCAGTTTGATGGCTGCTCTCATGTCCATACCATAATGACATAACACACGTGGCTTCTCTCCTACCTCCTTCTCTAACTCCCCAATGTTTGGTCCTAAGCGCCCCCTCTTTACTGAATTTCTATTTTCTCCAAAGCTTTATTGCCCGTTGTGTGCCAATGGCTCTCACATGTGTCTCCATTCCAAATTTCTCATCTGAGCTCCAGACCCATCTGCCCAAATGTCTACGTACTCTTTCCATGGGCTGTCACACAGGCATCTCAAATGTAACTGTAAGGTCGAAGCAGCCTGGGCAAGATGAGAACCTTGAATCTGGGACTGTTATTGTCTACATGCCAGGAGCCTCCTAACTTTGAGCTTCCTAAAGTCTGGGAATCAACTCTGCACGGCTGGCATACATATAAACAGCACTAATTAATTGTCTTGGGTAAAGCAAAGCAAAACAGCTTCCCTACCATATAAAAACTTACCCGTATTAGCCAGCAGGCACAACTTCACTGACCTTGACTCTGTCTTTGGGTTCCGTGAACCTCCCTATGGAGCACAATAAAGTTCCTACTTGTTAGAAACTTGGCCTGACCTTCCATTCTTTCACTGTGCTGAGCCTCTCAATCCTTTCAGTAACATGTCCAACAGTGAACTCATGAACAGAACATAGAAAAAGTCTTCCTCATCTTTGAAAATGCTACTACCATCCCTCTACTTGATCACACTAAAATCTGGATTATCCTGGACCACAGTTTCCCATCTGCTATCAATTAGTACTGTCTGATAAGGCTGCCTTCAAAACCTGTTTTCACTTTGTCCACTTCTCTCAACATTATGGCTGTCTCCCAATCTTAGGCTCTATTTTCTCTTCTTATCCATTCTTGCCTTCTCTAAAGCTTTTATTATTGGAAACTACCAGTGTTTTCTAAAACATAAATCAGTTCATGTTATTTCTCTTCATTTGAAAGACGCACTTTGGATCAAGTGTCCAATCCTTACCATTTCTCTTAACATACTGGACCCTGCCCAGCTTAAAACCCTTTCTTCAGCCCTCTCTCCCACTGATCACTACGATCAAAAACCAGGGTTTTCTTTCTGTTTATAAAAAACATAAACTCATGCCTCAACATTCTTGCATGATTTTTCCTCTCTGGTGTATATCTCTAGATAAGCCAGCTTCTCTAAACACTGATACAATTTTATACAATATCTTGGGGTGATTCATTCTCTACTCTTCTGACACGAGACTTAGCAACAGATATATCTTCACAGCAATAATTATGCTTATAATAACATCATTGATTATGATACATTTTGCCCCACTACCAGATTATTAAGTCTCCTTCCACTCCATTCAGAACTTTTTCCAGCATCACACCCAGTGAGTGCTTAGAACATGGTAGATGTTCTATAAATATGTATTGACCATATAAATGGTGATTTGTAAGGTTTTTCTGGCACTTGCCAAGTCTTTGACCCTGAATGCCCTGGTTCTTACTGAGTGGCTAATTTCAGTTCAAATTTCACAGCTTTATTTTTTCTTTAACATGTGTATCACCCACATTACTCAATGAACAAGATTCAGAAGAGAAAGGCCTGGAATTTAATTCTGCATATGCACCATGTACTAAATGGACTTTAAAAAAAAAAAAAGTAAACTGCCTCTCTAAATCCCAGACTTCTAATGGGTTTATAAAAAAATCTCTTCACAGCACTCATCCCTTGAATGTGGGAATGTGGGAATGTGCATAGTTTTCAAACCATAAAACCTTGTTCATACCCAAAATAAAACATCTCCAATTGCCTTTGGAATTCTCTGGGGCTGTTTTCTTGCGTCAACTACTTATCAAAGTCCTTTGATCACATGATTTCTGGGAACCTTGAATTGGAGTTTCTGGGAACCATGATTTCTGGAACTATTCAGGAAGACGATGAATACAAGTAATGAAAGGAAAGCAGACACCTGACCTCCATTCACTATGTATTTCCAACCGAGCTCAGTAATGACTATGAAGACAGGGCCCAGCAAAGCCCCCATCATAGCCATTCCGCATCCTTCATTTCTCTTCTGGTTGTTTGTTACAACAAATCAAATATGTATGGGTTGTCTCCACCAGCTACAATGTCAGAGTCATAAGGAGAGGTACTTTGTTTTGTTTCTTGTTTATAAACCCCAAGTCTAAAATAGCACATGGTAGATACTCAGAAAATATTTATTAAATGAATAAAGTCACGTGGTGCATAACGTGTCTCTCCCATATATGACAGCAGTCCATATATATTGCCGAACAATGGTTCTGGGGACATACCCTCATGATTAAACCATGCATGCCTGTTACAGATTGAATAGGTGATGGTCCACTGGAAATCAAGCAGACAGCACGACTGACAATGTGCCATTCTAAAGCTGCAGGAGCATGTGAAGGACTCGGAGATGATGCAGAAGAGGATTTGGTGGAAGGGCTTCCATCACTGGACCTTTAGGGAGAAGAGCCAAGAAGCAGCCCCCAAGCCTCCCCTACCCTGTGCAGGAGGCTGCAGAATAGGAGCTTCATTCATGGTGGGGATGAGTCCTGGGGACCTGCCATTCCATCCATCTCCTGCCAAATGAGCATCAAGCCTCTGGTCAGTGGGGCAGAACAGGAAACCTGCAAACTAGTTTCTTTAGAAATGAGGATTAGAATGCAGGTGACATTGTATTGGGACCACCTAGGTAAAAACTGAGCAGGTAGAATGAGTTGCCCCTGATCTGTTTGAACAGATGGACTCAATCTTGGAGTAGAGAGCCCTGTCCAGGCAATAAGGCCCACCACACTGGCCGCGAGACTTCACGATAAACAAAAGCATTAGGTCACAATTTCCTGGAGGGAGGAGGATAGCACGCATGCGCAGTTGGAACTTAACCTGTCTACACAATAAGGTCCACTACACTGGTCCTGGGGCTTCATGATAAACAAAAGCTTAGATCTGGCTATGATTTTCTCACAATCTCCTGGAGGGAGACGGAAAACACCACGCATGCGCAATTAAAACAACCCATCTGCGCACTCCCAGCAGAGCCCAACCCAGAACAAGCTTTGACGCTGCCTTCCTCCCAGGCTTGTGGGCCTCTCCTGTAAATATCTCCTCTTAACTCCAGTCAGGGCCACATTACAGTCTCCTTTCCAACACTGGCTCCCTCTTACGTGAGTATCTCTATAAAGCCTTCTTGAACTACAACTAGTGCTCTTTGGAGAAGGCTTTCCCTACAGGGCAAAGGATTGATCTCTGGGGTTGAGCTCCTATAACATTTCCTGGAAATGATAGCATGTGCTGCCTTTTTCATTATTCTCTTCTTTTTGTAATGTCTTTTAAAAACCACTTACCTAATTAATCCAGTCTCGCTGACTACTATCTTCTGTCCCCAAACTACGACTCTGAGAAACTCATATATCATTATTCAACACTCTCCTGGACTCTCTAAGTACTTACAGCCTCACCCACTGCCCTCAAGACTGTGAATTCTTGCGAAGAAATGCTGGGAGGCTCTCAGCACTGACCACAGAGGCCGGCAAGCTCACAATAGCATATCCAATGGCTCAATAATTGTATTTTGTACCAGAAGACACTAAGCTAGACATTCATTAGCATATACCACTAACTGTATACTATTATTGCCTTACATTCAACCATACAGGTATTGGCAGAAGAGTTCCAAACAGAGGTTAGTTGAAGGAGGCAGAAACTCACAAAATACGTAAGGGATTTCCACATGTGTCAAAATAAGGTACATGTTTCAAATACGGTGTGGTAAGACCATCTGATGCTGTGGAAAGCTCTATCTACTGTGGACTTCAAAGATTTTACCTATACTAAAAGGAGCACTGGGGAGTGTAGGCAAAGATCATTATAGCTGTGCATTTCATTTTTATTTTTAATATTTCAGTTTTTAACATGAATATAATTTTAAAGTTATCAATATTCATAATAGAGTTAACATTAAATCTACATTTTTTTCAATGAAATGTTTGTTTTTTAATAAAAATATTGTATCTTAAAGGTGATTTTAATGCCAAGGTTTCTTGGCATTATAGAGAATTAAATATAATTGATTCTGCAAATATTTGCTCAGTGCATGCAATACACAAGTCATTATGTCAGACATGGTCAAAAAAATGTATCACATAAAAACTTTTGCAGTAGCTTTGCTAAGCTATCTACATTCTACTGAGATGACTGTGTTTATATGAATACTTAACATTTTTATTTATATTGTAAAGCCCTTTGAAGCTGGGTTTACTGTCTGTGGAATGTCTTCTGTGGCATAATGTTATACAACACATCTCTGCTCCGAACCCCAGTTCCCTCATTACAGTGAAGAACTACACTGCATTCTTAGCCTCAATTCTTATTTTTTTGTTTTTAAGATTTATTTATTTATTCACACAGAACTGGGGTACAGACCAGAGATGCGGAGGGTGAGAGGATTCACCAAAGACAGAATGGGGAGCAGAACAGGCAGATCTACGAAGTACACTGCTGAGGGGAGCAGCGGGCTGGTCAGGAGAGGTCTGCCACGCCATGTGGATCTCCTCCGGGGCAGGCGGGAATCGAACTCATGCGGAAGTGGCTTTAGCTTCTTAGTGTTGTGCCCCAACCCGCTGCGCCACCAGGGAGGGCCCCTCAATCCTTATTTTTAATAAACCACCCGAAAAGTCATGCTCCAGAAGAAAAATGGCTTCCCAGTATGCTCATAAAGCATGTCCACCCCAGCCCAAAATAGGCAAGGCTGTATTGCAGGTTTCAGTCCCAACACCTCAAACACAGGAAGGCCTTCCCTACCACTCCCATCAACTAAGGCCTAAAGGCTCTATTGCAACAGATTCTTATATGTTTCCCATGGCCCTTGCCACTATCTGACACTACCCATTTGCCTACCCTATCTCAAAAGTACATTTCACCACCAACTTTGCTTTGATCCTGACATTACTCCTAGCTGCAGTACATATTTTTTTGCATCCATTGTTAACTAGGAAACTTCCAACAGATTAACTTGACTTCTAAATAGATGTTAGGAGAAAGTTTACATGTCTTATGAGTGACTAAATATTAAGTATATTTTATTTGCTTTCCTGAGAGGCTTTCTACATGATCATTGTGTAAGCTATGATTCACATTTGACAAAATGGGTCATAAGTAGAATTTAACAGCAACTGCTGAATGAATATCACTAAATGATAATTCAGCAAACAAATGAATGAAAATAACTTTGTTGAAATTATTGACTGAGATCCATAAAAGAAAATGGCATTATAATGATATCACATTCTCCTTCAACTCTTAGGAGACAATGTAAATTATTTTTATTTTAGTTGTGGATTATTTTTATAGGAAAGTAGCAGTAGGAGAAAAATTGTAATTGGCACTCAAAAGTCACCTCAACTTGACAGCTACCCGAAGGTTACTAGTGCCTTGAGCCTCAAGCATTGCTTTTGGATAACAAAAGATCCCTATTTTGGTTTCAGCAAGATCCAAGTTCCTCTTTCTTATGGAATACAGCAAAGTTCATTATGAAAATTAGATACCACAATAAGGTTGGCTTCTCTTTGGAAAGGGAGTAAAGTCAACCTTTGGGTCTTTGTTTTGTTTTTGGAGTGATCACAGCTAACTGAGCAGAGGCACATCTCAAGTGTTTTCACATCTTATCTCCTATCCTCCTTCCCATCACCACCAGGTCCTGTGTCAGTGCTAGGAACACAGGCATGAATAAAACAGATGTGGGCCTGCCCCCACTTGGGTTACAGCCCCTCAGAATAGCATAGGGATCTGAGCACAGCAGTGATAGCACTCCAGGATCATGAGGACCTGCCCACTGAGCCAGAGCTGGGTCTGTCTGAAGATTCATTCTGTGAAAGGCAGCTCTTGTCCTGCATCACCTTCACTCACTGGTTCCCAAACTGTAGTATGAAGGCCTCCCCCCCACCACCATAAAAAAGAAGATGAGGAAGCTCTCACTGGTGATGCAACGGGTTAAAGGACCGCATAATGAAGCTCTCTAAAGCCACTGCAGCACGAGTTTGATCCCCAGCCAGGAAGGTGACCCAGATGGCACAGAAGACCCCTTTTGACCCACCCACTGCTCCCCTCAGCATTGCACTTTGTCAATCTGCCTGTTCTGCTCCCCACTCTGTCTCTGGTGAATCCTCTCACCCATCACACCTCTGGTCTATACCCCAGTTCTGTAAGTATAAATAAATAAGTCTTAAAAAAAAAGAAAAGAATATGAAATCTTGCCATTTGCCACAACATCCATCAACCTTGTGGGTATTAAGTAAAGCAGACAGAGAAAGAAAATGCCACATGATTCCACTCATTGGTGGAAGATAAACAAGTGAGCAAACAAACAAACAAAATTCTTAGGTACAGAGAACAGACAGGAGGTGACCAGAGTAAGAAGTACACTGAGGGATGAGACAAATGCCTAGACTTGTAATGATCATGATGTAGAATATACAGTTGTTGAAGTACAATGTGGCACAACTGAACCTGACATAACTATATAAATCAATGTCACCTCAAAGTTTAAAAAAAAATTACTCATAAGCTAACATCATGACTCTCATCTGCGTATAGAAACATCTGCAAATTTAAATGAATTTTAAGAATTGAATGGTTCTTCATATTATTTTATCAGTCTTCATTGTCAAGGAAGTTTTGGTAACAGAAGAAGAAAATCAGCAGTGAGCACAAACTATTGATCATTTTGGAATGGGAGCTTTTCTTATTAAAAATTAAGTGAAAAACCCTAGTATAGGCAATATAAGGGGGTATTTCCCTGTACTGTCAACCACGAGTCATCCTACTCTGACAGCCAGTTTGGCATTAAGTCTTAAACCATTCACACCCTTTGACCCAGAGCTTACCTGCTCAAACAAATAATATGATATTTGAATAAAGATTTCATCAAAATGCTATTTATTATACCAGATCATTGGAAACAGTTCCAATTGTAAATGATTTTAGAGAATGGTTCATAGGGTATTCATACAATAAAATATTATATTAATAATTTTTGCCTTAGAAAATGGAAGATATTCAGGACGTAATGTTAAGCAAATAGAACAGTTTGTAAAATGTTATGAACTATGGAAAAAGTTCATTAAAGATGTGGAGAGAAAGTACCAGAATGATAGAAATGTCTTTTTGGATCATGAGATTACAGGCAAATATTCTCTTGGCTTTTTAATAATTAATGTATTTTCAAAAGATTTTATTGGGAACATGCAATGCTGTTATGATTAGACATAGTAACATCTCTTTAGAAATGGAAAACAACTCTATTGGATTACAAATACTTGCATATATATGCTCACAAGCTGATCTTTTGCCTGGTGTAAAGTTTATCTGAAATGCAATAAACCAAATGAGCCAAAATTTGTGCCTCTTCTATGATAAATTTAGCTTAGAGAATCGAGATTCTTTAGATTCACTCCACATTTTAGCCAAAATGTACTGATTCTCAACAAGCAAAATGTAAGTTAGCATTCACCAACCTATCAGCACCTCTATGATAAACTCACTATTTACAAAAGAGCCTGTTCCTTCTCAGCACTACCTTTTTCACAAGGGCATCTACAACTCTGCCTATTCTAATGTCTCTACCAGCCTTTCACCACAGAATGTGAGATCCTTGCAATCTTGCCATCCTAACATCTCCAGACTCCAACACAGTACCTGAAAAGCAGTGAGCACTTAATACACGTTGTTAAATTATTATGTGTAAGAAAAATCACCTCAATAACTCCAAAGGAAAAACGCTCACCAACAGGATCCTATATAATGGAAATCTTGGTTGGTACACAGAATCAGATACACTTTGAATATAATTTCTAATTTATGAAAGAGCAAAGCAGCCCCTGATGCCTAGGAACTGGCCTGGCACTCACAGCTAGGTCCTGGCGTTCTCCTGTTGATGTAAAAGCTTTCACAGAACATCAATACACCATTCAAGATCATGCTGGATGTTTACGGCTCACGGCAGAAACACCACCACAATGTCATCATACCTGAACACAAACAAAAGCACAATGCTACCCAACCCCCAAAGCCCAATATCCCCTTAATCTGGCTAATGAGGGCCTGTGTTTCTTTGCCAATTATAGCGATGGCCTTTCTATCCTTGTCTCCGTCTGGATAATATTCATTAAGAAATAAAATCATAGGATTATCCTTGTTTAAATCCGGAACAAAGCCCTGCTTCTCTAAACCCTCTTGCAAATCACTTAGTACAGGCCCAAATTGATTAATAACTAATTTCTAACCCTCTTACTGAGACCTCTTACATGTCTCTACGCTACACATTCTCCTCTGTGATGAGAGGCAAACCACAGGTTATTTTCTGGTGCTCTCTGGCCAGAGGATATTGATAAGTTTTTAGTCCTCACTAGAATGCTTTCCTCTTTTCTTTCACCCAATACAAATTCCCCAGGACTCCTCTATCTCCTCCTGGGCGCCTTCCCTGACTTAGTCTCCATATTTAATAAGGATTCCATTCTTTTAGTCTCTAAAACATTTATGTCCAAATATTATTAAGTTTGTATTTCATTACACTAGTTAGCATGGTGATCTTAATAACTTTCCAAAGGATTTTTCCAATTCTAAAATCATCTGACTCTACAGTATGGCTTTAGAAGTTTTATATACGGTTGTTTTACCTTCCACAACAGGCATTTATTCTCATAAATACGTGCTTTCATATTTATTCTCATTGCTCTGACCCTCCATTCCCAGTCCACTGCACCCAGCAAACATCTCCATCAGTTACACATCTCAGTAGATAAAAATTTGACCTTGCATTATGTGGGAAATACGTCACTCATATCCTGTTAGTAAAAGGCTTTCGTTTAGAGTATCTTCAAGCATAGACCTGTATAGCTGGACTTAACACATTTAGTATGTGCTAAGGCTAGCCCTCTCTATTTCTTGATCTCTCTGTCTCTGAAGGTATTTATTTCTTATTTTTCGCAGATCAGGCAAACTACCTGTATGTCTAAAGGTAAATTCAGGCCACGGCAGCTGGCAGAGGTTCCCTTCTCTTCAAATGAAATCAGTAACTAAAATTAAGCCTTCCAAACATCTGACTGCTGACGTACCTATCCTGCATAATGACTGAGGCCGCACTAAGGGAGAAGAACCTACTAGGTTATTAAGTTTTCTGCCAAAACTAGACGTAATTTGCTGGACAAAAAAAATCTGCTCTTTAAAGAACCTGCTCTTCAGACATAGATCTCTAAAAGTCAACTGCGGTCTGTCTTCATAGTCATCTCTGCCCCTGCCAGCTTCCCATTTCTATCATCCAGACATGCGATTGACCTTGTGCTTTCCAGATAAGATGACTCCAGAAGATGCAGGGTGGCCATACCATCTGAGTTTCTAGGATAGCACCTTTCATTATCCAGCTTGGCTTCAGGAGCTTATGCAAGTATTTTAACTCTCTAAGCCTCCATTTCCTGACATTAAAAAAAAAAAAAAGCCATAAATAATATTTACTTTTCCAGGACTGTAATGAAGATTTGTTGAGATCATGTATCTAAGGCACATGGCAGATGCTCTGCAAATGTTAGCTCTTTTTCCCCCTAGGAGTGTCTGACAGCTAATAGACTCTCTCTCTTGGGAGCTGCGCATTCCATATTCTTACTGACTTAAACCAGGAATATGTTTAAAGCCAGGGCAGATGGTACAGTTCCTGTTCTTATACCAACAATCAAGCCCTAGTTGTCCTATTGATCTGCCCACGTGTTCAACTTCCTGACACCCTCACCATTCACTTTCTTTGTTATACCCAAAGGCTTCAACTGAGAATATATTAATCTGACATTCTTTGTTAGGGCCTAACCTGGGTGTTCCTGCTTCGCTTGTCTCTGAGCATGGAAGCCCTGTTCCTTTACCTGATAACCTGTTCTATCCCTTCTGTCTGACCTGGATTTCTAGTATTCTTGTTGCCTGTTACAAGGTTAGAAAGTCCAACACTGCAACTGTCATTCTGTTCAGTCTGATGAATTATATTCTGATCTTGGGCTTTGGTTACAGAATTTGTTAGGTACTGGCGTTTTGCATGAATCCTAGTTCCACCTTCAATGAGAAAATAATCATCAACAAGTAACTTACCTGCCTAATATTCAATTTTCTCACTTTAAAGGGTTTTTATGACATTTAAATTATATAATGAATTTATAGCACATAACATGGGACCTAAGATACTAGGTAAGTTCTCAAAATACCAGTGCTTCACATATAAAGGCCTCCTTTCTACACAATCTAGTCTCCATTAGCCTATCGACACAATATATAGACATTCCAATTCCTGGACCATTTCTCCTATTTCTTGATCTGGTCCATCTTGATCTACTTCACCCCAGAAATATGTCTGGTGAGACAGATACCTTTATCCTGACATACAACCTTAACGGACTTTGACAGTACCTTCACATGTGCCTATATTCTAATTTGGAACCTATAGCTTTATGTTGTCTACATTAATTAATCTGTTCCTGCTGCTTTCCTTCTACCCATTTCCACAAATCCAGTCAATTTACATAAACAGTAGTTATGTGTTTGTCTCCCATCCAAGTACTAACCAAACCTGGCCCTTCTTAGCTTCCAAGACAGACTAGATCAGGTGGTATAGCCATACACTACATAAACAGCAGTACTGTGTTTGTCCCTTCACTTCCCTGTTCAAACTTACACTGGATCTACAATAACTAATCTCATGATCTCTGGATGACCAGGGTTTCTGGATATATAATCCCTCTACTGAAAATAATGCACAAGGGTATTTGCTCGAAGTATATAAATATGGATAATCATGGGCTCCCCATCCAAAATATTCTGGAAAATACATGAAACTGTTAAATTGCCACTGGGATAGAATAAGATATTCTGGGAACCATAGTTCTCAGTTCTCTCAGCTTAGTGTATACATGGAAAGCTCTATCTCATCACTGGGCATTGACTTGGCTGGAAGGTCTCCTTCTGGAACTTGTATGGCCTTGGGCACCTGAATGGTTTCCATGTGCAAAAATCACATCATGTACAGGTTGCTGTCACAAAAGAGGAGGAGGACCTTCTCAGTAACAGAAATGTTGTTTTTAATTGGCTGAAAGGTTAGCTGGGGAGAATCACACTTTCATATGGTCTTGACAAAACTGTCCATTACGGTGCCCCCACCAATCTCCTTTCACCCTCCTTTGCATCATTCTCACATACACACAGAGATGGACACATAAGCAAGGCCAAGACTTCCACAGTGACAGTCTCTGTTCAGCAGAGACTGAGTCAACAATCACTGCCATAGGGTCAATCCCTCCCCAAATATGTCTATAAATGGGACCTGGAAAAGACCAGACCAAAAGTTCAAGAATTCAGGTTTGGAACTACCAACAACCACCCTTTTCAGTAAATGTGAACAGGCCACAAAATGAAACTGACTCAGAGAGAAGAAAGAACAGTGACCCAGTAGTGTGAGTCCTGGGTGCAGTCATGAGATTTGCCAATCACATGAGCCAGTGGGACCTTTTTTTTCTTAAGCTAGTCAAAGGAAGTTCCTCACACAGATAACCAGGTGACTCAGAACCCACTCCCTTCCCCCAAGTGTGTGTGTGTGTGAGGGGAGGGGTGCACCCCCCACCCCAGGGTTCTTCTTGAGTTCACTGAAAGCTTGGGGGCAGATCACAATAGCATCTGATGGAGGGAATGTAAAAATTCACATCTTTGGGTCCTCCCTTGTGGCACTGCACTGCAAGCTGGCCACAGCCACTTCAATGCAAGTTCCATCCCCCACCCTGGAGCTGACCCACATGGCCTGGCAGACCTCTCCTGACCGCCCACTGCTTCCCTCAACAGTATGCTTCAACAATCAACCTGTTCTGCTCCCCACTCTGTCTCTGGTGAAGCCTCTCACTATCCTGCACCTCTGGCTTGTACCCCAGCTCTGTATGAATAAATAAATAACTCTTTAAAAATAAAGAAAAGGAAAAAAAAAACACATTTTTACACCTTGCTCACATCCCCATAACTCCTTTTCTAATTTCAATTCTAGTAGCAAAGATTTCAAAGTTCATTAATTGGTAGTACAGCGGACCAAGACTTTCCATTTTTCTGTGAGAATTTCTTTTTTTCCAATTACATTCAAAGTTTTGAGAGGGGGTCTTAGCATAACTTGATAGTAGTCAAATCCCCAGAATTCCTGCTGGGGAAGAAGAGACAAATGAGGTGGGAGAGGAAGTACACGACAGGAGTAATAAGACTAAACTGAAAAAATTTAGAAAGAATTGCAGATCTACAGCTCATAACCAGAGACTCTTCCAGAATGGGACCAAAATTTTTACTGAAAAATTTGAAACTCCACTAAAACCTGACCCCAATCTTATCTCTCTCTCCAATTTACACAATCTCTAGCTTTACTTACCTCCACAGATACTGAAAAAAAGCAATGGGGTGTGCTTTGCAGGATTTATTCTGGTTTTATAACCTGTATTTTTCAGTTATTTTTTGGGGGTGGTTATAAAAATCAAGTGCCATTTTTTTGCAAAAAATCACTGAAAATCACCAAATACTAAATGAAGTTGGTATTTATTATTTTGTCAAGTATTGTGAATTCAGATGAATGATGGGGTTCACAATGCCTCCAGGTCAGATCTCCTTTACCTCCTAGGGTCAGGAGAGGTCTGCCTCGCCATGTGGTCACCTCCGGGGCAAGTGGGGATCAAACTCATGCAGAAGTGGTTTTTAGCTTCTTAGTGCTGTGCTTTAACCCACTGCTCCACCAGGGAGGGCCCAGGTCGTGTTACCTTTTACCAATGTCTGTCCAGCATGGCCTCAGTCTCTCTGCCCCAACACAAGCCCTAGTAACCATACTGCCAAATTCCACTACATTTTGATTTTGCTCTCTCCTTATCCATCAACTCACATGCAATTATTTCAAAAAGTCCAAAACCGTGATCCAAAACACTTGATCTGTCAGTAAGCACATAGGAGCCCAGAAAGGCCAAGGAAGGAATCCAGATCATGTTACCAGTGGTCAGTCAGAAAGAGAACTGGGTTTTTCCAATTCCACTCAGTGCCCTTCGTAACCCACCACCAGATCCTCAGCATGTACCAGTCCCTGATGCTCAAAATAACCCCAGGATCTCAGTGATGTGTGGCACCTTTTCCAGGCCCTCCTCCACGGGCTTGCCAGCTCCCCAAGGGAGGCTAACTCTCCCCACACCAGTCGGCAAGGCACTCAGCCAGTGTTCATCCCAGTGTGAGTGGGGACCATCAACATTAACAGACAAAGCAGCTTCAGTCTTTAGCATGGTACACTTGATGAACTACAAATCATTAATTCCTTAATAAAATGCTCCGTCGCACTGCAGGTTTGCTTTCCTGTCTCGACACAATTTCTTTCTCCAAGTGTATATGCTTGATAAAGACTTCCCGTACTGATTCCTACTTAGGGAGAGCAACACGAATGAAATTTATTTTAAATCCATCTCTTCTTCTACACTAATACTGTGTTTGTAACTAAAGTGCATTACCACGAGGACTTAATGTTTTTATCTTCTACTAATTTTGCTTAAGAAATAGAAAAGAAAAAATATATCATTGTTCTTATCAACTTTACTAAGCAAATATAAATTTCCTTTTCTTTATACTGAGAGTCATTGTAGAAATGAGAGAATTTAAATAAACAGTTCAGATTCCCTCCTCATTCATGTTAGTATTTCTTCCTCTGCCCAATGAACTGTTGTTAAAATTCAAAACTATACAACTATAACAATTAGATTCAAAACTTCAGTAAAAATTCCTCCAAGTTAATATAATAAATTCAGTCATCCTACAAAACTCCTAAAAAATTCCTTCTGATTACAGATGCCTTGTAGGATGCCATCTGCATTTACCTGGACCTTACTATGAAGCAACAGGTAAAAAACCTTTCTATGCCAACTAACTGGAAATTGTACTCAGAGACTTCCCACATAACTCACTTTCATAGAAGTTTTCTTTCAGCCCCAAAGTTGCTAAGCTAAATATAACCAGGGTTACAAATTATAGCTAAATTATCTAATAATTATAAGCTTTCTACTATAACTTCATTAAAGAATATCATCCCTAAAACCTCAGTATAAATTTTTAAGGGTGAAAAAAATCATAACATTAAATTCTAACGCATGTGACTATAGATTCTTCTTAATGGGAACATATTTTCTGTTTCTAGTCTTCATTTAAGCTGTACAAAAAATGTGACTACAGTCAGATGCTTCTGTATGGGTAAATAGTAGTGGGATGACAAAGGTTTAAGAAGTTTTAAAATTCAGCCTACATTTCATAAAATGGTAATATATTCTAGTATCAGTAGCCAAATAACAAACTGAAGGTCATATTATAATAATTTTTTCCATAATGCATGATATGACAAACCATTAAAGGAAATAGTTGTCACAAGAGCTGGTTGTCACAGAAAGCATACCGCAGAATTTGGCTTGACTGCAAAATCCAAGAGTTCAATATTTTTATTGACAAAAATAAGAACAGCTGAGAATTATTGAAATGTTTTCTACCCAACTGTGCACAACTACTTCTGAAGGTCTTCAGAAGAAGAAACAAGGTAAGAGACACTTCAGTTCTCAGTTAGCTCCAGAATACACCAGACTAAGGTGTACTGGGACTCAGTCCAGTCATTAATTACCGATATGGGTAACATCTGACTTTCCAGCATTCGCAGTACCTGCTACTGAACAATGAATTGTGTTTATTACAAATATCATACATCCATACACACAGCACACATCACTTCTCAATCTTTGTCTATGGACAGTGAACACACACACACCTGTGAAATGTTGGCTCGGGCAATTAATTATAGCAAAAGAATGACTAATGAAGCAAATTTTGCAAACCCTGTCTTTTATTCCATGAGCAAACTAGGGAGAGGAGAGGTGCTGAGTTTGGGAAATAATTGCCTTGCCCCTCCATTTTGCCCATGGATATAGTACCACACACATACACTGCTTTAGGAAACCCTGGCCGCACATTGTTCCTGCCAAGGACTACAATAAATTAACGCTGTGGACATCTTTCCGGAGAATGCTGAGTCTCTGGAACGGAAACAAAGGAGGGTGTAGCTTGAAGAAAGCAGCCAGGCGCTCCAGGGCTGAGAGACTCTGAGAGACTGCTCCTCCTGGCTTTCTCTCGCGCTCCGAAGACCTGGGAGTACGGAACTGATGGCCTCAGCCAGTGTTCATCCCAGTGTGAGTGGGGAC
>NW_004567102.1:66354486-66373271 GCF_000260355.1 Condylura cristata | reverse complement strand
GTGCAGTCCGCGGGTCGTGAGGCTGCGGGCCCCTGCCGCCGGGCGCGCGGGCTCCGAGCTCTCCAGCCCCAGGAGGTCACCAGGAGCGGCGCGCTGGCCTGGGGACGCGGGCTCGCAGCTCAGCTGTTGTCGTCGCCGCCTCCAGGGAAGACAAAAGGAACCCGGGGCTTCCAAGGGGAAAAGTTTTCTGCTCTGCTTGAGGCAGCGCCCAAACCAGTCTCACACCCAGCCGCGGGCTCGAGGTGAGAAGGCGAGAAGGGGTACGGAGCAGGTTGCCAGGAGTGTCGCCGTGGGGTCCAGACCCCGGTTAGAGCCAGTCTCGTTCCGGGTGGAGGAGGGAGTCCCGGGCCCTGCTATCACTGCTCTCAATGTCCGCCTGCTCCTGGAGGACGCTGACAAGATCTGCTCCTCCTTTTCCAAGATCCGCAATCTAACCCGCACCCAGATCGTAAAGTTACACTTTCTAGAGCCGGGATCACCCATACACAAAACCTATCTTTGAGAACAAAATACCCGCTTTCGGGAGCTCTTCTGGGGCTTCGAGGGTAGAAATGGACACACCCACCCGTGGGGAGCCCCTCTCGTGGCGGTGGACTCACTGGTCCTGGAGCCAGGGATCCACCCCCTCCCCAGTCCCGGGGAGCAGTGAGTGAGCAGCGGTTGTTGTCAGTTTTACTGGAGCAGGCGCCGCAGGACCCTCGACTCCACGCCCCTCGGACGCTTTCTTATCAGGCGCCTAGCGGTCGGGTCGGGGTCCCCCTGGCGGGCTGCTCTGGCTCTGCGCGCGCGGCGCCAAACCCGCACGGAGTGGGCGCTGTGAGCAACCTCTCTTGTCAGCAAAGCCCGGGAGCTCCCAACAGGTTAGCGGCAGGTCTGCTCCGGAAAGGACTCTGGGAGAGCGGCTTCGAAACCAGTCATGGTCAAGGGACGAGGCTGAACCGGATTGTTAAGTGTTTCAGTGAGATAAGGCTCAATTCCAAACAAAGCCAACTCCTCCTGTCCCAAACCAGTAAGTAGAGTAAGTCAGTCTGACGGTTTCCTCCATCTAAGTTTGAGACAGACGTGATGATTGTACCCAATGCAGGTCACTTTAGTAAACATGGTTGTATGTAGAACACTGGATTACCCAGTGTTCTTAGCGTGGCACTACACAGCCCCTAGCCCTGGAACTGGGGTATACCTGTCTATCTCCTAAATGTGTTTTAGGTGATGCACTAGGCAAGTGTGACATTCCAAGTGGGTGTATTTGTACATTTCAATGCGGGATCTATTGATACTATTCGCAGGAAGCGTTTGTTTCCAGTTGGTGAAATATAATTGTTGGAGAAAAAGAAAGGAGAAATGGGGGAGGGGAGAGAGAAGGGAAAACAATTCCATGAAAAACTTACTACATTTTAAAAAAATCTTGGGCATCAGATATGACAATGAGGAAAGGCCACAGGTTTTGAATTTATTGTACAATGTCCCAGTCTTGACTAAAAATATTTGGAGATTTAACACTTCTAGTAAAACAAAAATCACAATGAAAACATTTTTAAAAAAACTAAAGGAGTTGGGAGGGGAGTCGAGAAATGAGTCACCTCTACAAACCATCTGTAGTTTTATTTTTACCTTACCAGTGTCTAGTACTCCTTAACCCAGACTTAACTGGTCAGCTTTCTTACACATTTGTTAAGTCGCCCCATCAAAGGAGTGCGATTCTGTTGGGCCTGACTTCTAGTTGTAGCTTCTACATTTTCTGAACAAATACCCTATACTTTATTTCCCAATGCCCCCGAGTGTCCAGAGAACACCTACTGGTCGTCGTGTCACTTATTTCCTCAGAGATGAGTAACAGACTGGTGGAGCCCATAACAGTTTTTTAACATGACATCTAAGATAAGCGGTGACACATTTAAACCCGTCATCTAAATATTGTAGTCATTGAATGATTGAGCCTTTCTCAAAGGGGAATTGATGAGGACCATGAAAGAAGCAGGAATATTTTTTATGGTGACAGATTTTAAGATCCCTCATTTCTGCACTTAGATTTCAGTGATTCAAACAAAAAAAGAAGCAGAAACAGAAAAATGCTCAAGACCAAAAAGGTCTTTATATTTCTACTAAAAATAACTATTGGGCCCTCCCTGGTGGTGTAGTGGGTTAAAGCACAGCATGAAAAAGCAAAAGACACTTCAGCATAAGTTCGATCCCTGTCCTGGAGGTGACCCACATGGCGTGGTAGATCTCTCTTGGCCCACCTGCTGCTCCTCTCAGCAGTGTACTTTGTTGATCTGCCTGTTCTGCTCCCTACTCTGTCTCTGGTGAATCCTCTCACTGCCCCTGCTCCTCTGGCCTGTACCCCAGTTCTCTATGCATAAATAAATAAATCTTAAAAAAAATAATTACAACTAGTTTCAGAAAAAGACTAGGATAAATTACTTATAGAGAGAGGATTGGCTGCAGTTCTGTAGATGAATAAACTCCCAAGATATTAGTTATAAATTCTTCGTGGCATTGAGTGCTCAAAGCAAGTTTGGGTAAATAATTTAATGTCAGCTAATAGCCAGTAACTCTCCATCTGAAAAAAGTCCAGAGAATATACAAGCCAGTAATGGGTTTTGAATTTAGTTCCATATCCATTTTAAAGTAATGGATTCAGCTTTTCACCATCAAGCTGCACTTTACTTCACACACATTCTTTTCTGTGTCTTTCTGAGATGTGTAAATTTCCACAAGAACAAATCCAGCTTGTAAGAATAGATAGTGCTAAGAGAGAATTCCTCCCTCAAACTCATCTACTTGCTGACAGTTGACTTTGGATCACATTTCTCCCAGACTTTTAGTAGGAACAATGTGCCTATTTTAAAGTGTTTCTGTAAATTGAATGGTTAAAAAAAAACACACACACACTCATACATACATACATACATACATATACATACATACATACATCATACATACATATATCATCTTCCCTGATACATAAATCCTAACACATATTTAGTTAAACATACACACACAGGAGCACACCAAACTAGTTTTAATGTTATTAATGTAGTTAAAAGAAAAAAAAAACTTCTTCTGAAATTAAGAATTTGAGAAAAATGTTGAAATATGAAAATCAATATTTTCACTCTTAGTGCATTATAGGCATAAACCCAATGGATAGCAACAAAGTTTTAATGAGTTAATTTTGGAAACAAACAATAGAAATTTTAAATAGGTATTAATTAGATTTTATAACAAAACTGAAAGGTCATTAAAAAATTTTATGTGAGCTTATACCCATTTTATTTTGCTATGAATGTAACCCAATGCATCTCCAGATCTGAAGAGCATCTCCAGAAAATAAAAACATCTTTAATGGAAAACAAATGGAATTGTTTTCCAGACCCTTACCTGAGTTATTAATTGTGAAATCAATTGTTAGTCTTAAAGCCCTAAGGTATCTCTGCTGACAGTTATAGTTGCTGTTTCAAAGTGGGAAGCAAAAAAAGGATAAAATCAAAGAAAACATCTGATTTTAACCTTAAAATGTGGCACTATGTGGGAGGAATACAAGAAAAAGAAGGCAGTATTAAAAATACATTTTAAAACAAAAATTTAAGGTCATTTTTATTTCACTCATTTTTAACAGAACTTTGCCACATTTCTAATGTTTTCTTTTCATAATGTACTATTCACCTGGTATTGGCAGTAGAAAGATGTTGCTAATTTTTGATCATCAAATGTGCAAGTGAGAATACTGGCCCCTCTCAAGTAGATGCTTTATAAGTTGAAGCTGATAAAATTGCTTAACTATTAATAAACTTTGTATTAATTTCTTTATTTGACAATGAGCCTAATTAGATTTTTTTTACTTTAGGAGTACTGGCAGCATGTCTTTTAAAAATGCCAAAGGGTCACCCACTCTCCCCGTGTAAAGCTCTACTTCTTTCCTCTGGACAGATTTGTACCTACATGAAAATAAGGACCACCACATCTTCTTTAGCCATCCATTAAGTAATCTGAAAAAAAAAAAAAAAAAACTATATATGTTGAGTTAATAGCATCTGCTCACAGAAGATACCAGAGACTGTTCCACTGTCCATGGTACTGAATTAGTGATTGGGCATTAACGCCTGGCTACCCAAAGCGCGGTTTAAGAACTTACTGGAAACCTTACTACCACTAAGGGAGTTGGTATGAACGAGGACACAGTTCCCATTGCCTTGTGATTTCCTGGTGTTTACTCCTCCTTTCAGTGACCCCTGGAGGCACATGAATGCTGTCTTATCAGCTACATTTTATTTTATTGTGGCAATTTGCTGTTAATGCAGATCACACCGCCTTTGAAACAAACAAATAGGTTAACCCTTAATTTTAATTGACCATTCTATTGCTCTTATCCATAATGTGTTAATAACTGTAGTCTCTCCTTATAATGTGATTTTAAAGATTTGGTGGTAATCACATGATATGTGTAAAGCAGCTAACCTGGCAATTGGCAGATGTTCAATGAATCTCTAAACCAGTGTGAATGCTACATTCTCTACTAAGGAGAGGTATTTTCTTAGCATTAATAATGGTATTTATTATAAAAGAACTTTATATTTAATTTCTGCTAAGCCAAAAAAGTAGTGCATACACATTAAATTAATTGATGGAATAAAAATTTGAAACCCATCAAATCTTTATTCAGCTTGGCATTTTCCCACTCATCATTATGAACCTATAACACAGAAAGGTAGTCTTTCTTAATAATAATATTGGATCTATTTTTACAGTATCACTTGGCAATTTATATTATATTTTACCATCAATACAAGTCCACATGTAGGTACAGCTGAATTTGTTAACAGTAATCAATTATACTTACATATAGACCTAATTAAGTCTCAATGGTGGTAAGTAAAATGTGTAAGCTGTGTTACTAATTATTCCAGGGAATACTCTTTCAAACATTTATTTTAAAAATGAGGAAATGTTGACACATTTATTTTTCAAGAGAAATGTCAAGCCTTATCATCTGTTCTATTACAATTGTCATTTAATGACTTTTGACACTTGGGATTATTGCTGAATGTGTTGGTAGACAAGTTCCCGTTTCTGTGAAGGAGTGAGCTATAGTGAATTTCAAAGGGCAAATCTTCTTTTAAGCACTGCATCTAGTTGTTAATGTTCCTGAAAATAACCTTTAAAATATCTGGACATGGCCCTCCCTGGTGGCGCAGGGGGTTGAAGCACAGCACTTGGAAGCTAAAGCCACTTCCGCATGAGTTCAATTCCCGCCTGCCCTGGAGGAGATCCACATGGCGAGGCAGACCTCTCCTGATCTGCCCGCTGCTCCCCACAGCAGTGTACTTCATCGATTTGCCTGTTCTGTCTCTGGTGAATCCTCTCATCCTCCACATCTCTAGCCTGTACCCCAGTTCCATATGAATAAATAAATAAATCTTCAAAAAAAAAATCTGGACAACCATTATTTTCAGTTGCCTAATGTGTTAGTTCACGAATACAAGTTTAGGCCTGGTTCTGGATCATATGACCAGAGAGTGTTAGGGTCTTGACAAGAACCTCAGTCTTCCCATTACTATTTCAGTGTTCTGTCAAGGTGCAGGGTATTTGAGAGGATTTATTAGAGACAGAGTGGGGAGCAGAGCTGGCAGATCTACTGAAATACACTACTGAGGGAAGCACCAGGCAAGATACAAGTGGTCTGCTTTGCCATGTGGGTCAGCTTCCTGGCTGGGGATGAAACTCACACCACTGAGGGTGGCAATATCTTCATTATACTGAGACTTAACCACTTGTAATACCAGGAAAACCCTAAAGATGCTAGTTTTAAAATATTTTTCTTAATGGTTGCATAGAAGAACTGGGGTGTATTCCAGAGGCTCGGGGGGTGAGAGGACTCACCAGAGACAGAGTGGGGAGCAGAACAGGTGGATTTACTGAAATACACTGCTAGAGGGAACGGATTGAGACAGGAGAGGTCTGTTGTGCCATATGAAGGTTAGCTTCCTGGCTGGGGACCAAACTTAGCTTTAGAGGTGATAGCACTGAGACTTAACACTAGGCCACGAGGGAGGCTCTAGAGTTTCAGTTTTAGAGTGTCATTCATCAATTCAAAATGCAATCGTTGACTGTATTTGACATAATAACATAATAACCAATTAGCGTTCTATAAAAATGAGTTCTTTCCTCCTATTTATTGTGATCTGGGATTTTTGACTCTTTCACAAACATATAACTGCAGCATGAAAGGTGTCCTGACAGGGGTTCAAAATGGTGATAAATATGCTCTGCTGGAAAATGGGAATAGTGAGGATATACGTGATTTAATACTACAAATCAAAAGATAGATATGTGCAGCCTAATATATTAGCAATTTTGTTGGATGGTTGAAGACTTTTTTACATTAATATGAAAAGATGTCTTTTGAGAAATTTGTTTTTCAAATCATATGAATTTTTAAAGACACAATACAAAATAGCAAAGATATTTTACATTTTTGCCTAAGATTTGACCTATGCCCCCAGTTCATGGCACAGAATTAAAGTAAAATCTTGCTTTTCTTAGCAAAAGAAATATTTTCATGAAAACATTTGTTAATCACTTGCAAAATAAAAACTAAAAAACATTGCAATTAGTTGCTCAGGTTTGAGAGCATATGAAATATGAATTAATTAATTAAAGTCTGTCTTTTTTTTCCCCTTTAGTTTCTAGAAAAAGGCACAATATTGAGAGCAGAGTGCATTTTAATGAATCTCAAACTCAGGATTAAAAAAAAAAGAAAGCTCAAGAAGGCCCTGGTCCTCTGGCAACTGCCACAGGGACATTAGAAATGATAAACCTATGATAATTATCAGCACATTTGTTCCTTTATCAACACATTCTTCATGAGTTCCTACTATTTTGTGCCAGGTCCTATTCTGGGCCAACTATATCCACCTTTAATGACTTTGATACCAGAGGAGCAGAAAATGATTACATTCAAAATATAACATCAGGAAATTACTCATGTTATGAAGAAAATAAATCAGAGAAAGCGACTATACAATGATTCTGGTAGAAGGAGAAGGGTGGGTGTGTGGTTTCATAGGAAGAGAGAGGTGTCATGGAAATCCTCTCCCTACACTAGGGATGCTTTCTTACAGAAACATAATTACATTAAAAATAAAAGTCCAGGCCCTCCCTGGTGGCACAGTGGGTTAAAGCACAGCACTAAGAAGCTAAAGTCACTTCCGCATGAGTTCCATCCCGACCTGCCCCTGTGGTGATCCACATGGCATGGCAGACCTCTCCTGACTCGCCCGCTGCTCCCCTCAGCATTGTACTTAATCGATCTGCCTGTTCTGCTCACCAATCTGTCTCTGGTGAAGCCTCTCACCTCCTCTGCACCTCTGGCCTGTACCCCAGTTCTGTACACACAAATAAATCTTTAAAAATAAATAAATAAATAAAATAAAAGTCTACTTTTAACAATGTTTAATTTCTAACTCAGTGAGCATGAATGGACTAAAACCAAGAAAAAAAAATATTCACATTCTCCAATGATCTCCAATCAAAGTGTAACTATATTGCTTTGTCCTTGATTTTGCACTGTTAATGATAGAATGGATATTTGGGGACATTTTGATCAGAGGCAATTTACAGTCATACATATGAAAATAGGTGGTTACTAATGACAGGGATAAACGTTTTATTTATCGCAAAGAAACTCATAAAGAGAAGAGGTTCTGACTCAATACTTAAGTTGTGGGTCACACTGGATTTTTAAAATGATGAGGAAAACTGTGATGAAACAATTTAATGAACTTTCACTTATAATGCCATTCCAAGAAAAGTGAATTCTGTTCTTAGTAGCTTTTTAGTATTGTATTATTGTTGTTGAGGTAACAAAGGTTTACAACACTGTATGGGATAGAGGGATAAGGATTCATATCTCCCCAGATGTACTTACCATAGCACACTCACCAAGAAAGCACCAATAATTCTGCGCCATAGTTCATGACGTCTATCCTTTCTTTACCCCCTTCTCCTTCTGGTAGTTTCAGTTCTGCAGTTATATTTGTAGGATTTGTTTTGCTTTACTTTTGCCTGTTCTTTTGTTTCCTTCATGCTTCAAATATGAGCGTAAACATCCAATATTACTGTCTCTCTCTTTTCTAATTTTTTTAGCATCAAACTTTATATTTTTATAGTTAAGTAATATTGCATTGCCAGTAGATCCTGTATTTTCTTAATCTGCTCATCTGTCCTTAGGCACCCAGATTGTTTTCATATCTTAATGATAACAAATAAAACTGCAATGAACACAGGAATCTATGCAACCTGTTAGATTAGTATTTTTTGCATTCCTTGGATAGACAACAAGGAGTAGAATTGTTAGATCATATGATAGATCTACTTTAAATGTTTGAATGAACTTCATACTATTTTCATAGAGGCTAAATAAGTATATATATTCTACCAAGAGTGCATGAAGATTCCTTTTTCTCCATATACTCACCAATACTTTTTACTTCTATTTTTTTTTAAATATGGGTCATTCTTGTGATTGTGAAGTGTATCCTCATTCCAGTTTTCATTTGCATTTCCTTAATAATAAGTTATGAAGAGCATTATTTCATGTATATCTTCCTAGAAAAGTATCTATTAGCTCTTTTGCCCATTTTGATTGGATTAATTGCTTTTATGCTGTTGAGTGGTATGAGTTTTTTGTAGATCTTGAATATCAACCCATTGTCATATTTATAATGTACACATATTTTTCTCCCTTCTCCCTTCTGATAGGGTATTTTTTTAAATTTTTATGACAGTTTATTTCATTGTGACTTTTAGACACAATAAATCAGTATGGTGAGGGTCCTCCCTGGTGGCGCAGTGGGTTAAAGCACAGCACTGTAAACTCCCGCAGCTGCATCAGTGCAAATTCTATCCCCAGTCCCAGAGGTGATCCACATGGCGTAGCAGACCTCTCCTGACCTACCTGCTGCTCCCTTAAGCAGTGTACTTCGTCAATTTGCCTGTTCTACTCCCCATTCTGTCTCCAGTGAATCCTCTCACCTCCCCTGCAACTCTGGCTTATACCCCAGTTCTGTATGCATACATAAATAATTTTTTTTTTTTTGTACAGAGCTGGGGTACAGACCAGAGATGCGGAGGGTGAAAGGATTCACCAGAGACAGAGTGGGGTGCAGAACAGGCAGATTGACGAAGTACACTGCTGAGGGGAGCAGCGGGCTGGTCAGGAGAGGTCTGCCTCGCAACGTGGATCTCCTCCAGGGCAGGCGGGGATCGAACTCATGCGGAAGTGGCTTAAGCTTCTTTGTGCTGTGCTTTAACCTGCTGCGCCACCGAGGAGGGCTCATAAATAAATCTTTAAAAAGAAAAAAAAGAACAAGCATAGCATGCCCATATATCTAACTATACTATAAATCAATGGTAATAAGAACATGATGGCATTGGACTAAAAATAGGCACACAGATCAATAGAATAGAATTGCAACCCAAAAAGTAAACTCACATTTATATGAGTAGTTAATTTACAACAAAGAAAACAAAAATAGACAATGGAAGATACAAAGGAAATTATTTTCAACAAATGGTGTTGGGAGATTGGATATACAGAAAAGAAAGAATCTACAGTAACACTATCTTATACCATATACAAAAGTTGACTCAAAATGGATTAATTGCTTGAACTGCAATTTAAGACCTGAAATACATATAGAAGAAGATAGGCTAAATACACCACAACGTTGGCTGCAGTGATGTCTTTGGACTTTCAACTGCAATGATAAGGTAAGCAAAAGCAAAAATAAACAAATGACTACATCAAGTTATTCCTAGTAGTTTTGAATCAAGACCACCCAAGTGATCTAAATTATCTATGTTTACCATCTACACAGCTTACCAAATTATAGTTAGCAAATTCTTTTTACACATTATAGATGGACTTTTATAATTTTACAATTTTAATAATACTTGATACGGTTATGTTTCAAGAAAGCCACTTAGTTTAAAAAAAATTATTTATGCATAGAGAACTGGAGTACAAGCCAGAGGTGCAGGAGCTGTGAGAGGCTTCACCTGAGACAGAGTGGGGAGCAGAACAGGCAGATCTACCAAGTATACTGCTGAGGGGAGCAGCAGATGGCTCAGGAGAGGTGAAGCTTTAGCTTCTTAGTGCTGTGCTTTAACCCACTAGGGAGGGCTCGCTACTTAGCTTTTTAACCATCAGTCAAAAACAGTTAAAAAGTAAACATATGAAACTTTTCCATTATAATTATGTATTGGTTTAAAATTTTCTTTTTTTATCTCTTTAAGAATAGAGGTTTACTTTTTAATCTATAATTAAATAAAAGTGTGTACATGTCTAGTATGTTGGATCTCTATTAGAATGATATGGTGTTTCACATTTTTTTTTAAAGAGAAATTCTTCAGGAAAAATTGCTGTGGTTTTTCTTCTAAAGTGAGTTGTAAAGCAATTAACTTTAGTTATAAATGTGATTGAAAAATATTAAAATTAATAGCCCTATTCTTAGCTAAAATTAATCAAAAATGATGCTTACTACATAGGTTGCTTAGCAATTACATTTTTATGTTTTCATATTAATTTTTCAAAACTGCTACATAGTTTGTGCATGATGGCCCAAAACAGCTCATTATGTTGTGAAGCAATTTTTTTTCCTGATGTTTGTTAACCTCTTATGTAAAAAAAGTAGGCTGGGCTATTCTAAATCTCTGGTCTTTAACCATTTTATTTTCTTTGTTATTCATTTAGTAGACACAATGTCATTTGAGACTTTGATTAAAGATATGAATCCTTGTACCAAAAAGATACATGGGTTATATCAATATTTTTGCCTACGTTTATAGAGAATTAAATGTCTTGTATCATTTTGAACCCTACAGTTATCTACAAACATAAGGTTAGTAACCCTCATCCAAAGGTGATATAAATAATTTGTGTTAAGGCCAAAAGATGTCTTTGTATTTTTACCTTATCATAACTCTATTTTTCTGCCAAGTTGACCCATTGGTAGAATAAAAGGAATAGTTTATAAATATTTGAAACTTACTTAGGTGAATTTTCTACAGTACTGGGTGTAGAAAACACATAATTATACATTTTCTATTTTAGCCAGTGAGCAGGATAGAAAACAGAGAAGACATATTGAAATGTCATCCTTTTGCCATTTATTTCTTGTAAGGCTCCCAAAGAGCATGTTTCAATGTGCTTCCCAACCTGCTTAGATAACAAACTTCCCACTCACAAGTGCTGCTATCAACCATACTCATCGTACATCAGTTCCAAGATACTGTTCAGGTTTTCATCATGGATGATGACAGCCATTTCATCCTGAGGTAAAATTCATATTGTAAACCCTCCCTTACTATATATGCCATGGAATCCACTTCCTTGGAGTATTTTCATTATTGAATATAATTTAAATATTTTTGAAATGATTGATCCAGAGTGAGCTTCAACTAACTAGAGCAAACTTCATATAGGTTTGAAGCAATTAAAGCCTGATTTAATCCCACTTATTGTTCACAAATCTGTTCAGTAATTCTTAAGAGAAAACAACAAATAAACTTAAAATGTGAATGAAAGCAGAAGTTTAAAATGACTTAGCATGTGAATGAAAAGCAGAAAATTAAAATGAGACATCCCATGAGACATTGTCCAGTATAGATCAAATATTGGATCACAAAACAAGTGGCAATAAATTCATGAAGATTGAAATCTTATCAAGTGTCTTTTCTGATCACAATTGTATCAAACTAGAAATTACGCATACAGATAAAGGTAAGCCTCCATTATGTGGGGATTGAACAACATACCTCTGAATGACTCTTGGATTAATAGGGAAATCAAAGAACTTTAAGAATACCTTGAGACAAACATGAAGACAATACATCCAGGAATCCCATGGAACACAGAAAAAGCCATCTAAAAGAGAAGTATATAACAATGTCAGCTCATTTGAAGAAATCAGAATGAGCTCAAATAAATATTCTTGTTTCTCATCTTGTAGAGCTAGAAAAGATGAACAAACAAGACCAAAAGATAGTAGAATGAAGAGAGTGATAAATGTTAGATTTAGCTGAAGAATTCTGATGTCATCTATTTTGTTAAAGCATGGCAGAGTAATAGACCACATTAGTTATTATTAAGTTATTATTACTAAGGTTTTTTTTTTTTTAAAGGTTTATTTGTTTTTGGATACAAGAGCTAGAGTGTAGGCCAGAGGTGATAGTGGAAGTGAGAGGAATTACCATAGACAGAGTGGGGAGTAGACCGGCAGAGCTACTGAAATACACTGGTGAGGGGAGCAATGGTTGAGACAAGAGAGGTCTGCTGTGTCATGTGGTTCACTTACCTGGCCAGGGATAGAACTCTTGCTGTGGTGGCTGTGGATAGCTTTATAGGGCTGAGAACCCTTGCACCACCAGGGAGGCCCACAAAGTTTTTTTCTTGGTAGAAAATTGTCAAACAATTCACAAATAAACACTGACAGTGCAATTTTGCAGGAGTTAACATCAAAAGACACCCAAAACTTTGTGTTGAATTGTTTTAGGAACTTTTTAATGCTTCTGATATTTTTGTTTTCAGATCTATTTTACTCAAATATGAACAACTTCTCTGGAGACCTGACTATCAGAAAAATTAAGCATCATCAGAAGAAAAAAGTTTTAAAACTAAATCAAAATTTGAAGCAGCATAACCTTGAGGCTATTTATATGGATCTAAGTGGCTAGTTACAGTAGCCCGAAACTTCACACTCAAATGCTTGCAATGTCTCAAATAATATAAATATAGTAAAATCATAGATTCAAATTGAATCAGCTCTGGCATTTTCTTACTTTCAGATATTTCCAAGCAATTTTAATAGAACTATGAAGTTAAATTATGAGAATTTACTTTGATTTTACCTCAACTCTTTTTATTGTTACCTTACAGGTTTTTATTTACAGTAGGTAGAATAACAGATCTCAAAGGTTTTTAAACCCTTTAATACTGGATCCTCAATCCAATATTCTGGAGCCTCTGAATATATTGTTACTTAGCAATGAGGAACTAAGTGTGTTGATGGATTTAAGGCTGCTAATTAGATAGCCTTTAGATGGGAAGCCTGGCTTGTATTATCCAGGTGGAACCAATGTAATCACCACATTCCTTATAAGTGAAAGAAGGCAGAAATGTGGAGAACTTATGATGCTGACTTTGAAGATGGAGAAAGAGACCATATGTGAAGAAATGCTGGAAAAGGCAAGGAAGCTGATTTTCCTCCAGAGCATACAGAAGTAACTAGTTTTACCAACATCTTCCCTTTAGCCCAATGAGACTTATTTCAGACTTCTGACCTCCAGAATACAAAATCATAAATTTGCGCTGTTTCAATCCCTAAATGTGTGATAATTTGTTATAGCAACAACAGAACACTGGTATAATATTACTAAACTCATAACAAACTCTGCATTCTAGATTGTATACCTATTGAGGCAAACACCATGTTCTCTATCTTTAATAAGTCTAGCAAAGGATGATTATATTTGAAAATAACTCCTTTGCATAACTTATAGTTAGTTCTGTGGGGTGACTTTCTCAATATGAAGACTACTGTGACATTTGAGGGCCTACATAAGGAGGATAAAGTAGAGCATATAAAATAGTCTTAGAAATACAATAAATATTGAGTTGGAAAGGTCAGCATCAACTATTGGACAAAGGACCATCACTCTGATCTTCAGACTGCTGACATTTTTCTTCTGTACCCAACCACCTGCTGCAGAAGATAACTTCTAATCCTTAGAAGTTCTATTTTCTAAAAGAGGTGTTTGGGGGGAAAGAAGGAAGAAAGGAGGAGGTGCAGGTATGGATCTAGGTTTCCAATCCGTCGGTGCAAGTGGCAGGTGATAAATGCAGGTGGCACTGACTGGAAGTCAAGATTCCCCCCAACCACTGTGGTACTAGAAATCAACATTTCTCCCAACCAGTGGTGGCACTAGATAGCAACATTTCCCCCAACCAGTGGTAGCACTGGAAATCAACATTCCTCCCAACCAGTGATTTCCTTCAAGCTGTTTTTGCTGCTGTTAAGCATCTTAGGGTACAGTGAAGCTTTGATTATAGCTTATATTCAGAACTTCATAGCTAAACAACAAACAAACAACAACAACAACAAAAACCCACTTTATATCAGCCCTTCATGAGTATGTATAAACATTGTTTCAAGTGACTGGAAACAAATTCTATGCAAAGAACATCACACTATTGTCTAGCAATGTGCAAACTCCACATCCTTCATGGAATGGCTAAGATTTGGAAAACAGTGATTATATATACAGATCCTAACCTAAGTGAAAGAAAGTGCTACCTTTCCATCAAAAAGTCGCAGTGTGTAGCAATTATCTTTCCCTTCTAACACAGAGAGTCAAAGAGTCATCAAATAGTTTTCTGTTAGGCATTCAGGCACAGCATACAGGTGTGAAGAACAATAAAGGAATGTGTCCCTGTCATTAATGTGAATGGCTGAATTTTTAGATTGTACTGTTGACAATGACCAGCATTTTACACAATGAGTTTTCTAGTTTAGGATTCAGTACACTTGCATTTCAGAGCTCTTAAGTAATGCTTCCTACTGCAGCAAATTGATTGCTACATTTCCAGGCAGGAAATGACTACATTATAATAACTGCTCCCAGAAGACTATTACTTTGCTATGTATTGGGGAATATGGTGCATTTTCAATAGAAATCATTGAGATACCCATTTTACTTATGGGAAATGTACAAATACAGAATCAATTACCCAAAATGTGACTTCTACTCATCCAATATGGCATCGACTAGTGTAGTTACTACTCTGTCTTCTTTTCCATAATGAAAATTTCCCAGAGAAGGCCTTACACACTATATTGGAGCTCTTGAAAGCAGTACCATACAGTGATGAAACACAGACAAACCAGGATTCAAATTCTGGCTCTATCATTTACGTGCTATCTTATAGGGATTCCTCATAGCTGAAGAGATAATCCATGTAAAATCCTTAACCCATTGCCTTAATAAATGTTATTTTTCATTTTAATAGCCAAAGTATAAAAATCTACTGACCTAGGGTATGTGTTTGACAATGTTGGTACAAAGTCCCAGATTTTATAATATTAGTTGAATATATATATATATATATGTATATATATATATATATATATATATATATTTGCTGAAGTCTTTAACATCTAGTAAGAATTAGTACATTGTCCTTTAGTCAGTACAATTTAGCTGTCTGTCAGTCAAGAAGGTTCACTAATGGGGTTGTCGTCTAGGTGGTGATTGACTTGAGCTGAACTGTCACATTCGTTGGTATTTGTCCTGAAGGCAGTCAGACACCTTGGAGAGTTGCTTGGTCAGGATCTGGATTGGGCACATTTTTTTCCAGTTTCAGAGTGTACCTTCCCATAGGGGGAGAACCCGTAACCTTGGCCTCATTTCCATTCACCCTGGAGCATAGGAAATGCTGCTAATTGACTGCCTGCTGACCATTTGGCTCTCCTTTGGGAGCAGGAAAGCCAACTGGAGAAAAATAGCAGCTGGGAACTTGACCCTTTGCTACTGTCACATTGTGGCCCATCCCCTGCAACTCAGGGAGAAAGGCAATTGATGTTGCCAAGTATTGTTGCAAATATTATACATCTTTTAAATAAAAAGGATTGATAAGTGCCCTGTAGTCCTTTCCACGCAGAGCAAGCAAACTAACTGTCTGCTGGTAACAGATTAATACAGCTTGGGTGTTCAGATTTCATTGCCTTTCTCAGATGACCAGAAAGAAGGTGCAATGTGAAAACCGGAAGTAGGAGAATGTGCGCTTTTATTTTGAATCGTTACACCTGGGGCATCTGACTTTGAGCAAAGGAAAAGAAAGAGCACTGCTGATTGTCTTTTGTGGACCAGTCCCTAAGTAATATGATGTAGGGACTAGATACATCATCTACATTTTCCCTGTTCAGAATTACACAAAATCAAAATTCAATACTGTATAGACCAGTCCTTTTTTTCCGTTTTCTTTCTTTTACCTTTCAAATCATTTTTAAAAATAACTGTCCATGTGTTATGTAGAAGTGTTGCAAGATAATCCACTGAGACAGTAATTTGTTTAAATGTGTTACCCTCCTCTTCTCTCCTCCTGCTGACAATTGCAAGTAGTAGGCAGGACTCTGCCCCTTCACCATAGAAAATACTTTAGGCAAGATGGAAAACAAAAGTCACAGAGCACTGTCTTAGTTTTTATATTGTGATAAATGCTCCAAGAGGAAAGGAATGAGAAAGTATTAGCTGTGAGGTCAACCAAGGTAGTGGAAGATTTCTCCAGAGAAGGAAATAAGAATGCTCTGTGCAGGAACTTGAGTATAGCTGGAAGGCAGAACCCCAGGGAAGTGGCAGTCCACAGAGGAAACTAATTGTCCTCTGACCCCCTTGAGGCTGGGTCTGAAGCACAGGATTGTCAACCTCCATGTGGCATGAAGCAGAGTGCACAGGCTGTGCGTGTGAAGACTGCCCATGACACGCTAAGGTGAAACAATCACATTTCCTTTGCCAGTACCACATACACTTCTTTCATTCTTATTCAGCCTTAATGACTAACACTGAATTTGTCAGCAGTCTGACAGTATAAAAGCTTAGAGCAGATTTTACACGGATTAAAAATAATAAATAAACGTGATATTTTCTGCCACCAGAGTTTATATACTGAATCACACCTGCTTTGCAATATTGAATGTGACTCAAATATGAGTCAAGTGCATATGGAAGCTTTATTCAAACCAATCTTCCTTTTGTTTATAATCCTCCCTAGACCTCTTTTTCATGAGGTAATTTTAAAGGAATTAAATATGAGTGATTCAAAATTCTATATTAAGTTATACTCAGCCTTCACTAGAATTGCTAATTGATCCACATCTATTTAACAATGTAATTGCTAGCCATCACTCAAGAAACAATCCTGTAGGAGGGGGTTAAGGATACGCTTGCCCACACTTAGTTTAAATCCAGTGACAAGGCAAAGCAATGGGATCCAGAGAGAAACATGCATTTGGGCTGCTATAAAAATAATACCACAGCCTGGGTAGGCAATAAACAATAGTAGTTTATTCAAAGCTCTGAAGGCTCTAAGTCTTAGGTCATGGTACCAACATGGCTGAGTGAAGGTCTGTTTTGTGACCTCAAGGCTGGTGTATTTTCAATATGTCTTCACATATTTAAAGTTGTAAATCATACTTAAAAACATAGTTACATGACAAAATCTCATTATCTGTAACCATTGATGCACGCATATTTAATAAATTTTAAATTATGTGGATTAAAACATTGGTGGCAACATAAACTCATAAATACTATTTAAGTGGAAAGGTCTTAGTAAAAAATGTAGCTATTTCAACTTCATACCCCAAATCAACATCCCTACCTGCTCTTGCATCTTTATATTATCCCCCCAAATTTTACAAGTCCTTCAAGCCAGATAACATCCTCCTATCCCACACGTGTCTAATTTTCAAGCCCAACTTTACTCCATCTTACATGAGATACATCATCATGAAAACATTTGCTATTCCACACTTACCAGTCACTAGCCTATTTGGACCTCATTTTTCCTGAAAGTGAATGGGAAAGACATGAGCAGTTGTCATTGGTCCCCAAAATACATGTAGTTTCAGGAATAAAGACAAGTCTAATTTTACTTTTTTTTTTTTGAGAAATGATGCTGCTAATCTCTATTATTTAGCCACTATAAATAAGGAGGTGACAAATATGGCAGCTACAATATATGGAAGATAATTAGTAAAAATAGGGTGGACCTACTTCCAAGTAGAAATCAGGATAGGTTAATAGTGGCCAACACAAATAAATGTGCGTGTGTGTGTGTGTACATATATTTCCCTGTAGCTTGTGCCCACTTCAAATCATTCTCTAGCACTTTGATTTCCCTCTGACACACTATAACCCTGCTTTTGCAAATACCATCATTCCTTTGTATTCCTAAACCTTATTATATCTATTTCTTACTTATATTTCTCTACATTGTATCCATCTACTAATAATTTCAAATGATTTTCATATTTTATCCTGAAGATTCCTTGAAATAGACAATAGATGATCTGAATAGTTTTCTAACTGGAATGGATTTAAATTTCTGTGGAAAACTCAGACAATGGATGAAAGACAGTTCAGGGCAGATAGGAATTGAATAGATCACATAAGAATTACAACTTCCTCAGCTGGTCCATATTTAACCCATTTGTGGGAACAGACTATGAGGGTCTCGTCTCATATGAGCTGATTGGTCATTCTAAAATGTCTACCCCCTTTTCTCCAGCATTGAGCCCAAGGGGACAGTAGATCCTGACCCATAGTAAGCCTGGTAGAGATGAGTCAGTAATATCCTTAAGGAGGAAGGAGAACACACAGCTGAGAACCACATCAGAAACCACTAAGAGTTCCAACTTCTATTTTCCTCTTAGTAGTTCAGTCCAAATGGGAGTGTTTTGAGGGGAGACATCAGGTCCATTATTGTCACAGGACCATCCTGATTCCTGGGAAACTGATTACTTTCTTACAAGGTGATTTGATACACTGATATGTTGTGCTTGTAGAGCATATTTCCCAGAGTACCTCAGGCTTCTATTGTTTTAACAGAATTATAAAGTTTTCCTTACTTTATTTTTTTTTAAAGATTTATTTATTTGTGCATACAGAACTGGGGTACAGGCCAGAGGCTCAGGGGCGGCGAGAGGCTTCAGCAGAGACAGAGTGGG
>NW_004567102.1:66322499-66353801 GCF_000260355.1 Condylura cristata | reverse complement strand
TGAGAGGATTCACCGGAGACAGAGTGGGGAGCAGAACAGGCAGATCAATGAAGTACACTGCTGAGGGGAGCAGCAGGCGGGTCAGGAGAGGTCTGCTAAGCCTCAGTAAATTTTTCATTGAGTTTTTCCTTATTTTATTTATTTGCCTCTCCATATATGTTTCCTCAATCATAATATGGGTATTAGTATCATTTTTATCATATAATTACTTTTGAACATTAAAATGACAAGATTTTATAAGTGCTTAATATTTAACTTAGTGCCTAATGCATAACGCTCAATGTGTGTTATTATAAATGCTAATATCAATATTTGCTCCATACCAATGATAGCTGATAGCTGATATTTCAGCTGTCAATTTAATGTCTGTACAGGCCTTATGCCATGTTGACCATTTACCATTTTTATTTTGATACATTTTGAATATGTAAGTCTGATGGTTATTTTCACTAGATTCATTTTCTTGAAAAAATTGTCTGTTTTGTTGCCCACTTATTTTTAATTTGCTAGCTACTAAATATGTAATTTTATAACTTTAAGTCCTAAATTCCTTAAGAGTTTTCTACTTCCTAGAGATAATAGATGTCTTTTTAAACCTCTAATTTTGAAACTTAATCATGATTCAATTCAATTATTGAGTCTTATAGAATCTGAGGGATGATAATATCTGTTTTAAGGCAATTTTCTTTATTATAAAAAATTTATCGTCTGATTAAAAATAATAATGTTCTTTGTTGGGCTGATTATTTTGATTGAAAGTACAAGCTTATAATCCAATGCTCATTTTTATAGTGAATGACTTATATTTGTCCATAAACTTTAGTTCTAGGAATTGCAAATTTAATCAAGGGTATGAGAATGTGGCCCTGGGAAGAAAGATGAAGCATTTCAGAATTTATGAGGTCCATAGAGGCAGGAGTATATCTTGCTAAAACAAATGCTTTCCCATGAAAACATATAGTGTTAGATAAATTATCACAGCTGTTTATTTAGTAGATAGATTTGTTTTTTATTTATTTATTTAAATTTCTATTTGTTGTGTAGAAGAAAAGATCTGAGGTCATAGCTAATGGTGATAGCACTAAGACTTAACCCTTAGGCCACCAAGGAAGCCCTAGATTTGTCATTTAAAAACTCACAATAGGGTGCTCCCTGGCTGCACAGCAGGTTAAAGCACAGCACTAAGAAGTTAAAGCCACTTCTGCATGTGTTCGATCCCCAGTCCTAGAGGTGCACTACATGGCGTGGCAGACCTCTCTTGACCCGCCCGCTGCTCCCTTCAGCTGTGTACTTTGCCAGCGGGTCTGTTCTGCTCCCTGCTCTGTCTCTGGTGAATCATCTTACTGCCCTAGCCGCCGGCCTATACCCAGTTCTGTATGCATAAATAAATCTACAAAAAATCCCCCTCAGAGTAAGGCCCTGCCTGGTGGTGCAAGGGGTGAAGCACTGCACTGCAAAGTTAAGTCAAGTTGTGGCCCTTCAGTTTGGGTTCGATCCCTGCCCCAAAGCACATGGCACAGCAGACCTCTCCTGACCTGCCTGCTGCTCCCCTCAGCAGTGTACTTCGTCAGTCAGCGGCCTGTTCTGCTCCCCACTCTGTCTCTGGTGAATCCTCTCGCCACCCCTGCACCTCTGGCCTGTACCCCTATTCTGTATGCATAAACAAATAAAATCTTTAAAAATAAATAAAAACCCAAAGTATATATTTTAAATATAACTGTTTCAAAGTTAATATAGTTGCTGCTGGGTTGCCTATGTACCAACAGGACAGCTGTCTAGAGCTGTGTGACATGTGCTGTTTATAACTCAAGGGTAGAGTGCAGATTTACACTACGAACTGTGACACTAGTACCCATTCCTGAATAGTGCAGAGCACAGTGGGTACAACTGTGCTCACTTGCCCTCAATATGCTAAGCACATTTATAATAAATGGCAATTTTATAATTTTTTTTTCTCAAAAAGAAAAATACAAGTACTTACATTTTCAACTAACAAATACTCATGAACTGCCTTTTGAAGTTACTTAATGACATGGAAAATGTTCTAAGCCTAAAGGAAGAACAGAGGGGAAACCAGACAAACAACAAAATCTGATTAAATACAAGTATTCAGTTTAGGAAATACACAAGACAGAGAGGAACAAAAGTGAAAGGTCATTAATATGAACAGAGCAACAAGGATGAACAAGAGTTTGCAAATAAGGAAGAATGACTAGGCACTTCTAGAAAGGTAATATCCTGACTAAAGTCATAGAGGCAAGAAATATAAGGGCACAAGAGCTAGAAGCATGCCATTATTGTTGAAGCATGAAATATAAGCTCAGGAGTAAAGAACAATGAGGCTAGATTGCAGGCAGGTGTGATATGATGTAAAACATGAGAGTCCAAGTTAGAGGCTATTCTTATCATTCAGATTAAGGAATGCTGAATGTCAGAACTGTGGAAGAGTTGGCAGATGTGGACAGGAAGGGACAGATTAAACATCATTCATTCATCCCTCCAATATTTATTGAGCAGGAGAGACAGTACTAGCCTTTGAGTTTGTAGATAAAGTCCCTGCTCACACGGCAGCTGTGGAATGCATACTGGAAGTGAACTCAAGGATCAGGTGTCTGATAAATGCAGTCAGAGAGTGAATGAAAGGTTCAGGATGATTTCTGTTTGTATAGAAGTGGATTTCTCTGAATTTTAACTGGAGAGATATGCTCCATTCCCTGGAATCAGTAAGCGCTAAGAATGGAAAGGGAGAAAGCAAGCTCATTAATAGACACACAACATTTGAAGCTCTTTGCCAATGACATTTAATCTCACTACTGAATCGTTCCCAAAGTACAAAATCCTAAATGAACAGCAATAAGATTTCTGCAAACTAAAAATGTGCCAGGTACACAGCTCTTGTTTGGGAATGGAGGCAATTCTCCTGGGTTCCGTTGTACCTGCAATGCATCATTCAAGGCTGTCCTGATCATTGTGGCAATAAAAAGATATTTAACTTGAAAACTGTAAGATTGCAATTTCACACAATTTAAAAACTGTATCACAAATGTCCTGACTCCCAGCAAGCTTGCATACTAGTATTTTAGTGTGAGACACAAGCTTGCATAGTAGTATTTTAGTGTGAAAGGATTACTTCCATGGCAGGCTGTGCCCAGACCATATTAGGTGCTTGCATCTAGGCAAATTCTGTTTATTAATTCATGTTTTTCTGTTCCAAAATTTTTTCCCAAAAGTAATTTTTGTTATTTTAGTTTCAGTTATTTTCAAGGATGATGTGCATGTCTTTCTAGTGTAGTAATTTACTTGATATATTTGAAAGATAATTTGTCTTTCCTCTGAGTCTAATTTTCCTTTTCAGCAGAGTTTTAACCTAATTTTTTCATGCGAAGAGAAATTGTTTCAGGAAGAAAGAAAGCACATGATAGATTGTTACATAGCATTTCAGGAAGGGCATCAAAACCTGAGAAATTCTAAGAAAAAATCTAAAAAGAAAATTTTATATTTTGACCATAAAGAAGACAGTTAATTCCAAAAATAATTATCTTAATATTATATAAATTGATACAATCACACACAAAATATCTAGAATGTCAAGATGATTCTTCACATGGATTTCTAAAAAAGATTTATTTATTTATGCATGCAGAATGGGGTACAGGCCAGAGGTGCAGGGGTGGTGAGAGGCTTCACCAGAGACAAAGTGGGAGCAGAACAGGCAGACTGATGAAGTACACTGCTGAGGGGAGCAGCGGGCGGGTCAGGAGAGGTCTGCCACTCCATATGGATCTCCTCTGGGTCAGATGGGGATCAAACTCATGCTGAAGTGGCTTTAGTTTCTTAGTGCTGTGCTTTAACCTGCTGCGCCACCAGGGAGGGCCCCACATAGATTTTTAATAGCAAAATTAACCACTTAACTGACTCACCATACTAATGTTTTCTGGCAAATTGGGGAAACAAATGTTTTAAAAGAAAATAATCCTGAATTTAAACGATTGGGTTCTATTCTAGTCTGAAATATAAAGATTATCCTAATTATCTCTAAGGCAATTTTTAACGAAGAAATTCTACTATTGTAAATCAATATTTTGAGATTCAAGTCATCTTTAACTACTAGTCTAATGTTTAATAATATTTGGTTTATTAAAATGTTAAAAACACTTGAAGGCTTATTTATACTCATTGTGTTCTATTTTTTACTTTTTGACATTTTTGAAAGATTTTATTGAAATATAACTCTGTTCTATTTTTTAATTATATAAGGATAAAATACAAAAAGGGTTTGAAATGATACAAAGCCACCCTTTGTGTATCGTATGTGTACCATGATATTTTAGCCATTCATTTGTTCATTGATTTACTAACTATATACTACATAGCCAGCTTAAAGGACACTAATGAAAGGGAATCAGAATACGCCGTTTCTTTTCTTTTCCCTTACATTCTGCTTATGGAGCAAATGTTGTGTCTACCGTGTGTGTTACTAGTCTAAACACCTATTTTAACTCATGCAAGCTCTGCAATAATGCTATGTATTTAATACTATTATTATTCCATTTTACAGATAAAGAAAATGAGCACAGAGGGGTTAAGTAAATTGTCCAAGCTCACACAGATAATAGGTGGTAATCCCAAAACAAGAAAGAACACAGAAATTTCACAGTGCAAATATTAGTTTGTCATTGCACATACTTTTAGAGAAAGGCGAAGTAAGAGTGAAGTGAAAATGGTCTTAGAAGGTGACTTGTCAATCGTATCTCAAAATGAAACCGGAAAAGTGGCTCTTTATGAGGTACCTGGGGAGAGAAAACCCTCGAAGTTTGCTAGATAGGGCTTGGGAGCCTGCCTTTAGTTAGATTTGGGAGAGAGGTATCCATTGTTCTATTCTCTTAGCTGCCATGTATTAGCTTGTCTCACATTCACCTACTACAAGTAGAAACTTTCAAACATCGTAGACAACATTCTTTACTGTTTTGACTTTTTATAAAATGCTCCATTGTTAGCTACTTGTAAAACAGTTTTATTTTATATGTCAATGACTATTTGCATTACAGTCATTGTTTGACTTTCCATCCATTATCCCACAAGCTTATGAATGTCATACAAAAAACCCTAGTATTAGATTGAGATTGAATGCTAATTACTCCGTTTCCTGTGATTTACGACCAACCACACTGCCATCTAGTGGATCTTCAGCAGTCTTCACAATTTGACAGAAAATGGAACCTATTATCACCAGCCCACAGTTCTTAAAAATTTCTCTTGACATTGGTTGCTTAACACACAATTCATTTTTTTAAAGATTTATTTATTTGTACATACAGAACTGGGGTACAGGCCAGAGGCTCAGGGGCGGCGAGAGGCTTCACAATAGACAGAGTGGGGAGCAGAACAGGCAGATCGACGAAGTACACTGCTGAGGGGAGCAGCGGGTGGGTCAGGAGAGGTCTGTCACGCCATGTGGTCACCTCCGGGGCAGGCGGGAATCGAACTCATGCGAAAGTGGCTTTAGCTTCTCAGTGCTGTGCTTTAACCAGCGCGCCACCAGGGAGGGCCACAATTCATTTTTAATATAGAAATAGTGTTTGTTAGATTTACAACTTTTCACACAAACGTCTATCCCATAATGTATTTTGATGAATGCTTTCCAGTTACTTTGACACAATGGTACTTGCAATTCGTAGAATCTTCTAGTGTGTCACGTGTCTCTTCTGCGTTACTCCTGTTACAGTTTATGAGAAAATACCTGACCCCAGCCTTTCACCGCAGCGATATTGTCTCAATGTACTCTTGCCGTAGGCAGGAAAGGGACCTCACAAGGGTCACTCGCTTCCTTTCAAATGTCCTCTGGCTCCCGATGTTACGACTCAACCAGCAAGTGGGTCTTATCTCTGTCCCGTGTGCCTAGCTCAGGGCCAGCCAGCTTTATATCTCCTTCATCTTGTCCCTTTCCAGTTCTGTGCAGCCTCGCCTCACCAAAGGCCCAGTTCAGTCATCATGATGAGATTTTTATAGTGATACTCGCCTTGGCTCCTCTTGTCTCAACTTCTTCCTCCTTCCCAAATTTTCGAGTGTTTGGTGAATATATTGGCTGCCTGATCACAGGGAAAAGGGAATGCTTTAACTTAAGGGATTTCTTATTTTTTTAATTTAAGATTCATTTATTTATACATACAGAACTGGGGTACAGTCCAGAGGGGCAGGGGTGGTAAGAGGATTCACCAGAGACAAAGTGGGGAGCAGAACAGGCTGACAGACGAAAAGTACTCTGCTTAGGGGAGCAGCAGGCGGGTCAGGAGAGGTCTGCGGCCCACGTAGGTCACCTCTGGGGAGGGGATCAAACTCATGCTGAAATGGCGTTAGCTTCTTAGTGCTGAGCTTCAACCCGTTGCACCACCAGTGAGGACTCGGACTTCTTATTCTTTTGGTTCCTTGTGAAAGTTTCTCTCTTTGAGTTAAGATCTATGTATATCTCTAAGTCTTTGAGGTAAGCAGTACCTGGCACACAGCCAAGGCTTTTGTTCAAATTATATGTGCTGTCTAATTGTTTGTTAAGGTGTGGTCCAGGTTACTACCACAGCAACTTTCATATGTTTCTTTGCATTACCAGTGCCTAGAAAAGAACCTAAAGTATAATAAATCTTCAGAAAACACTTTTATGAAGGTTCGGTGAATTCCTTATAACTCTTCTTGGGAAATTGCTTGTAGACTAGACACCAATTAATTTAAATGTGGCCAGTCAGCCTTCCCAAGTAGCGTTTCAAGATTCTGGGAAGTGCTCCACCCCGCCACTATCTTTAACCACCCACTCCCTTGTCATCTAGTTACTAACAGTTGCTAGGAAAATGCCAACCCCCAAAACCGTAAGAACAGTAAGGCAGGTAGCTAGTGGCAGTGGAAAAGTGAAACCAAATCCTTTTTCTTGGAGTTTCTCATTAGCCCATCCATCTGCACTAAAGTCTTAAAATATCACAACCCAGGACTTCGAGCCTGAGGTGTGTGCTCCTCACCTGCTGGCTGCCCAAACCAGGGCAATCAACTACCTGCCTGAGGCTGTGTTCCTGTTTATTAAATGGGGATCCTAACACAGCTTTTCAATTCTTAATCTGCAATTCAAATTCCTACAGGCTATGCAAACCAAATGCTTTTTCATTACTCATTTGGCATCAAAATATGCCCTTATTAGAAGTGACTTTGAGAGGATGTGACCACAGGAGGAGCCACCCAGGGAACTGAAGTCTATTCACCTCAGCCCCTATTGACTCACAGTACATAGAATATACATCTGTTTGCCTTCACGTGAGACTTGCCCCAAGGACACAGTCTGAGATGGTAATGTATTATTTAGACCATCTGGACAGTGTAACGGTCCAAACACAGTTATGACATCTCTTTAGACTTAAGATTTGGTGAGTGGATGTAGATATTTCCTTGTTATGTGGTGACCCAAGGCAAGCTTCATATGCAAGTTTCCTTGCTTATTACAACTGCCTTCTATCAACTGTCATCTATCAACCATCTATCAACCTAGAACTGTCCACTTCTTTCTTCAGTCTCCCCTGTTCTCTGTTACCATGGCCAACTTTATTTATCACCTGGGAAATTCCCAAGTTTGCAAACCAATAGACCTGTATAGAGTGAACTTAAAACTTTTATTTATCCTGTTAAGAATATGAGGGTATCTCTCAGAGCCTCTTGGGTTTATGGTTTAGCATATGCTAAATTCTAGAAATTAAAAAATTCTGAATTCCAAATTCAGGCCCCAATACAATGCTTAATATAGCATATACATTTCATTTAAAAATGAATATATATTTCATTAAAAAAAAACAACTATGGGTCTTTTTCAGTATCATATCATAGTATGGTGATATCATAGTATCATGAATGAAAGCCATTAGCCTATCCATAGTACTTAGATGTGTTAAGCCCTCAGGAAATGACCATCTGGACTGTATACTTGACCAAACACTTAGCTACCTACATGATGATGACGATGATGATGATGATGATTTTTGAGATTCCTTTTACTCAAAAGGAAAAGATATCCCTGACTTCTGGATGGGCACAAACAACCTCTATCATATCTTCCAACAACATCTTCATTTTTTTTTTTTTAAAGATTTATTTATTTGTGCATACAGAACTGGGGTACAGGCCAGAGGCTCAGGGGCAGTGAGAGGCTTCACCAGAGACAGAGTGGGGAACAGAACAGGCAGATTGACAAAGTACACTGCTGAGGGGAGCAAGGTGTGGGTCAGGAGAGGTCTGCCACGCCATGTGTTCTCCTCCGGGGCAGGTGGGAATCGAACTCATGCAGAAGTGGTTTTAGCTTCTCAGTGCAGTGCTTTAACCCGCTGCGCCACCAGGGAGGGCCCATCTTCACATTTTTTAATCCCTGCTCTTCTCTTCCCCTTTTGCTCACATTTTCAAGGTTCCTTCCTTCCTCTCCTCTTAAATTCCCTTTCTTTTAATCTCTCTAAGCATGAATGAGAGATACGGATTTTCTTTCTAGAAAACATTCCATAGCACATATATATGTGTGTGTATATATGCGTGTATATACACACTTTCACATGCACTTTTAGGGAAGCCACAAAATCCCCAAATTTCTTACTATGCTAGCATTTAAAAAGTCAGATACTGCTACATAGAGCTATGCCTATAAGAAGCACAAAGGAAATCAACTACCAGGTCAAAGTTCTATTCTTATAACATTTATTCCATTTCAGCTGTGATGTTTTTATCAATCCTCTATTGAGAGAAATTTATTCTTGAGGGATCTTGTAATTTTCCTAGAGCCAGATATCTGTGTGAAAAATTTCCACCTGTCATTTTGTTAATTATTTAATTTAAATTCAATATCCTTTTTGGTTACTTCTGATGAATAAATCCTTTTTGGTTACTTCTGATGAATAAATCCCACCTGATCCTCAAAAGTCATGAGCTGTGCTCTCTTATAAATAAGAGCAGTCATACACGAGCAACTATGACTAATCCTTAATAGCACTCTCATGGTATGTTCAGATTGCAGGTTGTTAACATTTTGAGAAGTAGTCAAGTGACTTCATTGACTAAGTTATTAATAACAACAATAAACCAGTAAAGTCTCTAAATTCTTCAGGAGGTGGGAAGTTTAAGCTTATTTTTGAGATACTTGGAATAGTGCCAGGATTATTTTTTGACATAAAAAGCAAGCCTAACTGTAAAAATAAATGGCTTTAATATCATGGGTAAAATTAAAACCTATAATCTTTATGTTTAAAAAAGAGGAATCAAAACCCAACCTAGGTGTACATCTGAAATTTATAAAGGGTTTTAATAAATACGCCCTTGCTCAAAGGTATCTGCTTTTTGGTTTCCATTATATCAGAGTCTCTCAAGAGCTATATTTTCAACTTCAAATCTACTTTATATTGAATAGGTGATAGGAAAGAATAACAACGAGGGGTTTATTTAAAAACTAGTCTCAATCTTCTGCTCTCCATCTTTAACCAAAATCTTTAACACCTTCCCAACTCATTACAGTTATGCCCTTTCTACTTCCTCCCTTACCAAAACCTAATTTCAAAAAAGCAGCTGGGAATTCTGGTTATACACAGTAGATTAAGCACATGCTTACTATTGCTCCTTTGTGATACTTTAAAATGAAAATAAAAGGGCATTTGGCTACAAGAACAAAGAGAATGGGAGAGCAGATAAGAGCAGATGAAAGATGTCAACAAAACTTTGGACTCAGGAGATCAGACAGATGAACAGTAATTTAGTCAGTTGTTTAGAAAAAAGTGGAACTGAGCTTCAGTCGAGGGAGTAGCTCAGCTCTGCTGAACCTCAAAAAGACTCAAAATGTAGGAGTAGTAATTCTTTCTAAAATGAGAACTTCAGAGCAAAATTGCAAACTGGAATATAAGTTGAAAGATTTTGTGGCGATCAGCTAGGTCTCAGACTCCCTCCCCAGGAACCACTTTTCTCCTACTGGAGAAGCTGATCTATGGAAAGACTTACAGCTGAGAATGGAGAGTGGAGTGGTACTGCTGAAAGGCAATTGTGAAAATTAGGGAACTAAATAGAAACTCTCAATGGAATGGTAAGACTTTCAAGGTTCTTTTCTCATTACCTCCCAATTTATGTACAACTGGGCTTTTTTTTTTCAAGCAGGAGATAGAAAAAGTCCTTAAGATATTCATTGGTCCTCAAAGTAGGATGATTTTTTTTCCCCCAGGAGATATTTGGAAATATCTAGAGAAATATTGGTACTGGCATCTAGGGTAGAGATGCCAGGGATGCCTAAGCATCGTGAGTGCTCAGACCAAGCCCCACACCACGAAGAATTATCTGCATAAGCTGCCATTAGTGTGGAGACTGAGAAAAAAACACTAAAAGTGATTTTCAAAATGGTGGTCCCCAGGCCAACATCAACATCACCCAGAACTGGTTCAAATGGAAATTGTCCCAGATCTCGCTCTAGACCTACGGAATCACAAACTTTGGGGGTGTGGCTGGGCTCTTGGTATCTGAACAAATCCTCCTTGATATTCTGTGTAGTTATCCTTTGAGGACTGGGGAGCCACTCCTCTATGGAACCTGAAACCCAAGAGAAAAGTTCTTCAGATGCTGAGAGTTGTTGATCCTTCAAGGCAAATTTCTGCCCTTGTTCGAACATTCTTATCACATAGGCAAGTCAGCTCCCATTGCAGGGGGTTACCATCAGCTTGTTAGTCCTTTAGCCCTAAAAATGATCAGATAAATCACAAGAAAAATGAGAAAGTCAGAGACCAAAAAAAAAAAAAGAGAGAGAAGGCTATATCAATATATATGTATATACACATTTACCTTAATATGATGATTGTTATTAATTTTAAGAATTATTAATATAATTTATAATTGATGAAATTTAAATTAATGTGAAATATACCCTGTCATTAACATCTCCAACTAAATGAGTTAGGCTTAAAAAATAAGGTAAAGATTCAGAACAAGAAACTCAAAATAAGGGCCCAAATTGTAAAATAGCTTGACACTAAAGACGAGTGAACAGAGTAAAATGACTTCACTATTTACTTCCTAAGCTCTGGCTTGGTTCAGACACGCTGGTGGTTCAACTCTGCCCTTGTTTTCCTTGGTGAAGAGTGTTTGATTATAATAAGTCTGTCATGGCTTGGGGACAAGAGGGCATAGGGCTGGAACCCCAGGAATAGGGTCAATCCAGTCAATTAATCAGTGACCAAACCCAGATCTCAGGATAAGAAATTTGTATTCACCAAAGTATTTCCTTTTCCTTTTATGTACATTTGATCTTTCTCAACGGGGTGTCCCCAGACCAAAACCTAGAAGATGAATCAGGAAAGTGACTAAAAAGCGTAGTTTCATAGATGTCTTCACACATTTTATTTTCAGGACTTCAGGTGTTCCCTTGCTCTAAGTCTCAACCAGGGGTGACAGCCCCTGGGTGACACCTTTCCTTGCTTTTCTTGGAAGACTCAGAGCACTGACCCGTGGATGCGTGGAACCTACCGTGAGAGTGGCCTTAGCGCTTCCACGAAGGACAGTGGGCTGGGAGCCTGGCCCTCACTTCTGCTGTTGGGTGGCAACAGCTTCTCCAGGCCCTCTTTCCCGTTTCTCATAAAATGCACCTCTAACAAGATTTAGATGATTTCCAAACAAACTCCCTGCCTTCATGTGTTGTGATTCTGGTCATATAAACAAATGTTGGGAACTGGGTGAATAAAATTGAAATTTACAGTGGAAAAAAAAACCTTGATTATAATAAAGGGTTCAATTTCAATATCTTACATTGCTTCTGAAGATATGGGAAATGAAAAAATAGAGGAGATAGACTCTATTTGCTGGCTTTATTGATTTTCTTTTTAAAAAGTTTCTTCTCTTTGTAGCTTCCTGAGTTGGGGGAGGAGGTGAGATGAAGCACATCACATGTGGGTCCTTGTTAGGGTGGCCTGGCCCAGCTGTGCCTTTGTGCTTTCCTGCTAGCCTTGCTTAGCCTGGGCGGCTATAGCCTTAATGCCCAGCATCAGATTTTCCACGAACAGACTCTTCCTTATCAGTCCTCAAGGAAAGAATATTAATGATTTTTCAAAATCTAGACCTGTTAAATGCAGTGTATTTCTGTGGTTATTGAAGACCTCACGCTCAGATTCATCTAATGCAATGCAGTAGAAAAATTAGGGGCTACGTTAGTACATATACCTCTGCAATCAATCTTCAGCTCATTATTTTTGCAATATAATTGAGATCCTTAAGCCTCTGAGATATGCAACCTACAATGGTAAGGCTTGGGAATTTACAGGTGCTAAATTATCTGCACAGGACACATTTACTGTAATTTTGAATTCAATGATTGTACATGACTTATTGCCAGGAAAAAATATAGCACTAAAACAGAATAAAAAATTCTCTAGCATTCAAGGAAATTTGTTTTCCCCAACTCACAACCAGAACTATATTTATGTACAATGTATAATAATTTTGTTGTATTGTGTTGTGTGGCACCTTATTTTTTAAGCAAATAGAATTTAAATATTTCCATTAATCAAAGATTAATTTTAGAAGGCAGAGTAATTAACCTTGAAAGCAAGCCATTCCTCTGGTCAATGATGAAATAAAACACATTACTAATGAAGGATCCTAAAATTCACTAAATATGAAATGAAATCCTTTCAAAGGCAATAAGACTTTATTAAGATTACATTCAAGTTATAAATATCACAATATTCAGAAAGATATGGAGGCAATTATGGTGGCAATGTTTTTACATTCTGTGAAACAATGAAATACATTGCAACTGATGCTGTATTCAAAGAATAAGCAAAGCAGAACATTCTGGGAGACTATTATTCTGAAATGTAAAAGTAGAGAATCCATGATTTAACAGTTCTTCATTTTCCTGAGTGTAAGTAGCTACTTAAAACTTTCAACTTAGGACAGGAGGTTATGATCAAAAAAAGGTATTATCTTAATTGAATAGTGGAATTACCAGCAATTTTGTAAATTGAAAGTGTTTTTTCTTTCACATGATATGGTTAGGTGATTGCTTTCTGAGACCAAAAGAGAAGAGTGTGAAGGTGAAGTAGGCAAATAAAAAGGCATGGAGCTTTTACATCCCAGTGACACAGGAGGTCAGAGGAAAACAATCAAGGACATTGGCTAACAAATACAGCGACACTGAAAATGGCCAGGATCTGACTCCTCTCTCAACACAATAACTTGTTGCCTTAAATCAAATAATTCTCTCTCCTTTCTCTGGCAGGAAGCTCACCTTTGATGACGTTTAGGCTACTTCCTGTCCTTTTTCCTTTCCACTGCTGGGCATCTGTGTGAGCTGTGAGGTAGCTACCCCAGAGGGCCAGTTCTGTGCCCCTCAGTTTGTTTACTCTGTGGCTGCTGAGGTCAGTGACTTTGAGAGCACTAACACTGAATTGGAACTGAGATCCAATACTGGAAGCAATAACAACTGGGACAAATCTGACAACATTTACCATTTCTTGCATATTTTTGTGTGTATCAGGTATAGCACTAAGTACAGCACCATGACCTCGGTGACCACTAATCACCCCGCACAGGAAGAATGTGATGATCCTCATTTTACAGGGAAGGAAGTTTCAAAAGAGTGAAACTTTTGAAGTCACACAAAGTAGAGGTCCGATACAAATGCCGTTTAGAATCTGACACTTTAACCTCTAATCAATTACATTTTAGTTACCTAATAAGATAGTTTCTGACTTTACAGAAAGGCAGGCTTACAAATATTCTATCTACGTACATTTTCCCACTTGTTACCACAATGCTTAAGAGGCTCTGACTCTCCTTCAGGGAGCTTGGGAAGGAGCTTGAAAAGGTCACATCCTTACCACAGCAAGTAGTAGTAGAGCCTTAACACCAGAAGGGAGACTGAGTCTTGCTTTTGCTACTGACATTTTTTTCCTCTCAATAATAATATAATAGTTTATTTTTACATCATTTTGTCCTTTTTCCATCTCAGTTGTAACCCCCGTGGGCTTCCCATCACCAAATTACCCGTGTGCCATCACCATAGTCCAGTGCACCTCCCACCTCATCCCCTCCATTTTTTGATCCCATTCCCCACTCCACCCCTATAAAGTACCTCTGGTACTTATTATTATTTTCTCCCCTGGTCCTTTATACTCCTGCTATGAGTGAAACCATCAGTATTTTTCCTTTTTTCTTTCTGGCTTATTTCACTAAGCATGATCTTTTCCAGATCTATCCATGTTGCTGCATAAGGCATGTGTTTATTTATTTATTTATTTATTTATTTTGGTTCCTGAGTAATGTCCATTGTGTATATGTACCACATCTTATTGATACAGTTATCTACTTTTGGGCATTGGGTTGTTTCCATGTCTTTCCAATTGTAAATAAAACATTTTGCTACTCACTTTTTACAGTTACTTAAATTATCTAAGACCATGATTCTTAATCATTAAAATAAGGATAATTACATCTGTCTAATGAGTTATTATAATAATTAAGAATGATAATATACAAAGAACTGTAGGTACTCCTGTTATTCTTTCTATAAATGTTGGTTAATCTGATGTTGAAATTGGTACTTGTCACCTGAAAGGTGGCCTTCTAAGTCTCCCAGGTAACTAAGAGCACCTTTACTTGGAACTAGGTTAAATGGCAATTGTGAATCAGTGTCTAGTGTTGATTTTCTTCTACATTAGACTAAATTCAGTCCTCAGAAAATAAAGTTTGCCTTGATTTGAGACAGATTTATCATTCTGTTATTCCACTTGAGGGACTATTCAATAAAATGAACAGACAAGTAGTTTAACTATGTGGAAAAAAAAAAAGGAATATTGACTCATATCTCACAGTATATGCAATAACTAACTCCAGGAAGTTTAAAAATTAAATTTGGAAGTGAAAATATTAAAACTTTTGTTGAGGTTGTGTTTAGATGCTGAGGTTGGGATTTATTAAAGTAAAACAATGACAAAATTTAAATATTGATATATTCAATGGCTTTAAAATTCAAGTCTTATGGAATCATATAAAAATGGAAATGAGACATAAAACTATAAAACATAGGAGGTGGGAATGAAAGCTGCAACCTTTGAAATATATTCAAAACTAATGGGTTCGCATCCATGAACTGGGAAAATGTAGTCACAACACATATAAATATAGGAATTAATATCTAGAATGTTCTTAGAAGAGAAGTGAAATTATTGATAAATGATTTTAAAAGCTCACCAAGCTATTGCAGAACAATCAATTGTACATATGCAGTAGTAAAAACTGAAAGAGCAGGTAGGCTGCATATTAGGTGAATAGCGATGGAATTTTAGACTTGGGTAGTGGTAGTAGAGTTATAAAAAAAGGTAAGTAGACAAATTTGTGCCACCTTTTTATATGTATGACTGATAGAACATACTGATGGATTGTGTACATATTTGGAAGAAAATTGCAAAGCTTATGGATTTAGCTGGATAAAGGACTTTTTTAAAGATTTATTTATTTATGCATACAGGACTGGGGTACAGGCCAGAGGTACAGGCACGATGAGAAGATTCATCAGACACAGAGTGGGGAGCAAAACAGGCAGACTGAGGAAGTCCACTGCTGAGGCGAGCAGTGGTGGAGACAGGAGAAGTTTGCCTCGCCATGCGGTCACCTCCCAGGTGGGGATGGAAATGGCGCTGAAGCAGCAGCTGAGGCTGGTCTCCCAGAGCTGTGCTTTTAAGAGTTGCGTCATTTAAGACACTATTACACTATCAGAAATCAGGGAGTTAAACATTTTTGAGCGTATTCTAATAGTCATATTAGAAAAAAAAATCATTGGAAAAATAAAATCATTGGTATTAGAAACAATATGTAATAATAATGATTGATAGGTTCTTCGATTGAAAGCAATACAAAAAAATGAACAATACAATTATGCTTTGGCATTTAACTATCAGCCCTTTTAGATGAATCTGAAGAGCTTCACAAATAAGGTAAGCTGGAGCCTGAATAGAATGCTTCCTAAGGTGGGGGAAATATAAAGTGACTGGAAAAAGAAAAAGAAAAAAAGAAAATCTATTTAAGATTTTCTTAAATAGATTAGTCTGAAATACCCTCAAGAAAAGCTTATTTAAAACTCTCTGAAGTTTTTTTTCAGAGTTGTGTAGAATGTTTTAAACCTTTTGAAGTCTAGTATGTATATTACATGACATCCTTAGGCTAATCCCAACTGAAATACAAAATAGTATTCTCTCAAGAAAGCAGTTTCCCTAAATAATATGAAGCTGTGGTTTTAAAATGAAGTTTACTTTTTTTTTTTTAAGATTTATTTATTTGTACATACAGAACTGGGGTACAAGCCAGAGGCTCAGGGGCGGTGAGAGGCTTCACCAGAGACAGAGAGGGGAGCAGAACAGGCAGATCCACGAAGTACACTGCTGAGGGGAGCAGTGGGCGGGTCAGGAGAGGTCTGCCACGCCATGTGGTCACCTCCGGGGCAGGCGGGAATCGAACTCATGTAGCAGTGGCTTTCGCTTCTCAGTGCAGTGCTTTAGCCCGCTGCGCCACCAGGGAGGGCCCTGAAGTTTACTCTTACTTACTAACTCTTTAAATTTATGTCCCAAACAAATGTCTTGGAAGTGAAAATGTGTTCCTCACAGATTTAAATTTAAATTTAGGTAATATAAATTTAAATTACGGTAACCCATGAGGTTTGCTGCCCTCTTCTGGTCAGTCTTGCAGCTTAACTTGCCCCAACTAATGGCTATGCCTTCTACGCGTAAGATCTGGCTGTGAGTTCCTCCCCAGATGCATTAGCATTAAGACTTAAGTGAAATGAAGTCAGTCCTTTCCTGAAAGCAGTATAGAGACTTAAGAAACAAGTTCCATTTTCTTTGTAGTAGGAAACATCTTTTCTACATACAGTGGCATGGCCTGCCCCTAAAATGTAGACATACAATCAATTCATTTCTGACAAATAGACGACATAAAATATTAATATCAACTATTTTTCTATATCTTGAGGGAATGTTTTTCATCATCTCAATTTTTTTATTATTTTAAAGATTTGCTTATTTGTGCATACAGAACTGGGGTACAGGCCAGAGGTGCAGGAGCAGGGAGAGGCTTCGCCAGAGACAGAGTGGGGAGCAGAACAGGCAGATCGACGAAGTACACTGCTGAGGGGAGCAGCGGGCGGGTGAGGAGAGGTCTGTCACGCCATGTGGTCACCTCAGGGACAGGAGGGGATCGAACTCATACAGAAGTGGCTTTAGCTTCTTAGTGCTGTGCTTTAACCTGCTGCGCCACCAGGGAGGGCCCCTGTGTTTTTGTCATTTTTTATTGAAGTAACGTTAGTTTATAACACTATGTATATAGGTCAAAAGCCATAGCATTCATAGTACTCCACCATAGCCCCTAATGCACCTTCTCTCCTTTGTTCTCCCTCTTGTCCTCTACCCTTTCATTAACCTCAATTCTGCAGTCTCATTTCTTGGCTTTACTATTGATTTGGTTTTGTCTGACCCTTTGTGTTGTTGCTTTATATTCCACATATAAGTGAAACCATCCAGTATTTGTCTTTCTTCTTCCAGTTCCAACTGTTATCAAAAATGACAAGAGCTCATCTTTTTTACAGCTGAATAATATTCCATTGTGTACATATATCAAAGATTAGGAATACATGGTGTGATTGGCTCACAGCTGGAAACAGGCAGACAGAAAACATTCTCATTCAGTCACAGCATTGCTTTCAACTGGCCTCAACTATTGTCTCAAAATACTTTTCCACGTAGCAAATCAAGAAAGTAGTTGACCAATAACATAAAAATAAACTGCTCCTTTAGCATAGATACAACTGTCCAGGTGCCTTTACCCCACCTGTGGACGCTCTAAGCATAGTTTTAAATGTTCATTCAGGTTTTCAAGGACTTGGCTATGCAGAAGGGAAATTCCCTAGATTAACATTTGCATAAAAACAGCTGCCACTATCAATAAGTAAACTGACATTATGATTTCTTCAACATTTTTTATGAGTGTGATTCTTGAGAATTCTTCCTGAGAAACAAATTGACCTGATAAAGTAAAATTTCAAAATGTCAAAAGCCAGAATCCAGGCGTTCAGACAGAGAGGCTGCCGGCTCACCACCAGCCTCAGATCCTGCCTCGGTGGCCTCGTCCTCATCTCATTTTTATAAATGCAACAAAAATTAACTACTTACTTATTCATAATTTAGTTAATCCACATTAAAATTTCATCATAAGAACAGGTATTAGAGTAGCTCTAATAATAAAGATTGCCAAGTTGGTCTTTTAATATTATAAATTCCTGTCTCTGTGTTACTTTCCTTCTCTTAGATAATTAGTTTTTATCTAAACAAATCTGGTATAGAGACATATTAAGGACCCATAGATCTGCCCACATATAGTTACTCTAATTGAATTGGGAACTTATTAAATATACACTTATGTGACTGAAGGGAAGCTACAGTTAATTAAGTAATTCTAAAAAAACCAATAAGAGTTGGAGTGGTAAAATCACATGAGTATTTTATGAAGCCACATACCAACAAATTGTTTTAGAGGATGCTGGTAAATTCAGATGCGGAAAAATAATCTATAGCTCCCCTAAGATTATGATGAAAAATTAGTGAATAACTTTGCATGATATTAAAAATCCATCACCAAGATACTACCTACAAAGCAGTGAAGATTTTTCTAGCTAACTAATTTGCTAGTTCTTTATTAAACTATGTAATAAACCATGAACTTGAATATTAAGGTTTAGCTACCAACTTAAAAAGCCCAGTTACTTTTAACATTATGGTACGAATATTTTGTAAACCAAACATCAGGATGAAAGTTCTGAAAAATAAAGTGAGCTATTAATGGAAAAATTAGTGCAGGTTATTAAAATTATGATTGTTCCAGTGAATTCAGACTGATTATAATCTTTGTACCTGAACCTTGAGAGAAAGCAAAACAGGACTGACAAATATGAAAAAATTTCTTTTACAATTTATTTTATTTACATTAAAGACATTATTTTTTCATATAAAAATGCTATGTTTCTAGATTTTAAAGCAATTATAGTGATGTATACTTAATAATAACCATAATTTCCTGCAAATGTACTTTGTGCTACCCATTTTGAATATATTACAATGCTCAGCTAATCTCATAATAACTTTGTAAGATGCTTGAACAGATGAGGGAACTGAATCCCAGAGACAGTAGAACATTTGCTCAAAGGCATGCTGCTTTTCAAAGAGAGAGCTAGGATTCAATCTGGGATGCCTAACTCAAAAACCCATATATTAATCAAAATGCTTTGTGGTGATGGTTAATTTGACTTACCAGCATGACTAGGCTACTGTACTGTTAATTGCTGAAACACCAGCCTAGGTGTTACTTTAAAGGTATTTTTAAATAGTGATTAATATTAAATCAATAAATTTCAAGTAAAGCAATATATTCACCACAATATGGTTGGGCCTCATCCAAGGAGTTGAAGCATTTGAGAGCAAATTCAGCCTCAGAACTTCAAGAGTTTTCAGCCTGCTTGAAATTGCAACAACTCTTCCTTGAATTTCTAGTAGTCCTTATGATCACAATAAACAAATCTCTAAACATAAATATGTATGTGTGTGCATGTTTATGTATGTATATATACACATTATATACATATATGTGTTGTATTTCTTTTTTTTTAATTTTATTTACTTCTGCATACAGAAGTGGGGTGCAGGTCAAAGGTATAGGGCTGGTGAGAGGATTCACCAGAGACAGAGTAGGAGCAGAAAAGATAGTTCAACAAAGTACACTGCTGAGGGGAGCAGCCGGCCGGTCAGGAGAGGTCTGCCGTGCCATGTGGGTCACCTCCTGGGCCAGGGATTGAATTTGCACTGAAGTGGCTACAGCCAGATTTACAGTGCTGCACTTTAACCCACTGCGCCACCAGGGAGGGCCTATGTGGTGTATTTCTATGGAGAATGTTGATTACTATATGTATATTGATATATAGCATTATTCTATTAGGCTTTAACATAACCTATGCCTTAAATAACAAATGTTACTAATATGTTAGAAATAAACAAAGCAAAGCCGATAAAGGGTGGATCATTTATCTAAATCATAGCACTAGTCAATAACAAAGCCTGGACGCAAATGTAGGTCAAAGATTGTAAGATCTACAAGCAGATGTGTTATGTGTAACTATAGCGGATGTGTAGTATGTCTATAGGGACTTGGGTTCGCTACTACATACCGGGGTCTTTTGATTCCGTGGTTCAAAAATATTTCTTCTACCTCTCAAATAAGCAATATTATAACAGATAATTCAAACAAAGAAGAACACGGAATCAAAAAGCCTTAGATAAATTCTGTCTCTTAGGAACTTTCTGGGCTTGATATGCAAATAAGGAAAGATGTTAAAAATAGAATAAAAAAATCTTCATTTGTTTACTCAAATATATATGGAGGACCTATTATACTTTGTGTAAGTTTGTTTTTGAAAGATTGCAAAAGAAGTGTGTTAATACTAGGTCACAGAACATTAAGTCTATGTTAAAAGCACTAAAGTATTTCTAGCATTTAAACTAACATACATCCCTCTCCTGAAGCTGACATAACATGTCACCTGTACAGCACTCCAGTTATTTATTATATGCATAGCATTAAAAGGCAAACAAAGATAAGATCTTCAAACAAGCAGACCACAGTTGACACTATGTAGCAGTTGACTGAAGAGTAGTGTTTGCCAACAAAAAGTAAAGAACTGTACTCTGTAAACACTTGTGAAGATGCCTTCTTAACTAAAGTGAAATAATTATGCAATGAGCATTTATTGAGAAGATTGTACTCCACATAAGATTGCAGTCACAAGTTCTTAGCTCTGTTCAGCCATTTTACTTTTACTTGGCAATGCATACTCCCACGATTTCAATGAGTTTTGCAAACCTTATTATCTTCAAATCTTCAATCTCTTCCTCCCATCCCCAAAGTTTCATCTAGTGCACTGAGAGATAGCTTCATCTGATAGGAGCTCCAGAGCCATCCATACCCGTTTCCATTCTCATTTCCCATTTACATTGGAATACTTGACCCTTCTAACTAGAGTCAAACTGCTGGCTTTTGGACTTCTTTTCTTTGCTGGTGGATTTCTCATGTCAACTTGGTTAGCAACAGTACTAAATTTTTGGGAAAGTGCCAAAGCATTTTTTTTTAAAGTTGTTAGCATTTTATTTTTTTTTCCAAAGATTTATTTATTTCTGCATACAGAACTGGGGGGCAGGGGCAATGAGAGGATTCACCGGAGACAGAATGGGGAGCAGAACAGGCATATCGATGAAGTACACTGCTGAGGGGAGCAGCGGGAGGGTCAGGAGAGGTCTGCCGCACCATGTGGGTCTCCTCTGGGGCAGAGATCCAACACTCACTGAGGCAGCTGCAGTGCTGCATCCTAACCCATTGTGCCATCAGGGAGGGCCCAAGAAGTTATTAGCATTTAAATCACTAAGCTTTTATTAAAAGTAGATTTCCTTCTAGGACATGGTGAGTCTCATCCAACAAAGGTTGAAGGTCTTAAGAGAAAAAAGACTGAAGTCTCCAGAAGTAGAAAGAATTCCTTCTCAAGACTCCTGTGCCAATTTGTGCCAGAATTTTGAGCCAGCAAGCTTGCCTTGCACATTTCAGACTTGCCAGGTCTCAATTATGTGAGACCTCTCTCTTTCTCCTTCCTCCCCTGCCCGCTCTCTTAACAAAAGACATATTGTAAGAGCTCATTTAGAAAACAAGAAACTGGAACCAACTAGAAAGACAAGAAGTGAGGCATCTACTAATAATACTGGGGGTAGACAAAAGTTGGACAAGAACTTTTGAAAGAGTATGTATTTCTCTGGGGTAAATGCAGTTGTGTAGCCTCCTCAGAGGCTTATGAAGGAGAAAATTAAAGCAAGTGAATGGGGCCCTCCCTGATGGTGCAGTGAGTTAAAGCACAGCACTAAAAACTATGACAGTCTCTGCAGGGACAGTTACCGGCGAGGAAGGGAACCCACATGGCATGCAAATCTCTCCTGACCCACCAGCTGTTCCCCTCAGCAATATATTTCAGTCAATCTGCCTGTTCTGCTCCCCACTGTCTCTTGTGAATCTTCTGACCTCCTGCGCCTCTGGCCAGTAATACAGTTCCGAATGCATTAATAGATAAATCTTTAAAGAAAAAAACAGCAGGAGGTGAAGAAGTCATAAGGTGCATTAGGAAAGAAGAATGGAAATAAGATTAAAGCTGAGGAGTAGCAGATATCTATCTATCTATCTATCTATCTATCTATCTATCTATCTATCTATCTATCTATCTATCTATCTATATGTTTTCAAATAGTAGGCCAAAACAATATAGAGAGAGCAATTTTTAAAAAACAAGAGTTGAGGCAGAAGTTAGATTATTGTATGTTGAGGACTATATAGAAGAATGAAAGCAGAGAATACTATGTCTCCCTCTAAGGAGAAAGCACCCAAGGGAGATGACGGATGCCCACTGGCTGCTTCACTTTCCTCCACCCCACGTCCATCTAGAGCCTTTCTTCCCCTGCTGCAGTGCCCTCTCCTACTTCATCTGTCCCTGTGACCCCTCCTCCTCCTCCAGACCATCTTGTGTGTGATGGAATGGGGAAGCTCCAGGCTGCAGGTTTCTCAGGAGGGACAGTGTGGCATGAGAGGCAGCGTAAAATCCCAGTCTCAGGAGGTGACCAAATTGGTTTTAATCTCACCTGCTTTCTGATCACGACAGATTCTATGGAGCTCACTCTCGTCATCCATAAACACAGGCGCTACCTACTTTATTGCTTTGTTGTTAAGATTCAAATGAAACAAAATCTGTTACAGACAGCTTATGCATACAAGGTACGCAATCATTTTTATTATGATATCAAAACAATGTTGCTAACACTGTTTTTATAATTCTACATCTGTGACCCAAAATCTTCAAGGCACTACCAGGCCTTACCACTTTAAATGTAAATTTCTCTCCAGTGTGGTCTCTTGGGCTAAAGAGCTGTTTTAGTCATCTCTGCAACCCCAGTGAGAAGCTTGATACATTTATTCATTACAACCTTTCTTAATCTGGAACACAGATGAAACTGTGAAATTGTCACTAGGATAGAATAAGGTGCTTTTGGTTTCAAGTAGCAGAAAATACAACTTGCAGTGACCGTAAAAAAATAGTAACTTCTCTCACATAATAAAACTAGAGAGGTGGCAAGTTTCCAGATGAGTCAAGGACTCTGTGATGTCACGCTCTTTCTCTTCTTCTCATCCACTATCCTCAGCAAGTTGGGTTTCACCTTCGCACTTTGCTCCTCCCAGTTCCAAAATGGTTCCTGTGGTTTTGGGTGTTAGATGACCTGAAATGACTACTTCCAAAGCAGGAAGCAGCAGCTGCTACAGCATGAAGCAACAGAATTTTCCTGGTTCCTTCTACTCTGTCAGTGGCTCCTTTCTGTACTTCATTCTCTCCCTCTGAATTTGATCTGAAAATATTGGAATGTCCCAGAGTGCTAAGGATTTTCTTCTCTAGGTACTGTCTTTGATGACTTCATGCATTCTTTATTTTTAAAAATATCTATGCAGAGCTGCCAACTTTATATTTCAGCCCAAACAAATCTGATCACTAAGCTTCACATTCACAAGCTATATTGTCACTAGATATTGAACTATATGCAATCTTTCGACTTTCATGTCATTCTGCATCGTTTGGAGAATTATCTAAGATCACTTTCAACTGTGGAATAAAATCTAATGTAGAAACAAATCTAATCTAGCTATTTCCTTGACTTGGGAATGTTATTTCTACTTTTTGGTATTGCAAAAATAATTGTAAATAAAATTTAAAAATGAAAGTATTTCTACTTTTTGGTATTGCAAAAAGTTGTAAATAAAGAGTTGTAAAAAACAGTAAAAGTTTTTACATTTTTGCTTGATCCACTATTATGAAATGGGAACACTTAACTCCTGCTAAAATTATGTATTTATCCAGTTCTCCTTTTTTTTTTTAATTGAAGGTAACATGAGTTTGCAACATTACATATGATAGATACATATCACATCTCTTCAAACCATACCCACCACCAACAGCTGTAGTCCTTCACCATAGTCCATTGGGCTTATTTTCCCTTTTGTTCTCCATCTCCCTTCTCCCCCTGGTAAAATATTATCTATATAAGTTAATGGAGGAACATAAATTTTAAATGTTATTGCTAATTTCTGTGAAGTGTTACTTAAACTCAATGTATGGTCTATATCTTTTAGCCAAAGAATTTTGCATATTGAAATTGTTTGTGCTTACTGAAATGTTTGGATTTATCTCTAGCTTCTTTTTCTCTGACAATACCTTGCCTTCCAAAGATTAGCCAAGGTATGATTATTACAGTATCCCCTTGTGTTGCTAATTATTTAGACATTATGAAAGCAAGTTGTTATTTAAATGATTGTGTTGAAATTGTTAACATATACAGCTGACTAAAGAAAGACTAAAATTAATGTTCAAGGGCTAAAGGGAACACGACTTATTTGAAGACCTGTGAACGTGGTTCATTCAATGGGAGAATAAACTGAACATCACAAAATATCCAAAGTTGAGAACTAGATCATGGAAATCCATCATAATTCCATAATAAGATTAGATTTTATTCTAAAGATAATTTAAAATCCTTGAAAGATTTCAAAGAGAAAAGTGACATGATTCAATTTCCTCTACTAAATGTCAGTATGAAGAACAGATGCAGAGAGAATCCATATTCTCCATAGGATGGATGATGTCAGGGGTGGGAAGGAATACAGAGAAAAACTGCAAGCAGTGTGTAGATGACAGAAAACTCCCCAAACTAAAAGATCAGCTGGGATGCTGAGCCTGAAGTTCAAGAGAACCAGAAAAAGAGTTATAAAGGGAATGAAACCTGAATTATTAGAGGTTGGCATCCAAGATTTATTAAGGAACTTAGAAATCTAGACCAGGAAGATGCAGACAATCTGAAATATATGGGGAGGATGGGATGAAAGCCTGATGTCATCAGTTATGTTGTAGTCCGGCCAATAATTGCAAAGCTTCCAGAAATACCTATTTTTCCCTCATTCTCATAACAGGTAGACCTGCCTTCTGCTTATTGTTACTACTTGTCTGATTGGGTCTATTGGATCTACCGGGACCACTGAGAATTTACTCTTAAGTCTACTCAACAATGAGAAAGGTGGGCAAATCTAACTGTATGTAAATAATGCATCACACTGCGTTGACTAGAGAGAAATAATCCTTTAATGTAGCTATAGCTATATCTCTCCGGGCACAGAGATAGAAATATCATATGGGACAAGGTGGCAGTGTTCCTGCCAGAAGAAACAATCTGGACTGTCTCGATTCCCCCATTTTCTCTGTAAAATGAATTTGGCAAGCCTCTAGCGCCTGGCAGGTGTTTATCACTCCATTCCTACTCCAAGGGGAGCAAAACAGCGTGACAATGTGAGATTCCAAATTTAAAACAAAACCCACTTTACCCCAGATGATGAGCTCTAACTGGTGATGCTCCAGGGAAGCAATTGCTGTTGCCTACTTTTGTGTTCTTTTGGGGTACACCAGCTATGCCTTTCCCACCCTGGCAGCAGCACCACCAACCCTAATTAAATACCCACAGTGGTGCATGCCTGACAATCCTGAAATTTAAATGAAGGCAGTAATAATTTCATACTATAAAGTCAATCATCCAGAGATTTTTTTCCTTTTTCTATCAGTTTGAACTAAGTGATTCCTACTGTTCTCAATTATGTGATACCAGATTTTCAGCGTGAGCAGTTAAGTCCCAGTACATTATTATGTATATTCCAGTGATCAAATAGATGCTTGATGCTCATAGAAGTGAATGATTTATGAACTCTTTCTATAAGAAGGGGGTGGGTCAAAGATGAGGCAAGAATAGACAGATTATACAATTACTGTCCTAACAAATTCAACAATTTAATACAATGTCCCACACTGTGATAAATAAGATACTGTGTGATATACACCAAAATGGAAGCATCAATGGACACAGAATTAATTTAGACACACTACACTTGAAGTGCAGGAATGAAATTCACTTGCAAATTTGACTAGGTGACTGAGAAGAGGTTAGTATGGGAGTTTGGTGCCTGAGGAGAGATGATGTTTTGAAGCTCTGAACTCGAGAACCAAAGAGAAGCATGAGGAAGGAGGAAAAGAGAGCCAATAAATGAAAGGACAAAAGAGGAAACTCGTCAGGAAAGACAATTTGGGGATATTGAAAGGGAAAGAGGTGTCAGACTGGACACCGTCATCGAAGGCAAATGAAATGCGGTTGTCACGCCAGATGAAAGACATACCTTGTGCCGCACCAGCACGACAGCAGAGATGGTCTGAACAAAGGATGTGTCAGGATTAAAACACACACTTCATGGTCAGCAAGCAAAGCACACTTTAGTTTTCTCTCCTTTCCTATTTATGGAACCTGGGGCTGGGGGAAGGCGGAACCTGGCGCTGGGGGGAGGCGGAAGCTCTCAGCGACAATAACATGGGGGTCAAAGAACAGTCACGTAAGCACAAGGCAGGAACACTTCGTGCCTCCTGTTTTTCTGTTCCAGCACCCACGGCTCATTCTTTCTGTTTCCACACATAAGTGTGCATGTGATTCTGTGGGGGAGGTGGGGAGGTCTGTCCAGGCAAAGGACCCAACACCTTGCAAAAAGCTTGTGTTGTTAATAACTTGGTCATGATGAGGCTGTTTATAATCTGTAAGAAAAAGGCCTCAGTAAGTAGAAGAGAAGAGGAAGATTATGATGAGCTGAGAGGTAAATGGGAGCATAAGACGAAGCCACTAGTGAAAATAATGCCGCATTAAACAAATACCGGACAAGTTTGGCGATCAAAGTAAAAAATGCCAAATTGCCAAGGCCTTTTGGTTTTTTGGATTGTTTTGGTGTTATTTTCAATGTGGGGACTATAACTGTGGGTTGAATACAAAAAGTCAAAAATGGAGAAGATTTCAATTTACAGGAAAAGGGAGCACACCTTCAGACTGCTGAGTGACATGAGCTCCAGACTAGCTTTTTTACTTAGTACCAACTGCAGGCCAAGTAAAGCACTAGGAATTCCACATAAATGAGATAATGCCATCTTCACAACACTATTAGACAGGTGTTGCTGCGCTCATTGAATGATTTAGAAACTGAGACTCAGAATGCCAGTTGCCAAGGTTGTAGAGTTAAGTGGTGGGAGGAGGCGTTAAATTCAGATCTAAATTGATTCCTCGATTCATGATCCGACTCCCGTATAGACTGATCCTAACAAAATGCAAGTTCAAAGAGAAATTATGAAGAGCATGATCACATCCATGCTTTCCTACCCTGCCCACACACTGTAGTGACAGGCTTGTTTTAAGTTCAGATGGAGTAGGCATGAGTGTGGTCCCAGCCATCCAGCTCTTTCCCAATCACCTGGAAAACTCACCTCTCAGTCCCTTGTTAGGTGTGAGTACTTCAAGCAGGTGAAATGTAAGCAACATAATCTGCCATTGCTGGGTTTAGACCAACAAAAAGCATCATGATTTGATTTCACCCTGCTGCTGTGTCAGTTGTGGAGGGGGTTTTGGAAGGAGATGACTCCCTATATTTTTCTTTCAACTGGTATGTAGAAAGAACAAAAATCACTTTTTTTAAAAAAAAAGGTTTATTTATTTTTGCATACAGAACTGGGGTACAGGCCAGAGGTGCAGGAGACAGAGGGGGGAGTAGAACGAGGAAGTACACTACTGAGGAGAGCAGCTTGCCAGTCAGGAGAGGTCTGCTGCCCGTGTGGTCACCTCCTGGGCAGGTGGGGATCGAACTCATACTGAAGTGGCTTTAGCTTATTAGTGCTGTGCTTCAACCTGCTGCGTCACCAGGGAGAGCCCAAAAATAAGATCTTTTAAGCCAAATACAAACTCAATAAAACATGAAGTAAATGATGGATTCATTAGTCTATGAAAAATTTAAAAATTCTGCTCAGGGGAGAAAAAAAGAGGAATAAAATTAAAGCAAATGAAAAATTCAAAGAACCTTTGCAATATATATGAGAAACTAAAAATTATTTTCTAAATGCATCAATAGTGTTTACAAATCAAGTAATAAAAGCAAACAATTCAGCAAAAAAAAAAAAGGAGAAAGAACGTACTCATAAAAAGAATTTAAAAATGTAAGACAAGGTATTTATAATCTTAAAAATGCTAATCAAAATTACAATGAGAAAACATTTTAACTCAGTCAAATTTGTATAAGTAGCAAATAGTCAGATAGTACACTATTATTGAAGGTGAAGGAAAATACAATTTCTCATGAACAATTGATACGGATAGAAACAAATTATCTTATAGGTAATTTGATAGCCTCTAACAATACTTAAAATGTCCATATCCTTTGACTCAGAAATTCCAGATCCAAAAATTTTCAACAGGTATGTTCATAAAGATACTCCAAAAATATATATACAAGTATCTCCTGCAGTATTATTCATAGTTTAAGTCACTAAGAATAACATAAAATCTTTTAATAAAAGATTGAGTAGATTATTATCTATTCATGCAGTACAATATTGCATAGCTATTTTAATGAATACAATGGCTATTAATGAATCCACAAAATCAGTAGAAGGACATGTGAAAATATTTTGAGGACAGAATTTCTAAAAAAGGGATTTTAAGGCTACCCATGGTTTATATTTGTAGGTGATCACATCTTGATTTAGGTATAACTACAAACTACATAGGCAAATTCTTGTTTGTTGACCTGTCTTACTTACAATCCTCGGAGTGAAGTTGAAGTTGAAATAAACAGTGAAGATTGTTTCAAATGCAAAAAGTTCCAGAAAGCATCATGAGAGTTGGAGAGGACCAACATGTTTGAACCATAACTTCATGGGACTTGTTAAGATAAACAACTATAACCTCAGACTTTACAGATGTAGAATTAGAGTTCCTAGAATATTTATGGAATCTGTTGTATTCGATGCTCACTTGCATATCACATAGGGTATAAAGCAGCACCACATATATAACACATGGAATGATTTGCGTTTTGCTATGAAATGACATTAACCCTTTCAAGAAAAGCTGTGTAATGATCAGAGATGATGATTATAATTATAGGTGATTCTGAGCCAAGCAACAATTGTTTTTGTATGTCCTGTTTAGTTTCCTCTATTTGTTAACGAAAGTTCTTTCATGAATCACAATGATAAAACTGAATTTCAAGATTACCAAGATGTCTATAAATATAGAAATGCATGATCTGAAGGCACTTATATTCATTCTATTCTCACCATCTGGTTAAATTTATGACCACAAATAAACCGTCAAAAGCCACAGAACAGATCATGTTTTTGAAGACTGAGGCTTTTCTCACATAGTTTAATATATAGATGTGCACTTAATAGATGCCCAATAAATGCTCAAATCGTCATTGTTACAGAAGATTGGATAATCAGGAAGAACTTGGTCTTGAGAATGAAACAGACTGGATCCCTGTCCTGACACTTCTACCTACCAGTGGTAGTGACTTAGAGCAATTTATTTTTTTTTTATCTGTGGATAAAATTTATTTCTTCAGGTTTCACTAACATTTTCTATGCCATTTTCACCACAAATGAAGTCTCCTCAACAATATTATAAATTACATTGGTCCATTTCCTTCATGCAAATTCCCTAAATCAGTACCCTACACACTTCTGAAGTGTTTCTAGATATCTTTAAGGGACCTCACATGCGTTTGTTCCTTCTGGGTCCTGCCTTACTCTATGCACAGAGCTGTTCTCCACTGTGCTTTCCGATGTCTTGGATGCCAGCCCTACTTCTGTCTGCACTGGGCACCTTAGTAGCACTGTGGCTCTGAACCGGGGTCACTACATCCCTGGTGCTCACTCTACCTGCTGCCTGTCAGGGCAGCAACTGCTGCCATTCTCCTAAGTGCCACCACGAACCACTTTCTCAGGAGCTCAGAGAGGCACAGCTGCATGGTGGTATATGGTGAGGTCTCCACAGTGCTCTCTGTTACAGTTCCCCGAAACGTGGTGCTATTTTGTGCCAGTGATTTTTTTCTTCCTTTTCTCCCCGTCTTCCTCCTGTCCCTCCTGTTTCCCCCTCCACCTCTCCCTCTTCTTCCACCTCCTCCTCCTTTCTCTTTCTTTCTCTCTGTCCCACCTCTTCCCTCCCTCCCTCTCTTTCTTCCTTTCCTTTCTAACTTACACTCCAGTTCCTTTCTCTAAGACTGTTTTCAATGGAGAAGTTAATGGCTAAGCGTGAATTTCATATTATGTTCCTAACTCCTTTTCCACTTCTAAGTAGCTTTAATTCTTCATCACTAGTTCAACTTTGTATACATAACTCTTCTTTCCTTTCGAAATTGTTTATCTTAGAAAACTTCACGAAAATTGAGTTGTGTTAGTCCATAGAAACTAGTTTCCCATAGATTTTAAATATACTGAAACTCAAATTATAAGACTATTGCAATGTTTCAGAATTTTAGAACAATTACTGACTCATTGAAAATAGTCAATAAGTATTATTTAATAGTACTATACATAGTAACAGCATATAGTACTTTTTATTATATTAGTATGATTATTTTAAGATAATTGTTAGTATCTTATGTTCAATATAAATTTCTTTCTGATGTATTTTAAAGTATTTCTGATTTTTAATTTTAATATCTAATATCTAGTTTAGTATTCCTATATTCCTTCTATCATAAATTTTTGTAAGTTACAAGTAAATAACAAAATAACTAGGGAATACTAGCAAATTATGCTCACAACATTCAAGTTAATGACTTAAAAGAAATGATTTAATATAATCATAACTGAAAATTCTCAGTGAAAATTTTAACATAATTGTTAATTAAAAAGTATAATTATAAGTTGTAAAATTGTGAAAGTAAACTGATTTGAAAAATGAACAAATAGAATGAAAATGTAATGAATCAATCAGTATATTTTGAGTGATGGATACCAACACTTAATTATGTTCTGTAGGAGAAACAAAAGAATTAAGACCAGGCCTTCTCTAAAAACATAAGAGAAGTAATAGTTAAAATTAGAAATTAAGAAATAACTACTAAATGCTCTCCCACATGTTTAATTTTATGTCTACAATAGGCTCTCAGGGGAATATATAATCAACTATGAGTTGTCAAAACTGGGGTGGGGGGCCCTCCCTGGTGGCGCAGCGGGTTAAAGCACAGCACTGAGAATCTAAAGCCACTTCCGCATGAGTTCGATTCCCGCCTGCCCCG
>NW_004567102.1:66314588-66321584 GCF_000260355.1 Condylura cristata | reverse complement strand
TCAAACTCATGCGGAAGTGGCTTTAGATTCTCAGTGCTGTGCTTTAACCCGTTGCGCCACCAGGGAGGGCCTATTCCATCATATTTTTAATGAACTAATATGAACAATTACAAGAAAATTTTACCCAATAAAAGGGGAGAGTTGGTGTTGAAAGGTGGTGGGGATAGTAATTGAGGGGTAGAAAATTGGTGGCTCTTGATTCAGTTTGATCAGTTAGTTATTCTTCTAATTAATTTTTAAATAAATGACCAACTACTTATATTAAACCCAATTTTTCGGTTGTTTTTATAGCACTTTAGATCAGGTCAGTGCAGTCTTGGAAACAAAAGACATAGAAAATATTTTCAGAGAATTATTTAACATAGAAGCTATTTACAAAGGGATATGAACTAACTAAATAATTATGTTTGAATAATTATAAAACACCTCTGTTTCATGCTACTTTATAAAGCTGAATTAAAATTGTCTTACAGGATGATAGAAAAGTAAACTCATCCATTTAATGACATCTGGATTAGCTAGAACATCTGGGTGAAATGATTAAAATAAATCTGAAACCAGACCATGTTTTGTTTCTTTTTCCAATTTTGTTTAATGTACTACATTGGGAAAAGATCTTAGGCAAGAGCATCTGTTTCCATGAACATCAGGAGAGGAGTGGATATAGACAAAACATGTAATCATAAACAGACACGTCAGGGACAAAGATTCCTCAAGTTTAAACATGGAGTGACATGGAGCGGTAATTCTAGACTGAGGAGCAAGAGATTTGTTTTCAAGAAGAATCATAAAAAGAAAAGAATGATCTACAAAGAATAATAATTTCATCTGGTGGATCTCCGGAACTGATACAACTTGCATGCAAAACTTTGTATCTTTGTCTGAAATGTCCCCATTTTCCCATTACCTCAGCCCTGAGAAGCATTCTTCTCTGGTTTTATGAGTCTTGACTGTATTAAATTCTTTATGAAAGGATTATGCAGTGAGACTGTGGTTTACAATACTGTATAAATTTTTGTATAATATTAAGATGTGGTTAAATGTTTTACAGCAGAAGAAAAAAAGCAATTTTTTACACTTTTTTCCAGTTTACCAAATTGTATATACTAAATATATCACGCTTTTTTCATGTCAATTATATTTCAATTAAGTTGTTGTTTTCTAACAGGGTGATTGTGGACATGCAAAGGAAAAATAGTCCTTTATTTTTCATGGTAGCGGTAGTCAAGACTTAGCGAGCAGTCATCACTGCTCATAAAGGTTTTCTGGAGTACTACAAGTGATTGTCTTGGATCCCAAGATAAAGGTTATATAGCTTAAATAACAAGTTCTTTTGTTTTATAGTGTCATAACTACTAGCTAGAGAAGAGAATCTGATAGAAGAATCTCATTATTAATTGTGTTTATAATTGTGGAGTCCCACAATTAATTAAACAGCTGGACAAGAAAACCACAGTTCAGGGGTCTCCCTGATGGTGCAAGGGGTTACATGTACGGCACTATGAAGTAATACACAGCCACTGCAGCACAGGAGGTGACTCACATGGTACACAGAGCTCTCCTGGCTTGCCCGCTGTTCTCCTCAGCAGTATATTTCAGTAGATCTGCCTGTTCTGCTCCCCACTCTGTCTCTGGTGAGTCCTCTCACCTCCCCTACACCTCTGACCTGTACCCCAGTTCTGTGTGCATAAATAAGTAAATCTTTAAAAAATATTAAAATGTATTTTGAATTTATTAAAGAAAAGCAAGGGGATTAGTGATCTATATAAATGAGTTGTTAGATTTGTTAAATAGGAAACATTATCTAATCGGTGATACAAATTCATTTAGCTGCAATTCTTTAATGAGAGATTTCTCTTGAATTTAGGTATTTTGTGGGACATATCTATCTGTGTTTATGTCCAAATATAAATAAGCAAGATAATTCAGATCCCCCAAAAAACTATAGACTCACTCTAGAATCACCTTATAAATGGATGTCTATATAGTTAGATAGTGGAAGCATATAAGAGGATTACCAACAAACCCCTTTTTACAAGGAAGTAATTTGGTCTTAACTACAGAAGCAATTATCCTATATTAGAGAGCAATGTTCCATAAAATTAATTTTTAAAATAAAGTTGATTTTTATATCTTGAGCACTAGATTCGTCTTATATTCAGCAAGGTTGCTTCCATGTGATAGGAATCAAATGACTCTACTTCAGGGTTTTGATTAAAAAATGAACAAAACAGCATATCCCAAAGGTCAAATGTCACTCTCAGTCAGTATTGCTTTTTTTTTTTTAATGACTCTTTCTTACAAAATCAGGTTTGAATAGAAATTCAATCAGACGCTTGTCATTTATTCTTTCATTCAACTTGGAATCCTCGATGACCTCATTTACTTTCATCCTCATCACTTGGTTGCTGGGAGGAGAATGGTGTGAAGCTTTTGTTAATCTGAAAATTAAATCAAATCCTTTCCATTTTGAGTTTGAAACTTAAAGTCTCAATGATCATTAGCAATCAAATCAGAGAATTAAGCTTGTCTAACAGTTAAGGTCTTTATACAAGATGATAAATCCATTTGGGAACAGTTTTTCTTTCCTAGCAGCTTTCACAGTGCAAATCAAAACTCTCAGTCAGCTCATGTCTTCTTCATGCTAGGACAAAATTGACTAGGAATAGTTTCTATCCTGACATAGCTCTCAGCTCCTATAGGAAAAGGTGAGCCCTGGAGGACATATGAAAGCAAACTGCCCTATTAATTCAGCTCATGCCTCCATATGATTTTGAGAAACAAATAGATCTTAGTTGCAGGTGTTTATTTCATAGAAAGAAGTCAGGAGAAAGGAAAGCGTCCTAGTTTGTTTTCTGCCTCCTTTGTTTCTCACTTGTCTGTAGTCTCCCTTGGATATAAAGAACATCAAGTGAAAATTGGGTTGTAGAATATAAAAAAAAGCTCTCACATTTCCCCTACCCTGAATCTGGGTCAGTTCGGTTACAGCAGTGTGACAAAATTTCAGGAGTGTATAAAGAGGTCCGTGGCTGTGGTCTACCATGTTCTGTGATAGTGTTCTCTTCATGTTATTTCCCTTTTAAGTTTTGAAACCAAAAGCCTTCAGACTGATTAGCAAGAATAAGAGCCCAGGGTTCACATACGATGTCCTGCCTATGGAGTTTATGGACTCACTGTACTGAAATCCAATTACTATCTATGTCATGAAAGATTTGCTTACTCTTTATCTCTAGGAGATAACTTTTTATCCTTGGGATTTGTCAAGTGATAGAGATGTCCTATAGAGATTCAATCAAGTGTGTCTATCTAATGAAGTCTCATACTCTGGACAATAAAAAGTGTATGAACTTTCCTGGTTGGTAATACTCTGAGTAATGTCACCCCTGAGCGCCAGCAGAGAACTTCCTCAGAGTGGTGGACACTTGACATTTGGAATTGTCCACTGTCGTGCCAGAACTTGATATCAAAATAATCAAAATCTGGTTGAGTTACAACAACTGATTATAGCTCAGTGCTAAAGCTCTCTTGCCATAGTAACAATGTTATACCTCTTGATTTACAATTCAAGTACTGCAGAAGTGTTAAGCAAAGGTGTTACAGCAAGGAGTATTATGGCAAACAGGAGTACTACAGCAAACATTTGTTCAAGGCATTAAGATTATAGCCCAGGGAACACAAACTCAGAGCTCCTGAGTTGAATGCCAAAGAGGGCTGCAGGGAATTTGCATCAGAGGGGGATGGATTAGACTAGACCTGCTCTATCTACACAAATGAGATTTTCAGTCAATGCAGTTTTGACTAGTGCAAAGTTTCTCAAGCCGCGATTGATCAACTTTCCATCCTAGGTATGGTTTGCAATGTAGCTTCACTTTCTTCTCAGCTGTGGACTCATGGGTTAAGCCCCAGCATGCCTGAAATGAACACTTGGATGTGTCTGGCACTTGAATTTTAGGGGCCTCTGGGGACCTGGTGTGATCCAGGCTGAGGATGGCTCTGTGCTTGCTTTTCTTATTTCATTTATCAGACCCTTCTCAGACTCTGCCCTATACATCTCTTATATGAATTGGTTCTTATTTTTATCCCATTGTCATAATAAAACTGTAGCTATATGTGTAGAAATTTCAATGATTTGTGTGTCTTTCTAGTGAATTCTAGAACTTAGTGTAGTTGTAAGAAACTCTAAATTCGTAGCTAGCTGGTCAGAAGTGAAGGTAACCTTGGGGAACCCCTCAACTTCCATTGGTTCTGAAATGAGTTCTAGTAGAGGACTGTGCCCAGAATTTGTGGCATGGCTCTACCCAACATCCCAGCCATGGCGACCTCTGCCTAACAGAAACTTGGCACAATGAGCTCAGTTTGCTTCCAGTAAAGGTCCCCATACTTTTGCCATATCTGGAAGCTGTTCGCTTCATCTTCCTACTTCTTCCCAAACCTTTCCATAAAAGCCTTGACAGATATTCCAGTTTTTCATTTAAAAAAAAATGGCCCATTTTTTCCAAATAGCACTCCAAACCATTATTCAAAATGTAATTAATAAAATAAATACCAAGTGTCAGTATTTGCCCATGCCTGCTGCTACAGTCAAAAGATCTGGTCCAATGATTAGCATTATGTACAAAACTTGTTATATGAGGTTATATGAGAAAAAGGAAAAGCCAAAATTTGTATCTCAGCTTTCTGACTTCATGAGAGTACTTAAGCTGTATGCTCTCAGATTGTACATGGTTTTCCAATTGTTTTTTTAACATTTTGTTGTATTTCTGGAGCTTCTTTTCCAAGAAGACCTTGGGAAAACTTGGGTGTAAATAAACATAGAAGAAAGTGGAGACATGAAACAGGGAAAGTAAGACAGCTCCTAAAACGTAAATTAACAAGACTTTCCTGAAGTCTGAGTGGAATTTGTGCCTCAGATGTCTACCTACATTTGTTTTATCCAGTCCTAAAGACATCTTTATAATAAAATTCTATCAACCAGTTGTTAAGATTAACCCACTTCCAACCTGCTCTGGATGTCATAGTTTCCAGCACATGAGACACAGCCCCTGAGCAGTAGAAGAGGGTAGACAGAGCCTGGCCCTTAGTGATTAGAACCAGAATTTTCCATCAACACATGAGTAAGTAAATATGGTGAAAGGACCCGAGTGTCTGGTGGAGAAGGTATAAGACATCTTTAAGGGTCGATCATAGTGCAGTATAAATAAATGTCAAATTACAATACCACACATGTAAAATCCATTTAAATCAATGTTGCTTCGATAAAAATTTAAAAAACAAAAAGCAAAAATTTAGTGACCTTGGTGACACATCCTGGAATCCAAGGTTCAGCACCACATCAGAGTCTTGCTGGGATTCAGGAGATGTGACCTCGTGTCCCGCAGTCAAACTCGGAGTCACAGCACACATTGCTCTCAGATGTTGCCAGATCCACCACAGCCAGGGAAAAAGCACAGGTAACACCCGTGGAGAGTTCTTTACCAGGGCACTCTGACCCTAAGAAATACCTAAACTCCCCTTATGGTCCAGGCTTTTGGCTATGAAAACTAGAAGGCCCTCCCTGGTGGCGCAGCAGGTGAAAGCACAGCACTAAGAAGCTAAAGCCACTTCCGCATGAGTTGGATCCTCTTCCGTCCCCGGGATGACCCACATGGCACAGTGGACCTCTCCTGACCCGCCTGCTGCTCCCTTCAGCAGTGTACTTCGTCAGTTGGCCTGTTCTGTTCCCCACTCTGTCTCTGGTGAATCCTTTCACAGCTCCTGCACCTCTGGCCTGTACCCCAGTTCTGTATGCATAAATAAATCTTTAAAAACAACAACAACAACTAGAAACCCCTGTGATGGGCTCTGGTTTCTCTTCTGCCAGGTTCCTCCCAAGCTGGCAGTGGGCTCAGTGTCTCTTGGGTGGGGGGGTGGGGCGGGGTCGCACATACCTGGAGTTAAGCCACACAGAGAAATAACTCTGAGTGCCATCTTCCCACACCTCCTACCTCAGCTCTCTGAGAGACTCCCTTGAGTTGATTGCCCGCGGTTAAGAGGAGGCTCAAGATTAGGTGCTTCCGGGGCTGTCTGCTTCCCTCTCCTCAGTTACACCATCATTCTCAGCTTCCGTGCCCAGAGAATCTCAGAATTGGACGTGGAAGTCGGGCACCAGTTTATTTATTAACTTCCTGGAGATAAACATGCACCCAGAGGTAGACATTGAACCCATGTCTGTTCCTTTCAGGTTCTCCCAAGCGTCATTTGACTAACCCAGCCCTTTGTTTTTAAAATATTTTTTACATCATGGCCTGCAGGAAAAAAATAATTTTAGTGCACTGTGGGCACTAAATGAATGAGGCTGCTTGAAGCATCTGGGCACACAGCAGGTGGCAGCCTTCACTTATACCCTCAGATGGGAAAGATGGATTTCTGCAAATACTTCTGCAACTATGGATAGAAAATTGAGAACAGGAAGACATCGCTCTGACGTGGATAACCCAAGCAGGGGTTTGGGCCATTGGATGAAAATGCAATATGCTCTATAGTCAGTGAATGTAGGGTTAAGACAACAGCAAGCTGGCTACTCAGTTCGCTTAGCCATCTCACCTTAGTTTTCACCAGGAACAAAGGCCAAGACAAGCATTTTCCGCATTGTTTTCTAAGTGCCCGGAAATTTGAAATGACAAGTTAGGTTTAGACCACATTATGGAAATGCTGACTTTTTTCACATTGTAGATTCTTTGGCAAATTTATTTTTTTCCCTCTTCTTCCAAATATCCTCACCTTTATCCTGGTGTGTGCTATGGACTTATTCCCAAATGTAATCAAAGAACGGTGGAAGTAAATAGTATAAGAGTTCAGACTGAAATGTAGATATTAAAAAAAAAATCACTATAAAGCAATCTAATTATGGTGATGGCACACGGGTGACTTGGTGATGGGAAGCCCGAGGGGACTACAATTGAGATGGAAAAAAAAAAGTAAAAATGTAAAATAAACTGTTATAAAATAAAAAAAAAT
>NW_004567102.1:66297616-66314032 GCF_000260355.1 Condylura cristata | reverse complement strand
GGGAATCGAACTCACGCGGAAGCGGCTTTAGCTTCTCAGTGTTGTGCTTTAACCCACTGTGCCACCAGGGAGGACCCCATGTTGATTTTTAATAATGCTTACCTGTAATGTAATATTGCAGTGCAATATTATTTCAATTTGAAAAAAAAAAAAAGTAGCTCTGTATTAATAAAATGTTTGAGCAGAGAAGGTCGAGGCTGGCAAAAGCATGGGTATTTGTTACTCAACCTGTACCTGTATTGTAGGACTAAAGGAGCCTGCCTTTTTCATCTCTGCTCCTCCTGTCTGTGCATCTTTGAGTCACACTGCTTTTAGGTCCACCTCATATCCTTTTCTTCTTTAAGTCAGACAGCACTCAGTGCAGCAGATACAGAGAACTTAGTTTGATTTTACTAGCTAAGCCTTGTAGGAAGATGTAGAAATCAACTGTCATGTGCTCTAACAGATGAGTGACTCTGAAGAAACAATTTAATAACTGTAATATTTTAATAACTTAAGTTCTTGCCACCATTCAGAGCTATTAAACAAGCAATTCTCACCTGCACTATCACGTGCGCACTGAACTATGTAAAAACGATTCCACTAAGCCAGTGTCTGCTCAACAAAGTTTCATGCATTTTACGTCGAAGTTGTAGTTACCAGGAAAACAAAGTCAGTCCCAGCATACTGGGGCTTTCAAGGTTTTGAAAGACACAACATTTTTAGCTCTTGGCTTTTTTTTTTTTTTTAAAGATTTATTTATTTATTCATACAGAACCGGGGTACAGGCCAGAGATGCGGAGGGTGAGAGGATTCACCAGAGACAGAGTGGGGAGCAGAACAGGCAGATCGACGAAGTACACTGCTGAGGGGAGCAGCGGGCGGGTCAGGAGAGATCTGCCACGCCATGTGGTCACCTCCGGGGCAGGCGGGAATCGAACTCATGAGGAGGCGGCTTTAGATTCTCAGTGCTGTGCTTTAACCCGCTGCGCCACCAGGGAGGGCCAGCTCTTGGCTTTTTTAAAAAAATGATTTATTTATTTATGTATACAGATACAGAACTGGGATACAGGCAAGAGGTGCCAGGGTGGTGAGAGGCTTCACCAGTGACAGAGTGGGGAGCAGAACAGGCAGATCATCGAACACTGCTGAGGGGAGCAGCAGGTGGGTCAGGAGAGGTCTGCCATGCCATGTGGGTCACCTCCGGGGCTGGGGATCAAACTCATGCTGAAATGGCTCTAGCTTCTTCGTGCTGTGCTTTAACCTGCTGCACCACCAGGGAGGGTCCAGCCCTTGACTTTTGATTCTAAATTGCCGACATATATATTATCATCTCTGCCTTAAGGGTGCTGTACAGGTAAATATTTTTCTGAGAGATGTTTTCTTCTAGGAACTGAAGGCCACTTAATGAAGAAATAAGTGTATTTTATGATGTGTGCACATATACACTCATGGGTATTCATTACTTTCCTTCAAACCTTCAACAGTAGACAAATGTTAGTAATCTCAGGTCCAGGCTGTTTCAAAATTACTTTCTGTTTCCTGTACCTGGTAGAGTAACTCACAGAGTATCTGGTTCTTCTTTCAAGGGGCAGTCACTATTCAATGTGTTATTATTCAGAAACAGAAGCACAGTGCTGGCAGGCTTCCAATTTTTCAAGAGAAAAATCAGAAAACCATGTTTCTCTCTCTTTTATTAAAGATTTATTTATACATACAAGAACTGAAATACAGGCCAGGGGTGTAGGAAGTGAGAGGATTCACCAAAGACAGAGTGGGGAGCAGAACAGGTAGATCTACTGAAATACACTGCTGAGGGGAGGAGAGTGGTGGGCTGGCCAGGAGAGGTCTGCTGCACCATGTGAGTCAGCTCCCTGGCTGGTGATCAAGCTCACTGTTGCAGTAGCTGCAGATAGCTTCATAGCGCTGCACTTTAACCACTTGAGCCATCAGGGAGGGCCCAAACCATGTTTCTCTTAGTTCAAGAGAAACCACCATTGCAAATTTGTAAGCAAAATCTTCCATTTGTGAAATGAAATACAGTGATCTAAATCACTCTACCTAGTTGAGTCTGGTTGAGTGCTCTGTCTTTAATCTTCTGCTCAAAAGCAAATGCAGTGAGGCCTCTCTGTAACAGGATGATCCCTAGGAAAAAGGGAAGTTCCAGGTTCTCTGTCCTACCCAGAAGGAGTGTGGAGCTGAGCAGAGAAAAGGAGAGAAAGCGAAGGACTCTGGGAAGAAGAAGGAAGCAGCATAGAGAGCCAGAAGGAGACCTGAGGAAGCCACATGGAGCAGCGAGCATGTGATGAAGAAACCGTGCTTGTTTCCTGACCCTGGACTGGTTAAGGCAGATGTGGGTGAGAGACCTGTAGGGAGGTGACTATGGCAGTGTTTATATTAATTTTTATTTTGCTCTTTCTCTCCCAGGCTTGCCTGGCTATTTCTGACCCTTTTGTATGGGTCCAGGCCAGAAGGTGCTTCAGTCTTGTGGCAGCTTTCAGGCCTTGTTTTGGGCCAATCCCTTTGGGTGGACTCTTGCCCACGAGGGGATGGGTAACTTCAGATGTTTGATTTAGAAATTATATTCTTTGTCTTCTGTATTGTATATTCACTGTATTAAAGTTCCTTTTTATTAAAGTCTTACATATTTTGTCTTGATGCAGCAGATGGCAGAACCTATTTAAAGCAGGCAGATTTGGGGGTTCAGGGGTGCCCCTCTCCCCCTGCCCTGTAACATCTCCACCAGTGGTCGAAACATAGCAAGCTTTACCTTTTATCTTTATTACCCTAACTTTCCTGGAAATAACAGCAAAATTCTTTCAGTGAAAACATTTTCATAGTAGCAAAAGGGAAGACAAAATGCATTAACTCCACCAAACCGAGAGACCCGGCGGTAACTGTGGTGCATGTTTGCACAATCTTTGTGCCACTTACACGTGATCTTTTAAAATCATTTTTATAAATGACATGATATATGCCATAATTTGAGAGAATACCAACATCTGCCTTTCTAAAATGAAGGAAAATTAGTGCAGCTAGGAATATTTAGTAAAAGCTTAAGTCCTTCCTTCTCACATTTAATTTATCGCAAGAATTTGCTCTCTGCTTGTCATTCATCTGACTCTACTGCATGTCTTTCTAAAAGCAAGGACTATCAGTTTAATGACCTCTCCAAGCTGAAGCAAACTAGGAATGCCACACCCAGTGTTCCAAGCACTCCCCTGGCCTCCCAGGCCCTGTCTGCTGTCATTCCAACAGCTAAAGAGGAGACTGTGCATTTAACACCACAGGAGTCCCTGCTGTCAGGGACCCAAACATCACTTGTTTGTTTTTGGTTTTTTACTTTCCATTTATTGCATGGATCCCACTTCTTCTGCCTCCTTCATATCTAAAGTATACCTCTCATTTAAATTCCAAAGCAAGAGTCATTCATTTCCAAAAGACTGGGAAAATCCACCGCTTAGTGCTTCGGTTATTATTTCATCTGCTGATGTATGTGTCTTATGTTCTTGGTAAAACTTCTATCTTCTTTAGTGTATTGCCTTTCACTCAGTTCACTAATTCTACATAGGCAGTGAACAATTTGATGACTATAGTATGTGAGGTATTTTAGTTGACTATTCCAGGTTTCATTCTATTCATCTAGTGATGCTTGACATAAAATAGATGAGATGTCCCACAGGAGGATGGCAATATCACCACCTCATGCCAAAGCTGCTGCCCAACAGAACTACCTGGGCTTTGTCCTAAGAGACAGTATCATCCTTATTTTTATATCACAGTTCCCAACGGTATCTGAATTTTGTTAAATAGCTCCTCCTTTCACATACAACCCTGATAGAAAATGTTCTTTTGTTACAGGGTAGCCCAGAGTGGACTGGGCCGCCTGTCTGTGGGCCTCACCTGCACGCTCACAATTCAGTTACACTGCAGGTACATACAAAAGGGTCAATAACGGGTTTGTTTACAAAAGGGAAAGGAATAGGAAACAACCCAGGGAAAGAAAGTGGGATACAAACTAACTGGAATACCTTATGGCTATGCTGACTGAACACACAGAGTCAGGCGGTCAGGAGAGCTGCTTCCCGAGCGAGAGCCCGAGAGATGCAATCATGCCCTATTTATCCCCCAAATGTCCCAGAATTCCTGCTAGCTCTGCCCTTGGGTCCTTGCAATTCTCTCCCTGGTGCTGTAGGAGTTGTAGTTTCCAATCACTGGAGTAGAGTGTAGGGTCCAGAAAGCTGGAGTAGGGGGTGGAGTCCATAAGACTGCAGAGTTCCTTTAGGACATCCTTCCCCTTAACACTTTCACAGGGTGGGATAAGGCACAGATAGAGAAAAACATACATCCACCTACAAAACTTTCAAAAATTGCTTTATGTGTCAGCTTTTGGATTCTGAAAAAATAAGCTCAAATATGCAAATAAGAAAATGACAAACTGTTTTCATGTTTTCTTAAAAACAGCTTATGTGTTACTGATGTGGCTATCTCCTACACTGCTTTTCAAGATCAGAAACCATTTCACAACAGCTTGACTTATTGTCTTCTTTTGGAGTTTTAACACATCCATTAGATAAAACTTGCCCACATTTAAGTTGCTTTAGCTAATGTCTCACCACTTCCTGGTTTTAGTAACATTGAGATCCTATAATATTTAATACAAATTCAAGTTATTGGATAATCTAATCAAATAATGATACTGTTTTGACTATAGTATTCACACATGTTTTTTTTGTGTGTGTGTATGTCCGAAAAAATTTAATGGTAGTAATTTTCCTCACACTTCAAAACCTTATCAGATGTATCTGAACCCACTGGATAGGCTATAAAGCTGCTGGGTATAGCTTTCCTCATTTTAAGTCTCCTTTCTGGTGTGAAAGATCATAAATAATATATCCTTCATTTATCAGAGGAAGTTGTAAGTTTGCTACTTAAAGATGTAACGTAGTATAAATAGTAGTTTATTTTCTAACTGATTACGTGAACTCAGATTGCACTGTTCTTAAGCTATTACATTTGCAGTAGGTTAAAATTTGATAACTGCTTCCCCCAGCGCCCAGGAGTAGAATTAGGCACATAGCTGGGAATTAAAAAATATGAGGTCTACAAGTGGTCATTTTATTTTCAAATTTCATTTTATCCATTGATGGCTGAATGGCATATCTTCTGCTCTGCATACCTTTTAATCTTGGAATTCAGAGGATTGTTTTCTTTTTCTTTCTTTTCTACTTTTTTTGCTAAGTCCTACTCTTCACAAGGAAGCCTGAAGTGTGACAGGAAGGTGTGATTTTTAATTTACACCAGAGTCTCGCAAATAATGACTTTTCACACCCTGCTGTAGCTGCTTAGCCTAGGGGAGGAGTTCTGTGGCTACTGTTGTCGTAGCAAATTAAATCTGCTGCTGTAATTCAGAAAGATATTCTTCTATATTTAACCCTTGTTTTTAATTCTGAAACTTGACATTTGTGAATATTTGTAGGAATACAGCTTTTTATTTTGAAGTATACTTGTTTTCTAGGAAATGATTTTCGAGGGTTCTTATCTTTTAGATTTTCAAGTATGAAAGGTAAATATTTTCTCTATCATTCTGTGATGTTGGAAATGTAATTGAATTGAAATACAAAAAAATGTAAATTACACTGATTTAATTTTAGAACTTCTAGTAATACAGCTTAAATACATGATCCAATAAATATTTAATCTTTGCTTAGATCATTTAATTTCTCTAAGAGAAGATTTCCCTCTGTCTTTATAAGACAGTATCTTATGGTACCCATAAATCTTTATGATTTAGATAGAAAGATAAAATAGAAAGTAATAGTAAAAGACTGAAGTGTTTCAGGTTTTTTCTTTGCAATTTCTTCAACTCTGTTAAGTCGTTTGCATTGAATTATAAAAATAAATGAACTGTCTAAGGGATATAGGGAGAATTATGAAAATTAATATTTTTGTTTTAAATTTTTATGTGGTTACAGAAGACTAAATAACATGCCAAAATAACTGAATAGTTACAGAACCTATCTTTCACATTCTGTATATACGTCTTTCACTTTTAACATATTCAGTTATTTTCTTATTTTGAATCTAAGTATTAAAAAACAGTTTTCAAGCAACATGTTTTCTCTTCATTAGCCTGCCAATCATAACAGTGTTCAGTACATTTCTGGAACTGAATAATAAGAATATCACTGGGTGATGACGAAAGAAACATTCACATTATTCTGGAAAGGCCTGGCTCCTGTTCATTCTTTCTGCTAAACCAAAGCAATTGGTAACAGCTGTAAGCTTTCTCCTAACTGCGGGAGAGGGGCAGTACTAGAAGGGGTTAACCAATCTTGGTTTACTAAGTATCTCTGTCAAGCTTTTATCTGATCCTTCCTCCCTTCCTCCCCTGCCCACCCCTTTTGTAAATGTCAACCACTTCCTGATGAGCCTGGTAGTGGTGAATTTCACACCTTTCTTCTCTTTGTGAAGAAACCTGGGTGTTAATGGTACAGGATTGGTAACCATTGTATGTCTCTGGCTGTCAGTCGGTATAGCTGAGGGATGCCTGTGGAAAAAAAGTAGGAGTAGGTGAAGAAATTTGAGAAATGAGACTAGGAAACAGGTTCACAGTGGTCTCATTTTTAACAAGAATATTTGCTGTATTAGTAACTTTTGTATGTGCATTCAGAAAACAGTAATTTTAAAGAAGCTCAGGATTGAGAGTCTAAGAGAGGTTTGCAAAGAAGGCAGCTGATATTAGAGAATTAAGTCATAGTAATAGAAGAACAACCCATCAGAAAGGAAAACTGAAGAATTCTTCCCTGGCCTTTAATTCTACAGGTGTATTTGCAGGAGACAGCAATGGAAACTTGGTCAGTTGATCAGGTCTGCAGTTGGTTGGTGGAGAAAAACTTAGGAGAATTGATTCATAGATTTCAAGGTGAGTTATTTATATTTTCCAAAAATGTTAATTGAGTTATTGAGTGTCCTCTGTCATTTAAAATTACTTTTGTTTTCTAATGCATGTGAATGTGGATATGAAGTTCCTGCAGTAGGCAACTTTCTTTTCTGACTGTGGCAGTTTGCATTTGACTTCACATTCATGGGAGAATATTGCTTTTCAAAAATAATTAAAATAAAATTAGAGCTTCTGAGTTCGTTAGAAGGTATGTGTGAGATATATATTTGAAACTGCTTTTGACCTGAAGGAATGCAGCATGTGTTGTTTTTTGCAGTGTTGAATTTACAAGCATTGTACATTGTCTGTGAGTACTATAAAGAATCATTTCCAGAGATCACGCCACCCCTTTATAGAAATAATGCCTGTTACAGAGAATCAGAAGGGGAAGGGTATTAACATGGAAGTAGTTTATATTATGACTCATGATCTGATACTTTCACAGGAGCAGATATTGACTTGGAATTATGCACGATGAGGGTTCCATCTTTGTCAAAAATCAGATTAATTTGTAACTGCAGAGGACAGGTTTAGATGATCCTCTTAACACCAGAAATAGCTTTGCAAGCTTGGAGTGCTGTATTTTACAATGTTTTACCAGGAAGTCATACAGAACCACAACTTTTCTTCTTTTTCCCAGAAGAAGAAGTAAGTGGGGCCGCTCTTCTAGCATTAAATGATCGGATGGTTCAGCAACTAGTAAAGAAAATTGGGCACCAGGCTGTACTGATGGATTTAATTAAAAAATATAAGCAGAAGAGTCAGGGACTGTCATCCCCCGGAAGTCCCGGAGAAGCAACTCTGGTCACACAAACAGAAGCAGCCCCTGAGTAAGTCTGTTGATCAATGGCCTTATTTTTGATGTCTTGCCTCCCCCATCAGCTTTATCAAGACATTTGGGGGGTGTGGGGGGACTACACCTCTTAGGAAACGGTGTCCCTTTCAGCTAGATTGTGTAGACTGTATTTTCTAATATCGCATAAAGGATATTTGAGGCAAAGTTTTTGGAATGGATACATTTTTTAAGTGCCACGTTTTAAACACTGACTCCAATTACTAGAGAAGCCCTATAAGGTGGCATTCCTATGTAGAAAGTCCAGGAACAAGAAATTCAACTGTACCTGCAACCGCAGTAGCAAGGACTCATGCAGCTTAGGTCTTAAAATCAGTGTCTGAGAAAGACATTTTTGGCTGCTCCTTCGCTTTTCCCAAAACTACCAATACAATTATGTATTTATTTATTTGCCAAGGATCCCTTACAGTAACTAATTTATATTCTCCTCTAGAGGGCTGCACAATGTAATTTGCTAAAGACTCTCACCACAGGAGGTTTTCTGGTTTCTCGAGAGTACTCTTGGAATACCGACTGCTTTGATAGCATCCCGCAAACTGATCTAGTAAAACTGGTGCTTTTGAGATTTACAGATATTTTTGTTTATTTTTATTATTGATGTCTGCAAGAAAAGGGAATGATGACAGTAATTATAAAATTAAAAATTTTACTTTGCAGTTCTATATCAAATGATCATATCAGGTGTTCAGGTTTGTTTTTTCTGTAGCAAAAAACTTTTTGCAGTGTACCTGATGTTAAATAATTGCTGTAGACCAATCATTCATTGATCTTAAAGTACGATGACGATGTTTGATGAACTCTGTTTTGTGTTTTTACATTTTTTTTTTCAGATTGTACCTGTAAAAATAAGGCTTTGTCTTCTATTTGATAAGTGACAGTGTTAGTGAGATCTGGCTTCAGGAGTTTGATTTCTAGACTGTTTGGATATGTGGGACATAGAAAGGGACATCTAGGCTTGAAGGGATGATCCATGTTTGAACTGGAGAGTCTACCATCTAATTTGGTTGAAGAATTTATCCTAAACATTGTTTTGACACATCTACATAAAAGCATAGCCTTCAATTTGTGACTTCTGATGAATTTCCCATGGCATGGTTTTACTTCTTCCCAACAAAAAGAGCTGTGTGTAAACCTCAAACAGAGCACAAAGCAACTTCCCAACATTCTGGGATGAGTTTAGCTGTTGGGCTGGAAGTTCTTTTTAGAGGACTGGAATCTTCATGTTTCCTTAGGCATAGCTTGGAAGAATACAGACAACCTTGTCTCCACTGTAAATGAGTTTATAATGTTCTCTAGTAAATAAGAACTAACTGGACTCTCAGGAAATCGGAGCTTCACTCCTAGTTCGACCATTGACTTTGAGTGATTATGTTAAGTATTGGCATGCCTATTTCTTCAGCAGTACATTATGAAAAGTTAGACTGTACCTAACTCCACCTGAGTGCACACTGATGTTAGGAGTGTCATAATCTTTGAATACTTTTCCAAGATCAAAACAGTCTTAGGTTAAACTTTCTTAAAGCTCATTAAGAAAACCACATCTCAAATGTAGCCAAGTCTTGGACCACAGGCCATCCAGAGATTTATGAGTAGGGTTTTTCATGATACTAGAATGGAACTTAAACTAGTTAATTAAAGTCTTCCAGGAAGAGCTTGATACAATGGATGATTTGGTATAAAAACTCTGAAGTTGGGTATGAAGTATTTGATTGAAATCCTCCTGTTCTGATATTAGCTAGTCATCTAACTTTGGGTATTTTTTTGGCTATTTAGTTTTAATTGTAAAATGAAGTGGGTATAATAAATGGTGCATAAGGCCACTTTAAAAGATGCTGTAATTGTGCTTCACATCAGAGATTAAGATGGGATTCAACTTGAGTGCAAATTTTATTTAATTACTAAAGATTTTCTGGTATGTTGCTTTGAAAAGGCTTTGTAGGCCACATCTGGACAGAGTATTTGGCATTCTGTTTGCACGTAGGCAAGAGATATAAATATGTAATACCTAGGGTTACTTGCAGTTGCTTTTTGGTGGTTGTTCTTGATGAATCTGTTAGAAAAATCATTGTCTAAAAAGTTAAGAAAACTGAGATCAACTCCTGTACTGATCCTGGGCAGCTAGTGGTGGTGAGCAAACTGCTTTCCCTTTTGGGCTTTAGTTGCAACACTCAGAAAATGAGGTTATTAGAAGAGTGTAGTTTCAAGGTCTCGAGATTTGCAGATAATAAAATGTCTCCCAAATGATAGGGCGTAGAGAAGGGAGTCAAAGAGTTAATGACTTTCTTTTGCCAATTAAGAATATTAGCCAAAAGATTTCATTCTATTATCACCATCATTTCACAAAGAAAGGATTAGCTTCATAGCATTTATAGATATGAACAAATGGTAAAAGCAGCATGGGGAGTCATCAGTCTCCTTCCAGCTTGTATGAACCATTGAATGAGATGACCACAGAGGATCTTTCCTTCACTTGTCTTAGACATGAATAACACGGAGCTTAGAGAGGGCATAGAACATGTTTGTCATGGGCTTAGTCATATACCAGGGGTTCCAGGAGGACAAGTGTCATGGTTGACCCACCTCTTCTTTTTTGGTGACAGGGATGAGCAGTCCTCCAGTCCATCAAGCCATGGGGAGCAGATACTATCTCTTTACCCAGCTGAAAACCTTGATAATGGACTAATTGACCAAAGAGTACTGAAACAGAGGTGGGATGCAAACTTCTAAAGATGTAAAATTTCAATAATAATATTTGTATTTATTGTTTGAAGATGTCATTTGTTCAAATGTATTTCTATAAATACAGTTCTAAGTACTTTTTTTCCTGGAAGGAAATTTTTTTATCTGATGATATTTGGTAAAAAATGAAGGGTAATTGTTTTGGTGGACTGAAGTTTTAAAATAATATTATAAATCAAAGTTAAAATTTTCTGATCTGTATATTGTACAGATCTGTATCCATATATTGGAAAAGCGAAGTTTAAATTAATAATATACATCTTTAAAGCATATGTTGTTAAAGAAAAGAGGATTTTATATCATAAACTGTGCAGAGTGACTGATAATAGCCACAATGTAGCATTCATTCAGTGAATGATGTCCTTTTAAAAATTGCCTTTTGTGGAGTCTTTGTTTTTGATTTGGACTTTTATAGTTTTTTTTTTATTTGACTGCTTCTAATCATGGTATACTTCAGTAAACATTTTATTATCTTCCCATGTTTATCCATTTTATTATATTCTTATATTGAAATGTTTCATTTCAATTTCAAATGAAATTGAAATACAATACATTGGAACAAAGGAAAAATACAAACCTAGAGAATCAGATCCAGATTCTGTGTTCAGACTCAGTGCTGAGAATGTGTGTAGGGCAGCTATTGTACAGGGCCACAGCAGCATTTCCTGGTCACTCGATCTGGGTGGTTCGTGTATCATGTAACACATAGCTGCTGATGAAAACAGTGTAAGAACTATTTTATTTTCTGAATCAAAGTTCTGACCAGGAAGATGATGTAGGCCAACTCTTACCTAGAACATATCCTTCCTGGGTTGTCTCCTTTGTTTTTTCTCCTTTCCACCATCTTCCTCTTCATACCCACACTCCATTGGGAAGGCCAGTCTTCCCTCACACCACTGATTCCTCCTTGGGGTTGAACAAGAAGGTAGATAGGGATGTTGTAGGTGAAACTTGGCTCCATCATCTTCCTGGCATCAATTTCTTTAAAAAAAAAAAAAAGATTTATTTTATTTATTTATGCATACAAGAGCTGGGGTGTAGGCCAGAGGTATGAGACTAGAGGATTCACTAGAGAAAGAGTGGGGAACATGACAGGCAGATTGACTAAACTACACTGTTGAGGGGAGCAGCGGGCAAACAGGAGAGACAGGAGAGGTCTGCTGCGCCATTTGGGTTAGGTCCCTGGCTGGGAAGCGAACTCATGCGGAAGTGGCTGCCAATAGCTTCACAGTGCTGAGACTTACCCCTTGTACCACCACAGAGGTCCCAGTTTCTTCTTAATAAGCCCTTTGATTTAATTTGTACTAAATATGAAAATTTTGAAAAAAAACATGTTTAAACTCCAGGATTTATAAGTCACTTACACATAACAGACTGGGAAGCTGAGAGATATGGCTAATAGCACATGTGTGAAGCCACCTGCTTCACAAGTCAGGTATGGGACAGTGGGACAGGTGCTGGCTTTGGGTCTGACACAACTAGACTGGGGTGCTGACTCCTGCACTCAACCACCAGGTGGCCTTTGCACCCACCTGCACACGTGGCCCCGGAATATAATAACATGTTAAAATACCAGACACCTCTTCTCACACTGTGCAAGGTGCTTCATGGCTCTTGCAAGAGCTTTCCCTGTGTTCCCTGAAACCAACATGCGCCTTCCATCCAGATTATTTGCAGACAAGGAGAAAAAGGAGGTGGTCAGGGTAGAGTGCACACCTGACTTTGGCTCTTGAAAAGTCTCTTGTTTATGGTATGTGTGTCCCAGTGGATGATTTTCGTGTCCCCAGGAAGCACTAGCGTGTTGCTGGCTTTGATGCTATGGACGCTCTACAGAATGATTAAATGATCAGCTAGCCGTGACTATGCAGTGGTTAATACTCTGTGAACTGCTTAAATACATTTTTTTTTTTTTGCTGGAGGGCTCAAGGTCCTGTCTTCAAAAATGTTAATGATCTGTTGGAAAGAAACCTTTTTATAATGTTATTCCTTATTTTTAGTCTATGCTATTTAAAACTGTCTACTTCCCTTTTTGTACCTAATAGGGCATGAAATCAGATAAACAGGTAATGATTTCCTAAATGTTACTTTCAAAGCTTTTTGCTTGAAGTTTAAAAGCATGTGTAGAGATATTTTGATTTTGCTTTTGGGAGTAATTGTGAATTATTCAAGGTTTCATGCATATCTTAAAATTATTTAAATGATATTTTTTTCCCTTATTAACAACAGAAATTTACTGCTCACAATGAATCCGAGTTTTGGGGAGCAAGCTCAGAGTCCTAGGGTCCAGGTGGACTCTTTCTTAGTTCTTACCTTTGGCAAGGAGGGAATTCAACATCGAGACAAAAGTTACAGCAGTGAGACAAAGTTAAAGCAAATGAGCTATTGGTGGATAACACGAAGAACAGGAAAGCTCTCTGAGTGCATCGCGCTGAGATGGCGACAAGTAGATATTTCCGTGGGTATAGTGGCAAGGAGTGGGGGTTTGGTTGTGGGTGTCTCCTTGCTATGTTTCTTGCTCAATGGTTGGGCCTAAGTGATTCTCTTAAAATAGCAAGACCCGCTAAGTTTGTGGGTTTCTCCTAGGCTACCAAGGTCCACTGAGTTTGCCCATGTGACCTGGCCTGTCTTCCTGAAGCTAGCTTTGGTCCATTGCTTTGGCATTGTGTTATTGTGCCAGTGTTCTGAACATGCCACTGTAGTTGCTTGGTGTTGGGCCTCCCTCCTGGACTGGGATTGTTCTCCAACCAGACTGATAAACAGATCTTCCTTTGGGAAGGGGAAGGGAGCCCTTCTGGTTCCAACTGCGTGTTTCTCCATCAGACTGATAAGTGGATTTTTAGGGGTTAGGGGCTTGGGGCACGCTGTTCCTAACCGACTGCCTATATCCATTTCCTAACTGCATCCTTCAACTATTTTGGAAACTAGGGAGTCCAAATTCAAGATGTGGAGAGATTAGGTGCCTCTGAGGGCCAACTTCCTGGTCCTCACCATACCCTAACATCAGAAGGGCTCAGGCAGCACTCTGAGGGCTTTAAAAAGAAAAAAAAAAAAGTTATTGAAGTAACATTGCATTATGACATTAGATATGCTTCAGGTGTGCATTAGATATGCTTTAGGTGTGCATCAGTATAAATCAATGGAATGGTGCTTTTTTCTTGGTCTGGCTATTCTGGGATGATGCCCATCTGCCTGTGCTCAGTGATGCACCATCAGCAGGTCAACACGCTGCATGTTCCTTGCAGACACTATCACACGCCCAGCTTAGATGAGGGCGACATAGGCTTGTGGGCATCTTCCCCAGCATGTAATAAAGGGGACGTCTGATGAAGAGCAGCCTAGTTATAAGTCCATTGGGGCAAGCTCCAGCTAAGTGGGCAGTGACTCTTCCCACTTCCTACCCCTCTCTTCCTCTCTAGGTCCAGAGGTCTGGGGAGTCAGGGGCCAGTCTGATTCACTTTGTGGTGCCTGGCACAGAGTAGGTAATCAACTGAGGTACATTACATGCAGGAGCAGATGTATTAGGTATTTTCTGTGGTTTCATCTTAGTAGAAGCAAACATGTGTGATCCTATTAGAGAAAGAACATAAGATGTTGGGATGAAATGTGATATCTTCAGATCCTCCTTCAGAACATACTAGTTCAAACACAGCTGTATGAGGTAGATGGGAAGAAGCCCAAGCTTGATAAGCCCAAAGAGGAAGGATTTGCAGGCAGCTGAGAATTTGAAGTCCTACTTCAGCTGTTTACCTGTTGAGTGACCATGGACAAGTTATGTGATCTCACTATATCAAAGTTTCTACCCTGTAAGTAAATAGGAGAACAAGGTCATGTATGATAAATACTTAGTGCCTGAGACATAGTAGGACTTCATACATTTTAGCATTTTTTTTTTAACCAGGCTAGTCACCAAGACAGAAGATCCAAAATAATCATGACATTCTGATCTTAAAACTTAGTCCCAAAGTAGAAACAGCAGGGTTTACACCAGGAAGTACAGATAACAACAGTATCTGGAAACCTTCTCAGACTTCTGGATTCAGGCAGTAAGAGGCCATGCCTCCGTCCTCCCAGAAAGTCTGTGGCGTCAGGTCAATGAAAACAAAAAAGAAAGTGGGCACAAGGTTGATGAACAAGTATGGGTAGAAGAAGAGAGGGTCGCTGAGAACCTGAGCCAAATTCCCACTGAGGGAGTGTCACAGAGCGCAGAGGTGATAAATCAGCACATTTAGATGCTGAATCTCAAGTCAGTGGATCAACAAGGATCCCTGTCTTTCATCTCTTGGACATGTAGAACACCCAGACTAAACAGACCAAAAGTTTTGTGTTTTAGAAATGCTGCATTTACTTTTTTTTTTTAAAGAACCTCCTTAAAATTTAATCGACTAAATGTTTTACATTTAATATTCTATGGGCTTCTTCTGGACAAAGAACAGCATAAATACAAACAAGCCTCTAGGCTATCTTCCCCAACCCATGAAGAGCAGACATGGGAGGAGAGTAAAAGTATTACATTTGAGCTCCATTCTTTCATTGGAGATCGCATACATTAATGTATTAAGGGTGATGAGGGTCCTGTAATAAGAAAATTCATTTAACTTTATCCCAGAACTTTTTCTTCGAGTAATATCTATTAAAGTTAAGGAAAAACACCTTTGGGAATACCGAAATAAAGACCTTATCTGTGTCAGAATTCACTCATTCATGTCATATAGTAATTGATTGCTTAATCTGTGACAGACACTGTTGCAGGCACTTGAAGAGACAGTAGTGAGCAAGGCAGACTAAGTTTCCACCTCAGAGAGTTCACATTCTAATGAGGGAGAAAAATAAATCAGCATGGCATTGCATTACAACCATAAGCATGAAGAAGATCAATAATGCAAAGGAAAAGACAGATTAAAGGAAGTAAGTGACTTGTACATAGACACGTGTGTTAAAGTACAGTAACGTGACATATATTTCAGATAGTTTTCAGGAGCTTTTTCTCTTCAACGAGGTGATGTGTGAGCACAGGTTGGATGAAGTGAGAAATATTGGCTCATTAAGCTAGATCCAAAACTTCTTACAGAAGAGAATCTCCACAGACCCAGGCAAGCAAGGGTTGCAGAATCAAAGGAAATTGGTCTGACATAACTGATAAATAACTCTTTGACTTCTGCCTATTCCCATTAATGTTAATATATAGTCGAGCAAGAGCCAAAGTAAACTTGATTTCCAATCTATTTTCCCCCTTTTATTCAATTCTAAACGTGTTAGACATTGGCGATGGAGGGTGGGGAGAATTTAGCTCTTACCTAGGGGAACTTAGAGTCTCATAGACAACACAGATAGGTAAGCTGGGAGCTGCAATATTGAGAATGACATGCAGAGGTAGAAATGCAGAAGGTCCAGAAATAGCACAGAAAAAGGAGAAGCAAAACTTTCAGGGAAATGTGTGTAGAGACAGATTCTGAGAGGTTTCATTTTCTATGAAGGAAGATTTTAAAAGATTCTTAAAAATCCATCTGAAGGAAAATACGGCAGGAGGGGAAAAGGACGTTCATAGAAAGTGAACAGCATGTACAAAATTACAAACACCTGAAAAAGCACAAGAGCTTCTGTTTGAAGAATTTAGGATTGTGAGAGACACAGAAAATGGAGTTGTTAGAAGTGGTGAAAGACACCGCTAAAGAGAGAAGTCTCGACATGGTGCTCAGTCAGGCCAATGCTTTCTTCCACAGGCTGTACTTGAGATGGACTTGGGGCCTGAAACATATCAGCACCCCGAATTGATGGTAGGTAAGATGACAATAAGTCTTTAAGCAGACACTAAACCTCCTCTAGTTTCCTTCTTTTTTTTTTTTTTTTTTTTCAAGAAGATTTAAGCTTTTAGGAGTTGCTGCGGTAGCTAGTTTCAGAGCTG
>NW_004567102.1:66283431-66297516 GCF_000260355.1 Condylura cristata | reverse complement strand
TTTTTTTTATGTTGCAAGAACATTTAAACTTTTAGATGTTGCTGTGGTAGCAAGTTTCAGAGTTGATGCTGTAAACCTGGGCATCCCAATCTATGTCACTCTGTACCATGCTTGGTGGATAAGCTCTGCTCACTTGCATATGGAGAAGATTGAAATGAAAATGGGAACCTTAAAATAGAGTGACGCGTAAGACACAATCTCCCAGTAGCAGGCAGGAGAACGTGGCGCTTGTCTCTCTTCCAAGGGTGAGCAAGTGGGAGGACCACCAATAGTGGTGTTCCAGACGTGATGTCAAAGTCCTGGAGTGGGGATGACTGTCCTTCACAAAAGAGTGTTCCACTTGTCCCTTGCTCTTCTCCCTCAAGGACGAGAGAAGAAAGCCGTTCACAAGGCTAGGTAAATACCAATCCCTGAAGGTAACCGATCATCTCCAGGAGGATTCTGTGGGAGAAGGTATCATTCGTAAACCTTGAAGTTTTCAAAACCAGGGCCCACTCATGAGCTATGACCGCAAAAGTCAACCAGGACTCAGTTTGAGTGTTTCATGAACTCTGGTTTTGTAAAGAAGTCTCATGGGTTGTAGCTGAAGACCAGTGAGATGCTGAGAAAATTCCTCTGGGGGATGTTCTTTGACAGCATTTAATAATTTTGTAATTCTCCATAGCCTCAGTCTACTTCCTATGTATATAGCAACTCCGTTGTGTATAGCAACTCCACTCCAATTCCCAGAGCTGCCTCTAAGACTGTGTCCCACTGGTGTTCATCTCTCAAATGTAAGCTCTGGCATTTCTCCTCACTGGCATGTTGACTTGCAACCTTGCTAGTCAATGGTTCCTTTGTTATAGATGAACTGTTTAATATTAAAGAGATCTCTTTTTTGCCAAGGAATTGTGTGAACCACAAGTTTGTGGAACTGTGGAGTTACTTGTCTGTCTTAGAATGATGTATTAAATATTTTGTATCTGAAACATTGCTACATTTTTCTAGAACATTTTTTTGTTACAAACTGTTCCACTTTATAATACAATAATAAAATAGAGGTATAGTTAACAAGATACAGGTGAGTGTCCATGGAGTTGTGTAAGGCCCTGTGGGGAGAGGAGTCTCCTAAGGCAAGGATTTTAAATGAACCTAGAAAAATGAGGGCAACTAAGTGTTGATGAGCTGCTGACACACACACAGTGTGCTCTGGAGGCTTAGTAAAGCTTGTAACTTGGCTGGATCAGAGTGTATGCAAGGGCAATAGTTGATAATCAGACAGTACACATAGACTGGACCATATTCCTAATTGTCCTAATCTTTGAGAATAAGGAATTTAAATTTGGACATTCACAAATTAAATACCATGATTTTCTTTCTCATAGAATCTGGAAATCATATCATCAGTTTTATTTGTGGATATTAATAAAGGGAGAGTGAGAAAATATCCTTGAATATGAGGGTCAACTAAATTAGAAGCAACAGTTTTGTACACAAAAGATTCCTCTGACTTATAAACCACCTTTCTGATTTAAGGTTTTATGTTCTCCCTAAAGCAAGATCACCACTTTCATGGGGGATAAAAGTAACTGCCAATACTTGATCTGTCAAAGGGAGTTTTATTGTAGAAACAAGGTCCAGGTATTTTTTTACAAGCACACATTTTAAATTCAGATATGTTAACAAGTCATAGTTATTTTTCTCTTCCTAAAGAGTCTCAGGAAAGCAAAGACTGATAATTACAGAATGGAACTGACTCAGAGCTGCCCTTAGAAACAGGAAGCAATAAAACTGCTTCAGGCCCGGTCCTGAAGATACTACTCGGCAAAATGATGAACATGATATGCTGGATCCCAGATGACCTGTCTGCCATGTTCATGGAACAGTGTCTGATTGCTAGGGATAGGAGAAACCCAACCCGCTATGTGATGGGTTATAGTGCTAGAAACAAGATTATCACACCTATAAGACGAACACTCAATTAGGAAAAGGATGAAGTTTGCAGAATGACAGAAGAAAAAAATCTAGTAATAACCAGTATTGAAAGTGAAGTTTCCACCACTTCATACAATTTGGCTTTAAACTGTGGGAATTTTATAATCAAAGTTAAGCTTACACTTTGTTTCCAGATAATTCCATCAATCTTTCAGAATCTAAAAAATTATTTGAAATTCTTTGACAGGGAACAGCCTCTGAAAATGGAAGATTCTAAGTTATTTGGGCTGCAAGTAACTCACTCTTGAGGTGCAGATAACAAACCACACAAACCCAGAGACAGTTCAGCTCCTGTAAAGACTCCAGCTTTACAAACAGACAGGAACCAGTGAATAACCTTTCAGAATAAATTGATTCAAAAGACAATAGCTGAAGTGGTTGTCAGAGGCTTCATCAAAGTAGATAAAATACTATGATCAGGACAAATGTAGTTGTTCAGCAACAGCCAACCATCCATGGGCCATGCTTCACTTCCAGCTCTCTGTGGCTTTTGTAAGTCTTGTTCTTCTCTCAGAGAGTTTTGTTATGGAATCTCCCTCTCAGTATCCACTTCATCATCACCACAAGGTTACTCAGTACCAGAAAGATCTCTTTATGGGAATCTGGGACACTGGAAAGCTAACAGAGATTTTACTGTTGAATAGCATTATTCATATTTGTTCAAAGAAAGGGGGAGCTGAAACTTCACTTTTGATAATTGACCATTACTAGATTTCTTATCTTCTGTAATTCATCTTGCAAACTGATCTGTATAACAGATCAGTATAACAGGTGTGATAATCTTGTTACCTAGCTTTAGTTCCTCTGTCCAGACCGCAAATTGCCAGCTCTGAGTTGGTAGATGATTATTCAACCTAACCAAAGCCATGAATCCAGAAATTGAGTTACTTGTTTCTCGTGAGCATGGTTACCACGTCCAACAAGATACTGCTTTGTGTGCTGAATCCCTGGGATTTGCCTTGGGTTAAGGGGTAGCCTGGGAAATCTTTGATCAACTCCATTTGATCCCTGCACTGATGACTTGCTGAAGTTAATGTTTATGTAAAGTTGGGTGGGTCAAGGAAAAGGTTTTATGGCTTAGGCTTAGGGAATAAAGTGAGAACTCAGAATTAGAAAAATGAGCAATTACCCCTATTTTTTCCTATCTCTTTTCTTCTTGTTTTTCATATTGGATTATTTCTGTTGTTTTATCTTTAGTTCCACTGACAGCTTTTTAGATGATCACCATTCTGCTGCTAATTCTTCTTACATTTTAATTTTTAACATTTTTTATTCTAAAATGTCTACTTGTTTCTTTTTATAATTTCTCTTTCACTGCAAAAATACTATTATTTTAATAATTAGCATATTTTTTCTTTGTCACTGAACATATATATAGCCACCTTAGACTGCCATAAAGATATACCATGGACTGGGTAGCTCAAACAATACAAAAATATTTTTCATGGCTGTGGAGCCTGGAAAGTCCAAGATAAAGGTGTCAGCTGATTTGCTTTCTGGTGAAAGTTCTCTTCTTTGCTTGCAGAGGGCTACCTTATCTGTGTCCTCAGAGAAAGAGAAAGAGAGCACATTCTCTGATGTCTCATATAAAGACACTTATTCTATCATATCAGAGTCTGATCCTTCTAATCTTTAATTATTTTTTAATACCTTATCTCCCATACAGTTGCATTGGGGTTTACAGTTTCAACATATGACACAAATAAGTCTACAGCAAATTAAAACCTTATTTCAAAAAGAAAAGTTTGTGAATTGCTTTAGACATTTTGAATTGAAATGAACAAAGGACAGAGCTCTCGAATGAAACACGAAAGATAGAAAATTATTGTAGATAGATTTATAATCCTCGACATCAGTATGACTCAGATCTGAGGATAGGGGGTGAAATCTCTGATAGAGAAGTCACAGATCAATATAAAGGATTAAGAGAGCAAAGATAAAACTATGTGTAAACTCTCACAGAAAGTGAAGAAGGAGTAAGTCAGCAAATAGAACAAATTATTGTAGAGATAGGAAGAGAGGCAGGAACATAAAATAGCATCAAAGAAGGTAAGAATTAGTCAATACAGTTAAATCAAATAGAAAGGTCTTGAAAATGCCATTGCCAAAAGGTTCAGGATTTTTAAATTAGGAAATCATTATTGATTTAAAGGAAGCAATCTCGGTAAAGTGATTGGAAAAAATTATTGTATAAGAGGCTAAGGAAAATACAGATGGCAGTATTTGGAGCATAAATGGAAATAATTTACCAAAGGAACCACTAAAATGCTCAAAATATTCCCAAGAGCAAATTGAATTTAGACCTGCTCAAGTAACTATTCCTCCCATCTAACAGATTCATTCTTTCCAAAGACTTCATTGTGCACCAACTTTATAAGCAAAGTTTATAATTTTATAGAAGTTTATAATTTCTTATACACTAGAAATAAAGCAGATAGTCCCTGACCTCATGCAATAGCTCTAACTCTTCTGCCCTCCACCAAGGCTTTACAACTGTGCACTAAGATTTTTCTTGAGCAGATGTTTATTGGAACCTGTTCTTAATAGGCCGTCCTCCTTATTCATGTCTAAATTTTGGGAACACGAGGATTATCAGGTGATTTTTCACCCTTGCTAATTTTAGGTAGAGGTCTAAAAAAACTATAGTCCATAGTTATTCTCACAGGTGTGAGGTGATATCTCATTCTTGTTTTGATTTGCATTACATAACAAGTGATGATGAATTTTTTTTCATGTGCCTATAGGCCACCTACATGTCTTCTTTGGAGTAGTATAGATCTTTTTAATCCAATGCAATATCACATTATGGATGAGAGCATTGTGTCTGTAGATACCTGATTCCAAATTAAAATTAGTTTTTAATTTCTGATGAATATCTTTCCTTATGTGATGTTAGTTTTGACTGGTATTAGTTGGCATAGTATTCTAGTCACGTCCATAATTGCTTATAGTTTCAATGTAAAGAAAAGGAAAAGAGATGTCTTTGATTTTGCCAACTGACCGTACTAGGAGCAAGATGGAATGCCTGGCTTCCAGCAAACTTGTATGTGTTTGCCTACATCCTGGTCATTTGTTATAAATAATACCATGCTATATAGTCCTTACCCTGATGCTGGAAAGAAGAGACATATAGAAAAATATGTAGAATAAGAAAGTAAAGAACCAGAAAAACCCCTGGTGGTAAAAAGGGTTACGTTTCACCACTCTGAAGTTATTGGCTGCCACTATAGCATAAGTTCTATCCCCTGCTCCCGAGGAGGTGACTCACATGATGCCACAGACCTCTCCTGTCTCGCCTGCTGCTCCTCAGCAGTGTACTTACTTCACTGCTCTGCCTGTTCTGTTCTGCACTCTGTCTTTGGTGAATCATCTCACCCTGCCCGCCACCTCTGACTGCACCCCAGATCCTGTGTGCAGAAATAAAATAAATCTTTTTAAAAATTATACCAACCCCAGTTTTATAGCATTGCAGTAGTGAAATTATCTGTTAATAGGGTACTAATACAAGATTCCAATCTCAAAAACTTAAGGGGTCCTATGACCAGTTTGCTACTAGAAACTCCCAGAGGAAATGAGATTAATGCTACACTGTTATTCTGAAGTTAACCAATACCTGTGCAGTTACATCACATTTTTAAAAACTCTGAAAAGGCACAGCAGACAGTGAACTGAAACTGCCATTACTTTACATTCTTGGTTTGAGTAGATTAAGGAGAGATCATGAGAGAAAGAAGCAAACTAGTAGCTAATAGAATGTGGAAAGAAATACGGATTTTAGAAGAGAAATTGCTAGATCTTTAGGTTCCCCAATAAACATTGATTGAAATGAATGAATAAAATGAGAGTGAAACATACTGGAAAATCATTGGATGGAAGCACAGATTTCTTCTGGGAATTACCTGTTGTACAAAATCAGGTATTAAATTATTGATGTGTTTATTTTAGTTGAGGCATATTTTCGTGGATACAATGACCATGGAAAAGGTGAAAAAAAAAAAGGAGTGCTATTTCCTCATAAAGAGAGGAGAGTTTGTTCCTTTTTCCTTTCTTCCCATGCTTCATTATACCTCATGAATTTTTATCAGAAGTGACCTAAATTTCTAAGGAAAGCTTGGCCTTTCAAAACTCATCTTATTTTTGTTTGCACTTCTAAGGATCCCATGGTTATGCCAGAAAGTTAACCTACTTAGGCTGATTTAGGAAGTCTTTCTTTTGTCTTCAACTTGACTTGCCTCTATAACTTCACCTCCATTCCAATCAGTCTGAGTAATGGAATGGACTGAAAGCTACCTAGAACCGCTGAGTAGCTTGTTTGGAGATTTTATTGTAGAACTATCGTTATACACCTAATGATCTGTGACTAAATTTATGATTTTCTGAACATCTTAGTGAGGTAAAATTCAATATAAACAAAATCCACACGTTTAAATTGTACAGCTCAATTCATGTTAGCAGTTGTGTACAGATGTACTGCCATCATTTTACAATCCATTTTGCAACACTTTCTACATGCAAAAAATTCCCTTCTTTGTTTTTAGAGTCACTCTCCACTCCCACCTACAGGCCCAGGCACCTCTGACCTGATTTCTGTAGGTACAGTTACCTTAGCTTTTTATGGCAACTTCATCTGAATGGAATTGGAATAACTTTTATTTTTAACTTAGAAGCTAAGTTGACCACATTAAAATAGTCAAAGATCAACTAAACAACAGCAGAGTAAATCAATAGAGAGCTTGACTTATTTCGGTTCTAAGATTTTATTCTATGCCTCTTTGCTGACCACCATTTTTTTTCTTGAACTACGCATTACATATTGCTTCTTCAAGACCTATGGATCAATTTTCTTCATGCTTCACTTTCTATATAGTGCACATTAATATGACATTTTCTCCAGAACCACAAGCATTTGTGTTCAAGTACCTAATGAGTCCTCAAAAATTTGAAGATTGGTGAATGGAAAGAAAATTGATTAATTCATAAATATAGGTCTTGGGAAACTGGTTTATATAATAACTTCTCACGATGTAATAATTAATAAGTTGCATGTATTTGGAATAGAATTTTACCTTTGTGTGTGTGTGTTTTTAACAGAAGAAATGTGAAACATACTGTAGCAAGGAATAAGGCATTGCAGTGGGCTAAGTCTTATGCTTTACCAGAGTTTCCCTATGATGTCAAATGCATGTTAGCAGAACGAAAGTGCCCTGATCACAGCATGAGGATAAGAATCATCGAGTTTCTCCAGGCTGACATGACCAAGTATCTGGAAGGCTCTCTGTGAGTAATAATGGGGCTTACTTGCTGCTTGGTATGAAGTCCAGTACTGTCTACTCATATAACATCAGTTTTGTGACATAGAGTTGAATGTCTACATGGCTAGATAGAACAAATGAAGGGAAGTAACTAAAATATATACTGTGATATATGAATCACATTAAATATAAGTTAAAATAAATGCTTATAACTTTGAAAAGTAAGGATATAGTTTCAAAGAATCGAGTGCAATTGGGATGCATCTTTAAGGAATGCATGTGAGGCGCTTGCCTTGAAAATCTCCTTGTGCTGAACAGGTATCCCACCACCCAGCAGTACAACGACGTGGTCAACGCGCTGCTGCAGGCCCACCCTTTCCTGGACGAGGATGGCTGTGGCTTTGTAAGTGTACCCCGGGCCATCTGTGCATCTCAGCCCACCTTTAATAATGACTTTGCATTGTCCAGTAATTTTATCACTCATTCCCCTTTCCTCACTCTCTCTAACTTCTTTTGCTTTAATAGGCTTCTTATTTAGAGCAGTGTCAAGTTCTTAGTAAAATCGAGAGGAAGGTACAGAGTACAGAAGCTGCTCCCACATAGGCGTAGCCTTCACCTCCTTCTCCCTTATTATTGGCCCCACCAGTGTGATCATTTGTTACAATTGATGACCCTCTATGGTCATATAATCACCCAAAGTCTATAGTTTACATGAGGGTTTGCTCTTAGTATTGTACCTCCTATGGGTTTAGACAAATGTATCCATTTGTTTTTTTAAAGATTTAATTTATGCATACAAGAGCTGGGGTGTCGGCTGGATGTGGGGGTGCAGGGGTGGTGGTGGGAGGATTTACCAGAGACAGAGTGGGGAGCAGAACAAGCAGATCTACTGAAATACACTGCTGAGGGGAGCGGTAGGCCAGACAGGAGAGACCTGCTGCGCCATGTGGGTCAGCTCCCTGGCCGGGGGTCAAACTTGTGCTGCAGTGGCTGCTGATAGCGTCATAGGCCTGTATCCATTATTATCATATCCTGTGGAGTTTATTCACTGCCCTAAAACTCCTCTGTGTTCTGTCAGCTTATCTCTGCCTTGTGCCTTTCGTGTCCTCTTGTGTCTCTGTCATTGTCTGTCTTCTTCTTATTCAAAGCTGTTTGAAGGCTCATGTATAATGACGAGACTTTAGGAAGTACCTTTATGAGAACAACCATAGAAAGAGATGGGCATGCGGTGTCCACTTCAGTGCTGTCATCAGTGGACCATTTCTTGCCTTCAGTTTAGGCCCAGAGACTTGTCTGTCTCTAAGACGCCTCAACCTCCAGCCTCACCCATTCTCTTGCCTCTGCTCTGTCCTGATAAAAACAGTCCTAGAGATAATCTGAACCAGCCATTCTCAATGCTGGCTGTATATTAAGACCCTCAGAGATGCTGATCTAATTGAGCTAAAGCAGGGACACTAATATTTTAAGAAGTTCCCCAAATGATTCTGAAGTACCATCTGTGTTGAGAAATGCTGTTCTAGATATTTCAGTACAAATTTTGTTATCTTGACTGCCTATTTCTTGGCTTTAAAGCCCTGCTCAACAATGTAAATATATTTAATAGAACTGAGCTGTACAGTTAAACATAATTAAGTTGGTAAAAATGGAGCATTGGGCATTGGAACTATAGGATCTAAGGAACAATTAGGAAGAACCACAACTACATGTACATAATGGCAGACTGCCTGGCACACACATACATGTTAGAGCCACATCTACAGGTGGTAGATGGTTTTGTACCTTTTCATCTTGGAAATCTGTGTTTTTTGTGAAAATATAGAATGTAAGCAGTAAGGTCCATTTTGAACAACCAAGGATCCGTGCTGATATCTGTCATAGGACATCAGATGATCACAGGCCTATTTTATGTTTGTAATTTTCTCCACAGCCCTTCTACTTAGAAAACTATGGAGAAGGGAAATGATTATTCAATGGCACAAATATGTGCTACTGAGGTGTCTGTGTAATGAACTCGAGGTGTCAGGCATGTAGCAGGTGCTCAGTTAATACTAGTTGACTGCAGACTCATGTGGGCGACTGAATTTGATTTGTCATTTTCTGTATCTGTAAGACAATAAATAAGGGAAAAAGGGAGAAGCTGGGAAGAAGAAATTGACAATTTAGAAATGTCCTTGCTATTAATTGCTATAATACCTCCCCCTCAACCAGCAAGTCTAGAACTTCAGAGCAACAGGATCCATAAGGGAGAAAAAGCATTTGCACTATTTCACAGCTCGTGGCTAAGAAGAGAAAACACCATCGTTTTTTTCTGTGCTGTTGTAGAACAGTGTTGGTGGGGTCTAGAGTCACCAGCCTGTGGGAGGTGGCGAAGTGTTTCTCACATAGTCAGGAGCCTTGTCAGTGCTGATGCGAGTCCTCCAAACTCACGCTTCAGCTCCTCACCAGGGCTGCCGAAGGGTTTTATTAGAAATAGTTTTCAAGTTATCTTCCACAAGCAGCTATTCACTTGAGTCTTTGTGGAAGGGTTTCATGAAAAGTTGTTGACAAATATCTTCTGGGAGTAGGTAGTCTTCAAAAACTTGACAGAACTGAATTTATTGTTCCATTTCATAGTTTAGGAAACTCATATGAAGAGGTTACTTGTTAAGGATTTTTTGGCTAATAGCGTTTTAGCCAAACTGAGATCTGGAGGCAGAGAAGAGCTAACTGGATAACAGCAGGATGGGACAAAAGAGGGAGAGAACTTTTCAGGCCCAAAGCAAAAGCCCAGCTAAGGGAGGCAGTTTTGGGGACATCTTGAGAAAGAAGCCCACACGTAGTCCGTGTCTCTGCTCTCCCAAACAATTTACAAGTCAGACATACTCTTCCAGAGCTGAAATCTGACCATTGACCCTTTCAATGTGGTCTGGAAACGTTCTTAATGTGAGTCTTCAGCCAAGTTATCTAAAAAGCTTTAAGAATACAGACATCTGGGTTCCATTAGACCTGCTAAATCAAAATCTCTTAAGCCTAAACCAGCAAAATGAGCATCACCTGGAAACTCATAAGAAATGAATATTCTTAGCTCTAACCTTGACCTACTGATTCAGGGACTCTGAGGGTGGGGTTTAGTGAATTATTTGCAAACCATTGCTTTAGCAGAAGGTCCAAAGGTAAATTCCCAGTGAGACTCTGAGGTAGCCTTGTTACAGACACATTTAGAAAGCTCTTTGGCAATCCTTCTGGATTGGTCTGGCTTCTCTTCTGCCTTCTTTTCTATCCATTCTTGACCATTCCATAACCTGAACTCTGTATACCACCTAAGCACAGATCTTGACAGTTCTCTTTATAGTAACAATTCCCTTTTATCCATTACCTAAGCCTCTTTATCTGTCTGTCCACCCCCTCACCTAGCAATTCCCAATGCCATCTCAATCCCCTTCACCCATTTCCCTAATCCTTAAACCTAAGCCTCAATTTAAAGGCACTTCTTTTTTTCTTTTTAAAGATTATTTATGTATGCATACAGACCTGGGGTACAAGCCAGAGGTACAGGAGCGGTAAGAGGATTTACCAGAGACAGAGTGGGGAGCAGAACAAGCAGGTTAACAAAATATATGGCTGAAGGGAGCAATGGGCAAGACAGGAGAAGTCTGCTGCTGTGCCATGTGGGTCACCTCTGGGGCCTAGTAGTGCTGTCTTCATACTGCTGTGCTGTAATTCATTGTACCACTAAGGCACTGTTACAGGGCAAGGAGACAGGGGCACCCCTGAGCCCCCAAACCTGCCTGCTCTAAATAGGTTCTGCCATCCACCACATCAAGATCAAACATATAAGACTTTGATGGAAAGGAACTTTAATACAGTGAGTATACAGCCCAGAAGACAACGAATATAATTTTAAATCAAACACCTGAAGTTACCCATCTCCTCGTGGGCAAAAGTCCACCCAAAGGGATTGCTCTAAAGCAAGGTCTGAAAGCCCGCTGCAAGATTAAAGCATCTTCTGGTCGGACCCAAAGGGTCAGAAATGGCCAGACAAGTCTGGGAGTAAAAAAGCACAATCAAAATTAATATAAACACGGCCATAGTCACCTCCTCATGGGTCTCTCACCCACATCTCTTTCAACCAGTCAGGGCCAAGAAAACAAGCATGGTTTCTTCACATGTCTCCCTTTGCTCCATGTGGCTTCCTCAGGTCTCCTGGCTCTCCATCCTACTTCCTTCTTCAGATTCCTCTGCTTCTCAGTTCTACCCTCCTCCTGGGTGGGGCATGGAACCTGGAACTTCCCCTTTTCCTAGGCCCATCCTGAAACAGCACTTCTTACAGGAAGGCTTCTGTGGCCTAATACAATGTAAAACAAGGCTCTCTCTGTTCTCCTCTTTTAGCACTTTTTACTCAATATTAAAATTACTTGGGCCTCTAAGACTAAAAACCAAGTCTGTATGTACCCTCCACCCTCCCAGGCTAAAAACCTGATTTTTTTCTATGTTTGAAACAATATGTACTCCCACAGATATTTAGGTAGTAAAAGGCCAAAAGTGAATGGCAAAAAATGACAGAAAAAAAAATGTTTAAAGATGTGACAGATGTGTCATGATATATGTATTAGCCACTATCAGTTATTTTCTAGAACCTGAGGAAAGTGAAATGGTGTTGTGGAAAGAGCAGAGTATAAGTGAAAATATCCAGTTTGGGGAATTAGAAAATCTAGATTCAAGAGCCAGCAGGTTTACTCAATAGCTATGACTTCAGGAAAGTATTTTTATTTCTCTGACTCTGTTTTCTTAGTTATAATTTAGGGGGTTGTATTTTTACAGATTTATCACAAAGCTATTGTGATTCTAAATGGAAGGTAAATAGGTTATTTATTTACTATGATGTGAAAGTAATTTAAAGACTGGGAGTGATAGACGAAGATTTTATTGTTTGTAGAGGATTAGCCAGTCTCCTTGAAGATTAACTGTCCTGCTTTGTTATATTACAGTTTTTGTGGAAACGAGCCCTCAAAGATCGCTTTAAATACGTCCGAAGACCCATAGAAGATGATGAACAAGTGATGAGAAATAAGTGTAAATTTGGACACCGAAGAGGCCAAACAAGGAAATCTCCTGCTGATGCAAGATTTGATGAAATTAAAATTGCCCACATAAAAGTAAGATTAAATCTTTAATTGTTCTGACAACTTATTGATAGGTTGATTAAAAAAAAAATAATGACATCTAAAATCATTAAAACAAAATAAGTTACCCTTTTGAAGATTTCAGTCTGTGATCAGAAACCAAGAAAATCTATAGTTTGCATGATTATTAACAAGGTGAATGAGATTGTTTTCTAAAGAAGACATTCCAAAACAGTTTGAGCAGAGTCAATTGTGGAACATCCTAAGTTTGTACTTTACAACTGTCAGAAAACACAGGAGGAACCATTAAATTGTGTGTCTTTGAATAAATTTTTTGTTTCACTTCTAAAATGCATTCTATGTTCTGGCTGTTCTTTGTGGCATCCCCAGCCCTCCTTATCTTGGGAATATTATCTTGGTGCCCAGAGTTCCTGCTTGTCAACAAGGTGTAGTGTCTTGAAAAGGGCTTCTCCTCAAGGGTAAAAGTTCCAGTCTGAGGAACACACAGGGAAACCAGTATCTGCTCAGAACAGCTGGCAGCTATTAGAATGGAGATGACATGCAAATACTGGCAAGAATAATGTAGCCCCCAGGCAAGAGCCCTGGTCATTCCACCCTCTCTTGACACCCTTAATCCTATCACCTTTGTCCTCAACATAAATACAAGTCTGCATGTGGATGGCTACACTTCCGGTGTATCCTTCTAGGCTTCTCTCTGCTCCCCTGGACTCTGAGAACCCTTACCCTCATCCTGCACTGCTCACCCTCCAGACAACAGTCTTATTGCTACAATGTTTGCCATGCTTACCCTGTAGGGGTTAGTAGCCTCCAGCCTTGTGCTTTCAGGAAGGAAGGTCATCTACATTCTTGAAACAAAACTCTACCCTGCCCATTCTTTACTCAGAAGGTGCCCCACACCAGCCCAGAGGGAGCCCCAAGGAACTGCAGGCTGAGAGCATACATAATGTCTGGAAATCCCTCCCTCAGCAACAGGTTTGCTGTATATAATATCCACCTGGGTCCTAATTATCTCAGCTCCTAATTATCTCAGTCCCACAACTGCCTCAGTTCTCAAATACCCTCAGAAACAAAAATACACCCTCCTCTTAGAAGTAGATTGAACGACTTAGGTAGCAATGTCCAAATTAGCAGAATAGAAGTTAAATCTCACATTCCCCCACTTCTTTGTCCCTCAATCTAGTATGAATGCAGTAGTCCCCCTTAATTCACAGGGGCTACGCTCTAAGACACCCAGTGGGTCTGCAATTACCAGTGGTGCTGAGTCCTACGGAGAGGAAAATGCTGGGCAGGCAGGAAGCTGGAAAACATTTTTTTTTCTGTCAAATTTGGGAAGGGGCTTGGCTAAATTGGAGGAAGAGTTTGGGAACATGTAAAGGAGGACAAGTTACTTTCATTTGTTTCTGTTGTTTTTCCTTAGTGGTTAGGAGGAATGAATCAGTTATTTGACGGTAAATGACTGGATGAAGGAAGATGGGTTTCTTGGGCTTCAGGGTATGGTATCCAGGCAGATGCAGGGTATGAGTCTGAGCAAAGCCCACCCCACAGGTCTTTTGTCCCAAACCCTCCTCCTATCCCAATGTCCTAGGCCAGTTGAGCAACGCTTCATCTCACTATGTTACGGGGCAGGGAGAGAGGGGCACCCCTGAGCCCCCAAACCTGCCTGCTCTAAATAGGTTCTGCCATCTGCCATATCAAGATAAGACATAAGTGCTTTAATGGAAAGGAACTTTAATACA
>NW_004567102.1:66216840-66283241 GCF_000260355.1 Condylura cristata | reverse complement strand
GGGGACCCATAGAAAAGGGTCAAACGTAGCCAGACCAGTCTGGGAGGAAAAGAACGCAATCAAAATCAATATAAACACTGCCATAGTCACCTCCCCATGGGTCTCTCACCCACATCTGTTTCAACCAGTCCAGAGCCAAGAAACAAGCATGGTTTCGTCACGTCTCCCTCTGCTTCACGTGGCTTCCTCAGGTCTCCTTTTGGCTCTGCATCCTGCTTCCTTCTTCAGACTTCCTTTTGCTCAGCTCTGCTCAGCTCCACCCACCTTCTGGGTGGGGCAGGGAACCTGGAACTTCCCCTTTTCCTAGCGACCACCATGTTTCAACTACACACTCTGAAGTATCAGTAGTACCGGAGCACCTACCCATGCCTCATTATACCTGTGTTCCTCATCTCTCACTGCTAAGAGATTTATGACCCAGGTATATGGGTGCCTCTACAGTTCAGAATCCCTGGCTAGGTCCCCAAGCCAAATCCTACAAAGCACAAGAACATACTCCTGTTTTGCAATGTCTTAAACAAAAAAAATCCCTTTCCAGCCTAAAGACCTCATGTTGGTCATACAGCCAAATGCGGCAGCTGCGCTATTACTTATGCATCTGACTTTTGCTTTTAGGTCCAAATATTTTGTAGCCCAGTGAATCAATAAATCTGTTTCCTTTGTACAACTGCCTTTTACTCTATTTCATTGTATACTTATAAACAGATATAATTAGAGTCTCAAAACAGTTGACTTAACAGCAATTTCATAAATTGCTGACATTATCCTTTTAAATGATGAAAGCAGTGGTTTTAACAGCTTTTGGGAATTGTATGAAAATGCATTGCAGTGTAGTACTGGAGTGCTTTTATAAAAATCCCCAGGTGTTAATCAGAGTTGAATGGATGAAACTCCTCAGTTCCTGAGACATAATACTTATTGCCCTGTGCTAGGCTCGTCACACTGGTTCGAGCCATTGCTTTTTTCCCATTCCTAGCTGCTTTCTTCCTACCTCTGCCCTTGGGTAACCCTTCCACTGTGTTCATATGCTTTTTGTATTTATTTTGAAATGTTACCACATGTGTACTGTCACTTTGATTTAATCTAAATGGTGTTCTGCACTGCATCCTTATTTCCCTTTAATCACTAACAGTTACAAGACTCATTCATGCAACTCTCTATATATCTAGCCCGGGATTGTAATGATTTTTTCAGTATTTCTTGCCTCAAGTTCTTCTCTATTCCATTACAAATTGCATTGTAGAGAGCACCGTCATACATGTCTGGCTGCAGAACTACCTGTGCCTGTCTGTTTGCAGACACAGAAGTGGAACTGGTAGGACTGAATACATGCCTGCACGTAATTTGACCAATTACCCCCGAATGACTCTGTTAGTCTCGCTTCCACAACAGTGCATATTTCTGTGTTCCTGCCAACCCTTGGCATTATCCAGCCTTCTAAGTTTTGCCAAGTCTAATAGGTATAAAGTGTAATCTCATTCTTGTTGTGATTTGCATTTCCCTGGATAATTAATGAGTCTGAGCATCTCTTTACATGTTTGTTAGCCTTTTGAGTTTCTTATTCTAGAAAATTAGCTCTTTATAGCTACTGCCCAATTTTTAAATGAGCTGGCAGCTTTTTCTTATTAGTTTGTCGGACGTAGTCCTTCATGTCCCAAGTCACAAAGATATTCTCCTTGTCCTTCTATTAAGTTTATAGTTTAAACTTTCATGTTTATGCCATTAAGCCATCTGGAGTTTATCTCTGCTTGTGCTATTATTAAGTAGGGATCTCCATATAATTAACTGCTTTCTAAGCACCAATTAACAAATAATTCAGTGTTTTCTTATTGGTTGATGGTATTGCTTTTATTGTATATTATGTTCTTAAATAGACTTGGGTATATTCTGGGCACTGTCTCTTATTCCATTGATCTATTCATAAATCATTGCTATATTACATTTAATTACTTGGTATTTATTACTTAATATCACTTAGTTCTTGGTATACAGGCATTTGCCAGTGGAAGATGTGCTGCCTCAGGAAGCCCCTCAGTAGAAAGGATTCTGTCCTCATTTTGTAAAGGGGTCCTTCTCTCAGATACCAGACCCTGCAACACCTTTGAGGCACCTTCTCATAGACCTGGAGGCTGGTCTGAACAAGTGCTGACTTCCGGTCGGAAGGCTGAACCAGAGGAGTAGCCACCACGTGGGGAGCCCCAGGATTAGCTCTGTTCTGCTCTTACAGAGAATCTGTTGGGACAGCCTGGAGGTGACCCTGCTCCTGTGTGCTGACTGGGGGGGTTGAGGGTGTGTGAACCTGGATCAGAGCACTGGAACCTCGATCCTTGCGTTACCATAGTCTGATGCTCTTCTTTTTAGGGAATCTCTTTTCATCCAGAGTGTTCTTCATCTTTGGCCTCTGCAAATTCCCTATTGAAAGCATCAGAATGTAAATGTGCTTTCAAAATGCTTAAGTGCTTCTTTAATGCTTTTTTTCACTAATGCATAGATTTTCTTAAGTTATTGAAATTTCTTTCAGTCAGTAGAATCTTCAGCCATTTATAAATTTTTCATTCACAGAATATAAGCTGATTTTGATAATAGATTATTCTTTCAAAATTTTGGGGACACTGTTGTTCGGTGTTTATAAGTTTATAATTGTTATCTTCCTGATGAATTGACCTTTTTTCATTATAAAATATCCTCCTCTGTCTCTCAGGGTTTATTTGGCGTTAGTATAGGCTCTTTATCTACTGGCTACTGTTTGCATGGGATATTTTTAATTTGAACCTAAAATGTGTATCTTGTAGACAGTATTTATAGTTGGATGGTTTAAAAAATCCATTCCGTCCATTACTTAACTGCAGTTACCAATAGGGTGGGACTTATTTCTAACATATTGCTATGTTTTCTATATTATCTTTTTCTTTGCATTTTCTTTTTCTATTACTGCCATCTTTTGTGTTAAGTAGATATTTTATAATGTGCCAATTTAACTTCCCTTAATGTTTCATTTTGTGTGTACATTTTAATTTATTTCCTTAGTGATTATCTTGGGGATTACAATTTACATCTTCATTTTAATAATCTAGTTTAAATTAATACCTATTTAATTGCAGTGGCACACAAAAACTTTGCTTCTCTATAACCCCAACCCTGTTTTTTGTTATTGTGCTCTTATTGTCACATCAAGGATAATATATATGTTTTGTACCTACCAACAGACTTATTTTTATTATTTTGTACAATTATCTTTTAAATAAGATGGGAAAAAGAGTTACAAACAGAAAATACATTTCTTTTTTAAAGATTTATTTATTTGTGCGCACAGAACTGGGGTACAGGCTAGAGGCTCAGGGGCTGCGAGAGGCTTCACCAGAGACAGAGCGGGGAGCAGAACAGGCAGATCAACGGAGTACACTGCTGAGGGGAGCAGCGGGCAGGTCAGGAGAGGTCTGCCACGCCATGTGGTCTCCTCCGGGGCAGGCGGAGATCGAACTCATGCGGAAGCGGCTTAAGCTTCTTAGTGCAGTGCTTTAACCCGCTGCACCACCAGGGAGGGCCTAAATAAAATATATTTTAAACATTATTTGTTAATGACAAGTTTAAAGAACATTGTGCAGTGTCTGAAAGAAGAAGGAAACAAAACTTGTATTTTGCCCAATTCTGATGTAAAATATCAGAGATGTTGTGGCAGTTTCTCATGAGAGGCTAAATTGTACTTTTTAAAAAATTTATAAGATGACTAGAATAGTGTCTTAGGAATTTAGCAAATGATTGTAGGATGTCTTTGTAACTCAGAGGCCTCCAAACATTTGCTAAATATATGAATTAACTGCCAGATGTCTAATTACTAACACTACTATTGTAATTAATTCCTCTCTAAAATATTTTCTTTGTATACTTGCTAGATATATAACATTGGAAATCATGAAGTAGTCTTATATGTCATATTTCTTTGGCTTGGAAAAAAAAGTGGAATGAAAAACTATGCAAAAACTTAGCCAGACAAATACTAAGAATATCTACCAAGTTCTTTTGGATTTCCCTTATGGCATTTACTGTTTGTTTCTTACTGTACCTGACACATAGTGATTTATTATACAAATACTGATTGTTTTTCTAGCCTTTTTCACAGTTGTTCTTCTCATGGTACAAAACTGAATAAGACAGCAAAAGCTGAAGAAAAAAAGTTGAAGAAAAACATTGAGAATTTATTGCATTCTAGATACAGTGCATCTTCTGCCATCAGTAGGTGGCAACATTGCTAATACTGTGAAGTTTTACAAGTCATCTGTGCTCTTGGAAACCGGCAAAGTTGCAGCAGTTTTCCTGCTGATTAACTGAGACACAGGACTGAGACACAGGACTGAATGTTAAGAGAAGAAACTTGTATAGGTTACACAAAGAACCATCATTTGCAAATGTATTATCATGATAATAGAAGTGAAAATGGGGATGAGTGGAATTTGAGATGAAGAAAATCCAAGCTAACACAGCTCTGTCCAATAGAATATAATATGGAGCACAGAAGTCATTTTAAATGTTCTACTAACCATCTTTTTTTTTTTTAAAGAAGCAGGTGCAATTATAATGTTAAGTTTATTTGATTTGATTCAACATATTCACAAATTATACTGGCTTCTTTTTTTTTCTCTTTTTGTATACCAGAAGTCTTTGAAGTTGAGTGTTTTCAGTACGTCTCACTCAGGATTTGGCACATTTCTAGTGTTCATTGACCACAAGTGGCAAATGGCTACTATAGGAAATAACTCAGATAAGTACAATTTTAGAGGAACCGCAGGGTTAGGGAGATGGTGGTGGACTGTGAGGAGCTCCATAACTAAGAGCAGCTTGACAACTTACTTGCTGGCTTTCAGAGTCAGTTTCCAGACCATAAATACAGGACCTTTACATTCAATCTTGAGGTTTTTTTCCTGTTAGTTATTTTCTTGTTTTTCTTTTTTAAATTATATATATAAAATAACATTTTTTATTTTTGTCCAATGTATGCTTTCTCTTCTCAGGTTAGTCCCCATGGAATTCCCACCACCAAATTCACCTGTGCACCATCACCATAGTCCCTTGTGTTCTCCTCTTCCCTGCTTTGATCCCTCTCCCCTCACTCCCCACCCCCACCCTGCAGAATGTCTCTGATTTATAGTTTCCTCGGGTTTTTTTTTTTGTTGTTGTTGTTGTTACTATTTCTCCCCCCACCCCATCTCTTATTTGATTCCCCTATATTCTTCCTATAAGTGAAGCCATCTGCTATTTTTTTTTCCTTCCAACTTATTATAACAAAATCACATCTAGTGAAAATCAAAGTGAGTTTTCATTCATCTCTGGGAGAGAAAATGATAGCTACACTTTAACCTTTGTTGTATCTTACAACTATAAAAGCAGTCTCAATATTCTGTTAAGATCTAATGCAGAAGTGTTATCTTTGTTTTCATGCTGTCAGCTTGGACTGACAATTGGCTAGAGCCAGGCTCTCTTCTATCCCCTTAGACTGACAATTGGGTAGAGCCAGGCTCTCTTCTATCCCACCCAACTCTCTGCCTGCGCAGTCATCTTAGGTCAGGGCACCGGTGTGTGACAGAGGGGTGGCATAGATCAGTGTTTAGATCTAACTCAGGTTAATGTTGTGGTTGCTTTATGCCAATTCTTATGAAGCCACATATCCCACTGATGATTCTTAGACTTCTTAAATGTATCTACTTTTTGGCCATCTGTTCCCTGCTTAGTGGCTGCTTCTTCCCATTACTTTTTGAGTGTATTCTTCTCTGCTCATCTTCACTTCCAAAAACAGATAGGCAGCAGTTGATTCTGCTGCTGCTGCTCTGTAAAGTTAAGACATTGCTCATTCACTCGTGCCCTCATCTGAATGTGTTCTACTCAGAAACCAGCCATTCAGAGCAAGGCCATTTATCTCCTTGGAGAAGTATTTGGCTATCCCAAGACGGTTGAGGCTGGGAAAGACACTTTCCTTTTGAGAGTCCCAACTGGCTTATCAACAAATTGAGATCATCCATTTGGGTCAGAGGATTTCTAAATTCCTTCCAGCTCTAAGAATATAGAAATTATTTCAAAAGTGAGAATTTTAAATTCTGATAGTCATTAAAAATTTTCCTTCTAAAAAAAAAATCCTTCTAAAGAGGACTTTAATCTGGGATACGATCCAGTAATATGAGTCCCATTAAGTAGAAGCTCCCTAGAAACTCTACTACCCATGACATTTCTTGAATTACTTGCAGACTTGGGGCAGCAGTATATCATGTTTATAAATAATCTGTAATGTTGATATTAGCAGTTCCATATTTCAGTAAAAAGAAAGTTTTAAATGATAATTTTCTCCTTTACTATTTAAAAATTAGGTTTTTATTTTATTTAAAAATCACCATACCGGCCCTCCCTGGTGGCACAGCGGGTTAAAGCACAGCACTGAGAATCTAAAGCCACTTCCACATGAGTTCGATTTCCGCCTGCCCCGGAGGTGACCACATGGTATGGCAGACCTCTCCTGACCCGCCCGCTGCTCCCCTCAGCAGTGTACTTCGTCGACCTGCCTGTTCTGCTCCCCACTCTGTCTCTGGTGAAGCCTCTCACCCTCCGCATCTATGGCCTGTACCCCAGTTCTATATGAATAAATAAATAAATCTTAAAAAAAAAATCACCATACCTTTTAGACTGATAAAGTATATGTAGCATGTGTAATTTATTAAAAAAAAAATTCAATGCTGTGAATCAGTATTCAGATATAGAATTGTAACACTGCCCCATAACATAGTGTCTACTTAGGATTTCCTCCCCTTTCCACATTCACCATCCAAAACTATCATATTCCACTCTTAATTTTTTTTTTAAAGATTTATTTATTCATACAGAACTGGGGTACAGGCCAGAGATGCGGAGGGTGAGAGGATTCACCAGAGACAGAGTGGGGAGCAGAACAGGCAGGTCGTCGAAGTACACTGCTGAGGGGAGCAGCGGGCGGGTCAGGAGAGGTCTGCCGTGCCATGTGGATCTCCTCTGGGGCAGGCGGGGATCGAACTCATGCGGAAGTGGCTTAAGCTTCTTAGTGCAGTGCTTTAACCCGCTGCACCACCAGGGAGGGCCTTCCACCCTGAATTTTATGATTATCACATATGCATGACTCCTAAACAATATAGTTTAGCTGTGCCTGTTTTTGAAGTTGACACAATGATGTGAAAACTACACATGTTGTTTATGACATCTTTTTTTTTCCCACTCAATATAATGTCTCTGGGATTTCATTCAGGCTGTCAAGTACAGCTGTCTAGTTCATTAACTATTATATTGGCTTAAAAATCTATTGTGACAGCAAAACACAGCTTATTTGTTTGTTCTATGAATAGACATTTGGCTTATTTCCAGTTCTTGCTGTTATGAACTGTGCCACACCAAACTTTCGTGTGTGTGTATTCTTGTACACATGCACACGTGTCTACGTACAGCATTTTCAAGGATATACACTTGCATTGGGTATGCAAATATTCAACTTTATAGGACAGTGGTAACAATTTTCTTTGGGACTGTAGCTATTTAAATTCACTGAGTAGTACTTGTTATTATCTCCAATTATTGTGAGTAAAGTATCTTATTTGGTCCTAATTTTCAATTGAATTATGTGTGAGTCTTATAATCTGGTCATGTTTATGGAGCATTCAAGTTTCTTTTTCTGTAAAATGCTCGGCCATGTCTTTTGTCTGTTTTTTCTTTGAGGTTGCCTTTTCCTTATTTATTGATAAGAATTCTCTAAATATTATGTTCTCTACTCCTTGACAAACTAGTGATACACCACCATAAATATTTTTGCCCATTTTATACCATGTTTTTATGACACCATGCTTCTTCCTGGTGTTTTTGGACAAAAAGCAGCTTGTAATTTTAATATAGTTAGATGGATCAGTCATTTCCCTTATGGCTGATCTCTTTTGGAACAATTTTTTCTTACCATAAAATGAAATACCATTACCTTAAAAAATGTAAATGTCTGTGTTTAACATTTAAGCTTTTCAACGATGTGAAATTTATCATAAGATGTGCCATTTTTCCCCTTTGTCCCATAAAGTTAAAACTCCTGCATATTCTGTAAAATAATCCTTCCTTTCCCAGAGCTTTGTGATATTGTCTCTATTGTCTCCAAACTCTTTGTCTAGAAGCTCTGCTGTGTTCCACTAGTAAAGTTACCAATCCTTTCATGGATAACAAATTTTCTTATGTGCATAGAGGTCGTATGTCTTCATGCTCTCTTATGGCTCTATTTAGAGAAAGTTAACTTCCTTATAGTTATGCTGAGAGTAAATATGGTACATTTGTCCATTTATTTAGTTCTCATTAATATTTCCCAATAATTTTCCCCATAGAAGTCTAGGGAATATTTTATTTGATATTTATTTAATATTAATTAATTAATCAATCAATTAATTACTTCCATTTATTTAATTTTGTTAAAATTTTCAAAAATTATATTTTCTGTTCATTACTATGTTTTTGTATACATTTTATATTTAGTTGTTCTGGTAAGTTCTAATCTTAACAAATTACATGTATATCAATTTGAGTTTTCTCTTAATCACATCACCATGAATAATGATAAATTTTCTTTCCATCATTCCAGCTTTGCATCTTTTATTTCTCTTTTTTATCTTACTACACTAAATAGGATAGTCAGTGCAACTCTAAATAAAAGTGTAATAGACTATCTTCATCTTGTTTTTAATTGGAGGATAATTATTTAAAAATTTCATCATTAAAGTTATATCAGCTCAAGTTTTGGTTGATAATTTTACAAGTTTTAAAAATTTCTCTTATTTTGACAAGCTTTTTTTTTTTAAACCTAAAGAGATGCTGCATTTTATACACTGTCTTCATTCTACAGATTTGAAATGATCAGATTTTTCTAAATCAATAGTTAAGGCAAGATATGGTATTTATATATATGTAGATAATCTAGACAAATTAGAGAAGTGTTAATATGCACATGGATCAAAGCCCTTTTTCTGTCCCAAATCTTTCCAAAACAGTGGCCTTCAAATTCTGATTGCAGTAGGAAATTATGTGTAATGTAGTGAGTTAATCAACCACACTTAATTTCTATAGTATGCTTATTAACATCAGACCATAGGCACATTTCTACAGCAAAGGAATAAACTCATTAGTTTCTTGTTTCTAATATTTGCAACTTTGTTCATGAATGAGATTCACCTGCCATTTTCCTCTTTTACTCCGTTCTAGGTTTGGGAATCAAGTTCACAGAGTCTTCATAGAATGTGTTGGAGAGTACTTATTTTTCTTTGCCCTTGTGACTCAACAAACGAGTTTGCATAATTTTGGAACACTCTAAAAATTAGTGGAAATTTTCTATAAAAACTTGAGGTCTTAGTATTTTCTTGATGAATGCTTTTATCTTCTAGCTAAATTTTAGTCTGTTGGATGGTCCTATTTTTCTAGGAATGTGTTCACTTGATTTATGCCTTGCTTATGATACTATCTTTACAGGAAGCAGATCTACCTAAAATGCTTGGCAAACGCTGATGTTGGATCATTCGTGACTCCTAATGATCTTTCTCATCTTTTTCAGTAGCATCTATTCACATTCCCTCCAGGTTGAGTTTGTCAACTTGTTAGTGCAAGTGCAGTTCAGCTGAGTATCCTCTCAACTAAATTTGCTAGAAAGATTGTTCCCTTCATTCTTTGAAACTGATTATCTTTAATTTTTTTAGTTATATGCAGGGTATTTCTTTGCCACCCACCTCCAGCCAGTGTACCCAAATGTATAGTGAATATTATTGACATATGATGATTTAGCATCCTAAAATACCAACGTAATATTTTTAATTTGGATTAAGTAACATAGTTCTGTATCTCTTGTAAGGCAGTTAAAAAGGAAAAATATCAATAATAATCATAACAGTAACTTAATTTTTTAAAAAGATTTATTTATTTATGCATACAGAACTGGGGTGCAAATCAGAGGTGCAGTGGAGGTGAGAGGATTCACCAGAGACAGAGTGGGAAGCACAAAAGGCAGATTGACGAAGTACACTGCTGGGGGGAGCAGCTGGCAGGTCAGGAGAGGTCTGCCACGCCATGTGGGTCACCTCCCGGGCAGGGATTGAATTCGTGCTGAAGTGTCTGAGGCTGGCTTGCAGTGCTGTGCTTTAACCCGCTGTGCCACCAGGGAGGGCCAATAATTCCTTAATTTAAAACTCTATCTTTTCCTAATGACTTATCTTTTAAAATTTAAGAGTAAAAATAAACAATATTGCTGTTGAGTGTGAACTCTCTGGATAATCTTGTACATAGGAAGTAAAGTGCAAGTGTACATAGGAAATAAAGTAACTTAATGATCTGTCAAGAAAATATATTAATTCCACAGTAAGTAATTGCTTAATTATTCTTAGCATTAGAGGTGGCCCATTCAACACTATTGAAGGTCAAGTGTAATCACATAATCTGATGCTCAGTATGAGTGCTTTATTATGACATATGTAACCCTATCTATCATATATGAGTATGTGTACTTGTATGTCTGTATAATGAGTGCAATACAACCTATAATTCAAATTTTCATAAGGTCACTTGAAACATGGACTGTGTTGATATTTTGAAAATATTTCACAGGAAGAAACTATTTGTTTAGATTCTGAGGTAGAAGACCATATTAACTGGCTCCAGCAAGAGTACACAAAACCAGAAAAGGACTGGAAAGAAATTGATAAGAGGATGAGCCAGACTTTGGAAATCAGAAGGAAGTTGATCAACAGCAGAACTCCCGTGAAAGACATTCTCAGAATGTTTCCTTTCTTGAAGTGCCCTTATCAGGTATCTTTATTCATCTCTAAATGTAATGTCCAAGTTGATTGTTCTCTTTCCTCTTGGAGTAGTAACAGGACTATGTAGCAGGACAGTGGGTGTAAATCTTGGTTAGCTGTGTGAAGCCCCTGGGCTGAAACCTAAGACTGGTAAAAATTTCTGGTTGCCTCTGCCAGTGTCAGGTACTGGATGGATACACTCCAGATTTAACGTTACCTGTCATTGAGAGTTGGGGACCACTATTGCTGGGCCTTTTGATAGCATGAAAAGTATTTTTTTTTTTTGCATGCAGTAGACAGTCATTTATTAGGGAATTGTCTGTGTATAACACTAGACAAAGTCTGTTTCCTTTATGATTTACAAATCACTTAATAAAGGGGTCTAAATAGTGGTTTACTTTTTAAATAAAAAAACTATCCACTTACCTTACTTAAGGTAGAAGATATGAAAGGGTCTTGTTACAGTTTTAATATAATTTAAACTGAGGTAGGTAGTAAATATTTCATCAAAGTTAAAATATTACATGGGAAAAAAATCTGTGGATGCAGTCAACCAAATTTAAAAAGTTTTACATGTTTCTTCTTTCAAAATAACCTGAAAACCCAAAGAATTTCTGTGTTTTTATAATAATGTGAATAGCAAGCATTTGAGTGTTCGGTATTTATGAAGAACACTTAGTATGTTCTTAGTGCTTACATGAATTAGTTGATCTCATCCTCTCAACAACTCTCCCTTAGTTATTGCTTGATTTCTCTTAATCTTTCTCTTGCTGGGAGTAAGTAATAGCCAGTAACTCTATTAAAAGAGTATGTCACCTACAAAATATAGTTGTTCAAAACAACTCCTCTGAAAGCAGGGAACATGTTTTCAATATCTTAGTAGTTCCCAAGATGCCTAGCAGAATACTGCGCATGTAATTCAAGGAAATTCTGATTTTTGAATGCTGAATGCGTTACTATAATAGATATGTGGTACCTTACTCTATTTGGCTGTTGTAAGAAAAGTGTCATAGACTGGATAGATACTGTTTTGGAGTTATTCTTCACAGTTCTGGAAGTTGGGAATTCTAAAATGAAGACACCAACAGATTTGATGGCTGGTGAGAGCCATCTTTCTGATTCATGGGCCAGAACCTTTCTGATTCTGTGACTTCACATGGCTAAAGGGGCAAGCTAGCTCTAGGGACTTGTGTATAAGGGCAATAATCTACTCATGAGGACTTGGCCCTCAAGACTTAATCACCTCCTAAAGCCCTTACCTCCTAACCCACCACAATGAGCCATTAAGTTTCAGCATGTGGATTTTGGGGGGACATAAGCATTCATTCATAGCAGTTGTTAGCTGAATGTGGTCAAGATGTTGCAGCTGTTAGGGGTTTTCATTGGACAGTTCCTGAAAGGCTTAGTGATAGATTCAGATGAGTTATGGCTAAATGACCTTTCAAAGAACCAAAGTGAAGTAAGTCTGAGGTCCATGACATGTGGAGTGAGGAGCACAAAGATTTCAGACCGACTGCTTTTACTCATGGTGTAACTGGTGTCACTTATGCTATAACCGTTGTCACTCATGCTGTAAGCAGTACCCCAAGTTTTTCCCACTGTGGCATCTTATATCTTCCTCCCCCAAGCCAACACACACACTCTCAGGCTTGTTCACTTTTATATCCAAAGTGTGCATTGGAGTGCAGTTTTTGTAACAACTGTATTTACTAAATAAAGTTGTCTATGTCTTGTTTTAAACAAAAGAGTAAAAAATTTTAGCTTTCTCCAGGAAGTAGCTCTCCCAACTCAGTCTTGAGCAGCCAGCTGGAATAAACACTTTTGCTTCCTGAAATAGAAGCAGGCTTATCATTACTTATTAGATGCAGTTAACAATCCCTCTAATAGGATAGCTGCCTCTGCCAAACCCCTCTCAGCACTGGTAGCTACCACCTTGTGAAAACCCTCAGTACTTAAGGAGGGAGCTGTTAGCTATGATGTGACAGAAGAGAAGCAGCAGGGGTGGGAAGCTGGTCCCAGGGGTTGACACAGACCTTCTTTCAGTCCTCCACGCTTCAACCCTTGGCCTACAGAAAACTTTCTTGCAGCAGCAGATTTAAAAATTCAATATTGTAACGATAGACTAAAATATAATTAGGAATTTGTCGATGGGATCTATTAGATTGGCACAAGACAAATATGAAGTGGAGGTAAGCAGTATCCCAAGTTTTTCTAGTAAAAACCCCTGAAAAAGCTTTCACCTTCTCAGCTATTGAAATAGCTACTAAAATCGCTGAGAAACTATTTCAGTAATCATCACTGAAAACTCAAGGCCACGAGAGTCACAATGAATGTAACACAATTGCAAAGGAATACAAAATGAAAGAATCTGTTTGGCCACGATGGAGTCACCGGAACTGCCTTGCCAGCCTGCCATTTATGGGATGAACTTGAAAACACTACATGAGGTAGCTGCTTTAAGACCACAAAAAGCAGGCACCATAGACTCTGATCCTTTATAAAAGTGGAACACATACCATGTGCTTCAGCTTTCTGACTTTCTAAAACATGGTGCCAAAAGTTGGAAGTCAGCAAAACAGAAAGAAATTGGAGTTTGGCATTTGCAGGACAAATGTTAAAGGAAAGTGGAGAAGCAAAGTCCCTGGCTAAGAGCTGGACTGCCCAGGATGAGATCACACCATGGCCCAAAAGGTGATGTCAGGGGCTATGCTGGCCTGGCCGCACTGGAGAGACCTTGAGGAGCACCTTGCTCAGCCAAGAGAATCCAGAAAACCCACACTGTATGAAAGCTCAACACTGGAGTCAGGACCATCCCTGAAGGCCCAGGGCTGAAACCAAAATAGACCTGTTGAATGAATGATAAATCACGTCTGGTAACACCAGAAGGATCAACCAGAAATTTCACTTCCAGCCAGAACAAAAATGGAATACTTTAAGGGAATGTCACATAATATAGATTCTCTTCTCATGGGTCCCTGGGGTCACAGTGAGGGGTACCACCCAGTGCCCACCCCTTGATTCCTGGACCTGTGCCTTCTGGCTATGTCCCCATATTTTGGGAAACAGCAACATATATTGCACTGGTTGAGAGTACATTCAGGCTCCTGTAGAGACTTCTTCCAGCCCCGCAAAGTATTCCTACCTGACTGGTGCTGTGCCTCTGTCTGCATAAGTCCATTCCACCGTTCTGACAAGTCAGTGGCTTCTGAGTTGTGGGGAGCAGGGTAAAATCAGGGAATTCTAGGTATCATTACTGTGGGGCAACTCAGCAGAGAAATGGAATATCTATATATGTATGTATGTATGTATGTGTATATATAAAGAAGCAAATTTAATTTCAGAAATGATGGCATCTGAAATGAAAACAGCACTGGATAGGGAAATGTATATAAGAGAGGGGAAGAAAGGATCTATGAACTTAAAATTAGATCAATGGAAATGATCCAACCTGCATAACCAAAAGGCTTGAATTAGTAACCTATGGGCCAGCCTGGGGTTGTGCAACTGACCCTTCACTGCTGGAAGTTAGGCTCTAGGAGGGGTGGAGAAGATTTATGCAAATAAGCAAAGGGATAAAGAGAGTCAGGTTTCTGGGTATTGGAAAGAATCTGTGGGAGGGAGGAAGTTAGACTAAGCCCTGTGGCATCAACTGAATTGAATGTATTGGTGTGAACTTAGGGATTTTAGTATTTATCTAGAGATACATAAACAGAGATGCGTGTATGTCCCTGAGTGTGTGCGTTTCTATAGCTACAAGTACATATCACCTACCTTTGCTCTCTGAGAAATCCCAGCATCATAACACCACTAAGCGATACCTAGGGCTGAAGTTTTCATTTCCAAATATCATTTTCCACTTAAAGGAACCAGGGTTTCTGGAGAAATGACTGTTGTGGGGACTTGGACAGAAATAACATGAGGCAAACTTGAAGCACCATGTAGTGCCAGAAACTAAGGAAGTAACACAGACACTTTCAATGGGCCAAAATAGCATTGGAGGAACTTGAAGGACTTCTATGATCTCTATTTACTCTTCCTGTACCTTTAATGTAAACTTGAAATTATTATAAATGGTTAAAAATGTTCCTAAGCTAGTCACCTAGTAAGTAGTGGAATGTTCATCTTCACACTTCACTTCATCTCTCCCTGCAGTGAAAAACCCTTTAAAAGGCATTAATCCAGATTAGTGCGCCACTGAAGGTTGCTTGGCAACAGGCAACTTCACCTTTATGAGATAATGTGCGTTCAATTTTCTGATAACATAGAGTGCTAATTTTTGGCCTATTTCTGAGCTACCAAAATTCAAGGAACAATGAGACCCAGTGGGTAGTACCTCTGTTCTTTGCAGAATTTTAGGGAAGGCAATGTTTGCATTCATTCCTACTAATGTAGGTGTCGTGTAATCTTATAATGCAGCTTGGTGAAAAACAAACTGGGGAGGGAGGAAGGATGATGGGCTCTCTGGGGTTGCCGGGCATGGGTTACAGCAGGACAAAGTTACCATTTAAGGGTTTCCATTAACATAAACTGATTTTGTACTTAAATATTTTTTATTCTTTTATTTCTATCCCTAAGGAGTTTCTATAGCTAATCTCTCTTTCCTGTAGTATACAATGATTAGGTGGTTTTCAAGGTCTGATTCTGTGTTTCCTAAAATATGGTTTCTTTTTCTGTTTTTTTGGCTACTTGTTCTGCCAAAACGTAACAATGCTATGTACCTGAAGAGATGAAAGAGCATAGAATCTTAGCTGGGTGACCTAAATAACCAAAATATGTGTCTAGATTTTGAAACCCTCATGTAGTTGAGTCTGCAGTGAAGGTTTTGATTCTACATACTTAGAAGTCTGCCATATCCATTACTTATCTTTTCCTATTCACTTTAAGCTTTTATTTTCTTTGTGCTAAGTCTTTACTTCTCCATTATTGCTACTCAAAATATCTATTAAATAGTTGAACCTAACATTCAAAGTTTAATATAACATTAGAGTTATTTACTTCCTTGTGTCCTATATATTATTTTTTTCTGATACATATATATTTCTTTCTTTTTCCAGATGTTCAGAGAATTCCAACTTCTTACAAGAACAGATATTTATAATAAAACAAGGCACATCTTGGAATCCTATTCAGAAAATATACTGACTTCTTTTTCAGTAGTGAACAATCCCATCAATATTGCATTGCAAGAAAAGATGAAACAGCACACAGACCAAGACATGTTGAAACGTTAGTGAAGCTGGGGGAGGATTTTGCTATTCTCATGTGATCTAGTCTCAAATAGCTATGTAACTTGGGGTAATTCAAAAAGCTCTGTTGTGGTAATAGTTAAAGTTCAGCGAAAAAATGAATGGGAAAGAAAAATAATTTTCAAATAGGAGTTGAACTAGAGACTCTTAAAATACACTTGATATTAAAAAAATATATATATTTAGGGAACTAGCTAATTTCACAATACAAACTACAAGCAAAGGCATGATAAAATTATCCCGTCTGATGGACAGAGTATAGAACTCTTGTCTTCACCTGGCAGTGATCTGGAGGGAAGAATATGAATGCTTAAATGTAATTTTTAGAAGGGGCTGTTGGTTAAAAATGGTCAGGAAATACTGATCTAAGAAAGCTCTTGTGTGCTCTTAGAAGTAACAACTTTCTAAAAACCCAAGTGCGTCAATACTGACTTTGCTTACAATAGGTGAAGACTGGTATGTATTTGATCTGTAAGCATGTTTGCTTTGACAGATATGAAGATGACAGCCACATGTCTACTCCTACCAGAGGTTTTTGGGGATGATTCCAACCTTTTTGTCATTGCCAATGAGGAGGTATGAAGCATGTCAATGATCATTGGTTTGGCATTTTACATATTCATGTGATAATTTATTTAAAAGCAGAATGGTGATCTATTTTGAACTATGGTGTGTCACATTTAGAAATATATTAACTTGCAACAAACTCATTATTACAATATCATGATTAAATTGTGGTACCTTGGATTATTTAGTTATTTTACATATCATGAGGTGCTGACTTGTTATCTCTTTTTTCAGGTACAAGTGTCCACACCTGTGTTAGAAGTTAAGCACCCTTTCAACATTGATGTCTGTGAATTTTCTTTGTATTTAGAAAAAGAGAAACTCACAAAGGTGGACGACTGTGTTACGGCCCTGGCTGCTCTCATAGCTGCCTTTCATGTATTTGGGATCGAGTGTCCAAGACGACTGTCCCAAACCTTCAATTTCCTAGAGACACTGATTTTTGATACGCACAGTCCCCATTTTCCTTCTATGAAAGAAAAGGAAATCACTCAATAGCATATAAACAACGGTCAGAATCAATTTCTGGGACAGCTGAAACTTTATAAAAACTTGTCTTAAGATTGGGTTGTGGTAGAAGTAGGTACTATAAAATCGCCTTGACTCACAGATATGAATAAAGTTCAATGCCATCTATCTTTATGCTTGCATAATTATGTTCTTTGTGAAATTCTGTAATAAAATACTTCCTAAAGGACTGTTTTTCTTTGTAGCTAAGGAATTGCATGGTCCTACTTATATTTCAAGGATGCATTAGTTTGTTCTTTTTAAAGATTTATTTATGCAGATAGAACTGGGGTACAAGCCAGAGGTGCAGGGGTGGTGAGACGATTCACAAGAGACAGAGTGGGGAGCAGAAAAGGCAGACTGACGAAGTACACTGCTGAGGGGAGCAGCGGGCCAGTCAGGAGAGGTCTGGTGCCACGTGGATCACTTCCCAGGCCGGGTATCAAACTGACACTGTGGCTAGCTTGCAGTGCTGCATCTCAAACCATTAAGCCAGCAGGGAGGGCCAGAGTGGCCCTTCATTTTTTTTTTTTTTTAAAGATTTATTTATTTGTGCATACAGAACTGGGGTACAGGCCAGAGGCTCAGGGGTGGCGAGAAGCTTCACCAGAGACAGAGTGGGGAGCAGAACAGGCAGATCAACAAAGTACACTGCTGAGGGGAGCAGTGGGCCGGTCAGGAGAGGTCTGCCACGCCATGTGGTCACCTCCGGGGCAGGCAGGAATCGAACTCATGCGGAGCGGCTTTAGATTCTCAGTGCTGTGCTTTAACCCGCTACGCCACCAGGGAGGGCCATGGCCCTTCATTTTTAAGACATAACACTTCAGATATGCTCAAATCCTTCAGAATAGGGTAACTTGCACTTCACCCAGCTGGCTCATCTTTGAAAGACTCCATGTCCGGGAACTGCATATATGTGGACAGAGGCTGCCTCTTTGGTCTGAACATTGCTTGCAAACATTTTGAACTTAAATATTTTAAGAAAAGGCACCTGTCCCTCTGCCCTTCCCCCAGATGAGCCAGCTGGCCTGGGGTTTGACCCCTGACCACATCAGTTGAGAACCAGGCTGCTTGCTGGCCCTTAAGGTTTCTGCTGCAGGTGGATCTCGCCGGGAGTTTCCAGCCTCTGACCTGGCTCTCTCTTCCCTTGCTTCCCTCCCTTAATATGCGGGGCTGCCTTTGACCTTGCCTCCCAACACCTGTTCTCACTTCCCAGCGCCTTGTCCTCAGGTATTTGTGTTTGAGCTGGTTATTACTCCCGGCTTATTTGGATCAGCTATTTACTTCCAGGGCCACTTGGATAACAGCCGCAGTTTCAGGCTAAGCCCTTCCTAGACCTGTTTTCAGCCTCAGGACTCCTAGCCCTGTGGGCTCACAGAACCCAGAGTCTCATGTTGTCATTCCATCTGTTCATAACAGCAGTTGTTTTAAGTACATCTTAGGTTGCACAAGATTCAGTGTTGCTCTTCCTCTTTTCCAAGGAAAAACTACCTCCTATGGTTTTAAAGTGCCCCCTTTTGTCACCATTGCAATATTATTCTTACTCATCAGTTTGAATAGAACAGCTTGGTTTTCAAACTGGAAAAATATTTGTGTGCGCTTATACCTGGCAACACACCGGAACAACAACAACAAAAAATTTACATCACAATGTAATGGACATTTCTTGGGATACTTTGTCAAATAAAATTAGCTTAAGAAGGGGATCAGGCCCTCCCTGGTGGCGCAGCGGGTTAAAGCATGGCACTATGCAGCTATCGCAGCCACTGCAGCATGAATTCGATCTCCGGCCAGGGAGCTGACCCACATGGGGCAGCAGACCTCTTGTCTCGCCTGCTGCTCCCCTCAGCAGTGTATTTCAGTACCTGTTCTGCTCCCCACTCTGTCTCTGGTGAATACTCTCAACCCCCACACTTCTGGCCTATACCCCAGCATTTATATATGCACAAATAATTAATCTTTTTTTTTTAAGAAGGGGTCCTTATGAGTAATTGAAGAAGAATCATTTTATAACATACTTCTTGGAAATAACTGCAATCTGTGCTAATGGCTTTCCTTTACTGTTCATTAAGACACTGAAGTCAGTGAGATACAGTGGAAGATCTGCCTACTCCAGTAGATTCTCTAATTGCACACAAGAATGGATGGCAGAGTAATTTACCCCATGTGATTTTGATATAAACCAGTCCCTACTTGTTTCCATTTTTGCCCCCTTGCACTTGACTGTGCCTTGAGTTCCTTTCAAACTTTCCTTTTTATTCCTCAAATCTATTCCCCTCCCCTTTTTTAGTTTCATGATGTCTTATTCTCCCAAATGGATTTACCAAATTCTTAAAGGTTCCTTTCCTCAGGAGGTTTACAATGTCTCTGGCTAAAGCTGGATGAAAGCCCCTCTGTTCCTCCAGGCTGGGGCAAGGTGGAGCAACAGGGAAGCTAGTGAAGTCTGGCTCCAAGTATGATAGAGACCTCAGCTAACCACAAGGCAGTCTCACATAAGCTTTATTGTCTCAACAGTGAATGTATTCCCTATGCCAAGCATGGTCTTCTCACTCAGTCAACATTTTTTTTCCAAAGTTATTTATTTATGCATACAGAACTGGGGTACAGGCCAGAGGTTCAGGGGGGGCAGTGAGAGGATTCACCAGAGACAGAGTGGGGGGCAGAACAGGCAAACTGATGAAGTACACTGCTGAGGGGAGCAGCAGGTGAGACGAGAGGTCTGTTGCACCATGTAGGTCACCTTCCTAGCTGGGGATTGAACTTGTGCTGAAGGGGCCATGGTTAGCTTCCTAGTGCTGTGCTTTAACCTGTTTGCACCACCGTGGAAGGCCCTCGCTCAGTCAACATTCAATAGTGCTTGACAAACATAATCTTATTTTCTCTGTGGGTGGAGTTCACTGAATCAAGATGCTGCAAAATGGCAGCCTGGGGCCATATTTCAACATGCAGACTGGTCTCTTTTGGCTTGCACCGTATTTATAATTTTTTCAAATGCCTTTACGTGGGAGGTTGTACAAGTTCCACCACCTCCAACCCTCCCTGTGTTCTTACCCCAACGAAGCCCGCTTCTTTCATGCTATCACAGCTCCATTTCTTCTGTTAAAATTTAAGACTAGGGCAGGGATCATGAAAAGGGTTTCTGCTTCTTGAGGCACATTGAGGACACTTAATGGCTTTGCGTCTAAGAAATACCACCAAGCTGCTTACAAATGAATAGACATCTGTTGTAAGATTTACAAGCTTCTTTGTTACTCCATGTTTTAAACCAGATAGAAAACATTTTCAATGGGTGTGAATCCTATTTGACCTAACAACATAATTTTTGTCTCTCTCACATCATCTGCAACATGGTTTGATGAACTTTAATAAATTTTCCAGAATAATCACACACTTAGTTACTAACCACATTTGACATTCCCGCTCTCGTTACACCCCTTCTGTTTTACAAACGCTGTTAAAAATCATACATATGTAAAAAGGTGTCTGCATTTCAGATTTTATTTCATTCATGTCAGATATAACAAGTGCAACTTGAATGTACAAATTTGGAACAAAATATAAAAAAAGGAAAAAAACAACAATGAAAACTTATTAAGCAAATTCATGCAAAGCAATGAATGGGACACCACAGAAGTCACTGACCCTGTTTTACCTTGGCTTATGACAAATGCAAAAGCCTGCTAATAGACTTTCAGGGGGACAGCAAAGGAAACCCTACGGCCAGAAAAACAAGAGCAACAAGGAGAGGTGGAACTTTCCCCAAGGTTCAGACAGCATGCTACAATCTTACTTTTCACTTTTTAAGTAGAAAAGTAGTCCTTGAATAAATGTCCAATCATCCAATAAAAGCTGATAAAATAATTTACCTTCTGGGTTGGAATTGCATTCTTGTAAAAGTAACACTACCAGCTATCAGGCTAGGGATAATCAAGGGCTTTCATTTAAAGTGCATCTGTACGCTTAGTATATGGAGACAAACTGTTTTGGACAGAAAAATAAGTTTCCAAAACAGAGGTTCTTGAATAACTACTTTGGGAAATCACCCCCATGACTCAGGAGCTTATTAAGCCTCTTTGTGAGCTTATTAAGCCTCTTTGTGTCAACTGGTGTTGGTTCCTCACACACCTTGCCTTTTCAGTAAAATCTATATACTCTCTGTTTCGCCAACCCTGAAGAAAATCTTTGGGTTTTGGAGGACACTACAAGATCTGAGACAGAGCTCTTTACAGATTGTTGTTTCTATCTACAGAACGAGCTCTTCATCTCTGAGAAGCACCAGTTACCTCCATGACAACTAGAGAGAAGCTCAGGATCATCTCATAAATAGTTCACTTACAACAGCGCCCCCCTCCCCCCACCAACGTAACTGCATTTTCCTTTGATAGCACTGGACACTTGTAAACACACAGGGCACCACAACATATGAGATTGATGCCACTCAAATACATCACCTAATTTATTTATGTTTATATATTTTATTTTCAATTCCATTGTTTATATACATGTTTTTGGTAATTATAGTAAAGATGCTGGTGAAAAGTAATTTGTTTAACATTTCATAATGCGTGCAAAAGTAAAAACACTGATTAAAAGAAAAGTAATTTTTTACAACTATTCAGCCCCAACAAATGATGACAGGCAGTTAGGCAGTATCATGACTTGCAAAGTTATACTTAGCATAATGTTGCAATTCAAGATATGGCACAGAATTAACAATACAGGTAACAGTCCCACTGGCTAAACTGTGCCAGGTTTTGACTAATTTGGTTTAAGTTGAAATCTGATTATATAAAAAGATTCTTGAAAGTATTGAAAAAGAAACAGTGTACATGAAAGAGAATTCAACAATGTTTACAAAATGCCAAAAGTTCTTACTTAGCCCCCCCTTTGTCCATAAATAATTAATGAAGTCCCTCTTCTCCCCTCCCACCCCCAGCCTCAAAAAGATTTACAAAGATAAATTTAGCTCAGTGAACAGAACCAAAAGATGACTGCTGTTAGACAGTACCTGGTTAAAAGCTCAAGCACTTTCATAAGAATTCATATATATATTGTCTCTTGAGGAATATAAATAATCCGACAGCATTGCTCTTTTGAGTTGTGGAGACTTCTCACTCAGGAGTTGTAACTGTCCTTGTGCTTTGAATAAAATACGAGCTTTAAAGCAGAAAGCCGATGGTATTCAAAATTCACCACCTTCAAAGTTCATTGTGAGAGTTCTTCTCTGCAGCTTTGAACATCAGGATAGAATTGAAAATTTTGAGAGCAGGGCCCAGTTTAATGCTCATAATTTTAACAATGTCTGTTTGGGTCATAAGCAGAAATGCTTCTCCATCTATTTGCTAAAATGAGAGAAAAAGACAAAAGATTGTGAATGAGTCAGATGTAGGACTGTAGGCAATGTTTAAAGTTAGCAGCTAAACATTGTTGTAGAATGATTCCAATAAATACATAAATAAAAAAATGAAAAAAAAAAAAAGTCAACAGCTATCTGCAGAGCAGCACTCAAATGGCACAGAGAGGAGTTCACCTGTGTAAACATTTCCTGATAAATGAACTTTTCTTACCTACAGCAACACACCCAATGTGGGCCAAAAGCAATGAAAAACTCTTTCATCTGAAAAATCATTCTCAGGCAATATCCTCCTGAGATTCTCTGACTTAGGCACTGCATCAAGAATTTGATAACTCTTCTTGTCTTGGGTGAGCTCAAATGGAGTTCCTGTCGTGGTAGGTTTTAGAATAAGGGCTGTGATGGGTAGGGATAGAGAAGGGCCAGAAAAGGCCTGGGAGGCCTGAGAAGAGTCTTTTAAATAATGTTTCCCCTGGACTCAAAAAGAGCGGGGAGAAGTCCTCCTGGAATGGGAGGAGCACAGTATGCATAAGGACCTCTTTCCTTACACTTGCAGACTCCAGAATTGGATGACAATAAATTCCAGTTTGAGGCACTTTGTTATGGCAACCCTAGTAAGTTAATACTACTACAAATTCTGTAAAGAGTTAACTAAATAAAGTCTGAAATAATTAGTTGTATCTCAAACATTTCCCTCCTAAAAATAAAAAAATCTGCAAATCTAATTTGCTTACATATGGTATCAGTAAGAACTGGAGATATCTTAGACAACTCCACAAAACAATTATTTGCAAAAAAAAAAAAGTGTGCTCATTTTCAGCAAGGAAACATCTTACTCTTGTAAACTCGAAGGAGACATTCCGATGTTCATTTCCAAGTGTTAGATGAGTTTAGTGTATGACAAATGCTGTACTGTTTTCTGGAAACACTTGGTCTGGTCTCATTTGTTTGTGCAAAAACACAGATCTAGTAACACCTCACTCGACTGAGGCAGATTTTATCAGAATGAACGGTCGGTCTGACATAAGTTTTCTAAATCATTAATGAAATGTCAACTTATGCACCAGATTCCCAGATGCTCACTACAAAGACTGAATGGCAGATTATAATCTTGGGCTCTACAAAGACTCCTTCTGAGATTGTGTGAAAGTTTAACATGACCTATGACTGGCGGAAAGGAACTTTCAGAGAATTGCAAGGCTGGGATGTGAAAGCTAGAAGAAGGGTGAGGAGAAGGCTTGGTAAATGATTGCTCAGTGACACTAGGAAGAACAATTCCTTTTAGGACATGTGCCAGAGAGCACGATGCTCACAGGCTGCTCTGATGCGTGGCCACCAGGATAAGCCATAACTGGGAGGAAGCAAATTTAAGAAACAGCGATGACAGCAATGTATCACATATCACATTTCTTTTCCATCCTTTTTCTATCTTTTTCTTTTTCTTTTGTGATGCATACAAACTGCTCTAACTCCAAGGGCTACATAGCCTGCTAAGGGTTTAATGTTGGAAGGAAGATTTGGAATTCAGGGGCCTTTGCCTCCCAAGCTACTGCTCTTTCTCCTATGCCCTCAGAGTTCTTTCCCAAAGCTTTAACTCTGTAAATCACCGCAACATACTCTTTGCTTGAATGTCTTTCTCATCAAGTAAAGGTATGAGTATATTCACTCAAAAAAAAAAAAAAAAAAACAAACAAAAAATCAAAAATAACTTAGTAAACATCTATTATTTTCCAGACACTCTTTGACACTGGGCATATAGTAGAGAATTAAACTGACAAAACCAAAACCATGTAAGGAAGCAAACAAAAACTCCTTGCAGTATTTATATTCCAGAGAGAGACAATTAACAACAGCAACAAAAATGCATATGAACAAATCAATCAGTAGTTATTTAGTAGGAATTAGTTCTAAAAAGTAGCAGTATGTAAAAAACAGCTTTCTGGGAAGCTAAGTGGGAAGGTGGTGCAGGGATGGATGTACAGAGGCAGGTGGTGTTTGGGGTAGGACTCATGGGGAAGGTGGCGGTGAGCAGCAAGAAGTCCTGTGGCCATTTGGAGGAAGAGCCCTCAAGAGAAAGGAGCAAGAGTGTGCCCCGACTTTGGGGAACGGCCAGAGGATGTTATGTGGATGTCAGATTTAGGCCTTTGTGAGGAGGATTTGACTTTTTACTCTGATTTGCTTCTACAAAGATTTGCATGGAGGAATGACATGGTTTGACCTAGTTTTAGCAGGATCGTCCTGGTTATATTGGGAATAGATTGTACAAGGGTAAAAATAGATACAGAGAAAGTGATTAGGAAGTTATTACACTAATCCAGATAGTAGATGGTGGCAGTTTAGAGTAGGGAGGAAACATTGGTGGTGGAGGGAGAAAAGAAACCCGTACATGTTTTAAAAATACATACAATAGTTTTGCAACAGGTGAGGTATGTAGAGAAAGAGAAATTAAGGATGGAGTCAAATAATAATAGCCCATCCTAACACCTGGACTTTGCCATTAAAGATAACTTATATGACTTTGTTATATATTATAGTTTATATCTAAGATTCAAAGCCAGAAATACTGGCTTTTAGGACATCAGAGAGTTAGGATTGTCTCCTGTTATCTCTGAGTGAACTTTCTCATCAGAACATTATTTGTAGTAACAGACACATTTAGAAATTTAACAGAGTTCACAGGATGAGAGAATAAAGGTGACTGATATTTGTGGACAGAAAATATTCACTATCTCACCCCTTATGAAGAATTTGACTTGGAGGCTATTGGATGTCTGAGGGTTATCTCCAAAGATAATATGCTATGAATAAAAACTACATTCATAGTTATATTCAAAGATATAACATATTTGAACTTGAGCTTGAATCTTATTTAAACTTAACAGGGTAAGTCTATATGGATTATCCAGGTATCAGCAGAACCAAAACAAGAATTTATAAAATAAATTTATATATCAAATTTATAAATATTCATTCTATTTATAAATAAATATAATTTATAAATAAAATTTATAAAATAAAATAAAATAAATATACTATAAACTTATTTTAAAAATGTTTTCCTCTCATTTTCAAAGATAGTAACATTATCACTCTGCCAGAAAAAGACTAACAGCCTGTTTTGAAGTCCAGGCAGGGGATGAAAATTAACAGAGTGGCCCAGAGGGCATCACAGGATACCACCTAAGAGTTATGGAAAGAATAACTGCCAGATAAAGATAAACTACAAATAAAATAAAACACCTTTGAAATAGGACTTAAATCTGAAAAGGGATGCTGACCTCAGATCCTTGGGCATTCACCTCACACACTAAGGCCACTGGCTGGCTTCTGAGCTCTACAGGCTCTCTCTGAGGCTCTTCCTACAGCTGATGGCTACGGGCGTACAGGAGACAGCTCAGGTTTGGGGAAAGCCCGCTGAGATTAGTCTTCCTTCTACCATCTGGTCACCAAGAACAGAGTGATAACTGACTGTGCTGCTTAGGGAAGTTGAAAGGCAAGTGGCATTTTTTTAAGGTTTCCAGTGAATGTCTCCTGATGTAGCATGACTTACATTATAGTAAGAAGCTGAATTCCTTTTTGTTTTAATGCTGAATATAGGTAACATCAATATTAATCATCCCTCACACTGAAGTTCTGAGTAGTAGTTGAATATAATTAACAAAACAATCTCACAATAACAGAGTGTAATGAGGATCAGTATATTGTAAACAACGGAGAGATTTAAGGGCTTGTTACCCCTAAAACATAGTGTTATAAATTATTGCTTCAGTAAATATAATAAAAAATATTTTCATCAGTTTATTATTTCTCATGCGACTACTTAGAAACAGTAAAGGTCTTTGATTTTATTTTGTACATTTAATTTTTTTATATCACTCTTAATTTTGTGCATTTTTTAAAAAAATAATATAATAGTTTATTGTTACATCATTTTGTGCATTTTTCCATCTCAGTTGTAATCCCCATGGGCTTCCCATCTCCAATTCACCCGTGTGCCATCACCATAGTCCAGTGTACTCTTCCCACCCCAGTTTTTGATCTTAAGAAAGATTTTAAGGGCTTCTGTAGCAGACAACCATATTACTTATTATAAGCATAAATGAAATTAATAGTGATTATCTTTGTTTTATTAAAAATATAACACTGCTTATTTCTTTCTGGGCTATAAATTACATAAACATGTGCTATTAACTTTTATGTGTATGTATTTTAAAATAAGTTTAGTGCTACTGCTATGAAGCATCATACTCTGGTACTTACTAATATTCCCTATGTAAACGACATTATTTTTACATAAAGACATTTTATGCTGCGGCCATCCCTGGTGGCACAACAGTTAAAGCACAGCACTATGAACTTAAGTCAGCCACTGCAGCCTGAGTTCAATCCCCGGCCAGGGAGGTGACCCACATAGCCAGGCAGACCTCTCCTGACCTGCCCACTGCTCCCCTCAGCAGTGCACTTTGTCAATCTGCCTGTTCTGTTCCATACTCTGTCTCTGGTGAATCCTCTCACCCACCACACCCCCACCCCACACACCTCTGGCCTGCACCCCAGTTCTGTATGTATAAATAAATACATCTTTTAAAAAAACAAACATTTTATGCAACTGATTAATGTTTCTTGTCAGACAAGCTACATCCATTTTTCAATTTCAACTGATCCATCCCTTCCCCCACCTGCCAATGGAGAGTGTTACCCCATCTACTGCATTCCATCCCTTTGATCCTATTAAGGAACATACTGTGATTTAGTGGGACACTTACTTCATCTTTAAATACCTTTCCATGTTCCTCACATCCAGGTAAGCTCTGGATGAATTCTGACACCTGTCAAAAGCAATAACAAAACTCTAGTTTAACACAGCAATCTAAGTCTACATGATACAAGTTAAACCAGTTAACAAAGAGATGAATGTTTTAGCTGCTTTTCAGAATATTTTATTTTTCAGAAAAAAAAATACTAAATCTTACAAACCTTTATCATGTCCACTCTTTAAGCCTACACTCCTTTATCTGTTTCCTGGCAGACAAAGAAAAAAGTATACCTCATCAGTGCTCCACTTGGAAACTTTACTGGCAGGGATTCCAGCTACAGTGGGAAGAAGTTTGCTCTGCTGCTCCCAGCGCAAGGGCAGACATGGTATTGGGGACTTGAAAGACAGAAAGACAGCCGATCGACGCTGGGCCTGCTGGACAGTAGGCTCTTCCCGTGTACCTGGTTAATTGGAATAAATGGAAAATCAGTCTGAAAAGAAGCAAGAGCCTCAAGCTCCAAATGTCTGTGTCACCCTCCTGCAATGATTTAACAGGGGCTAGCTAAACACTGCTGTGCTGCTTTTCAAAATTCTATCACCTTTTGGAAAATGATGTGCAGAAATCTTACTAAATGAGGTTGGGTAGGTAGAGAGGGACCTCGTATACGTACAATCAATGCACAGTACAGAATCCAACTGGAAGGGACATTCCTTGTACCTCCAATGGGAGGAAAGAAGAGTCTCCTTCCTGCCTAGAACAGTTCAGCCAGTAAGAGAGTAGCAGCAAATGATAAGCCCCTACAATGAACTTGCAGTCTTCCAATGGAAACTTGGCATGCAATAGCTCCCCTAAAATTGATGTAAGGTGGTTTTCTTTGTTCTGGGGATGTATGTACACATTTTTCGAAGGGACTTCACTCTAATTGTTTTGGTATTATAACCAAATAAGCCCATTTTATTGCTGAAGTACTCCCTGCTTACTTGTTGGAGGTCACCAAATGAATAATTACATTGCTTGTCTTTGCTAAAGGTCACTATTAAAAACAACCTATAAATTCAACTTACATCGTTTGCTACCTCATCTGCTAATGAGCACATGCATTGTGTGGCTCTGAATGCAAAGGAAAAGAAATTTGCATCAGTGCTGTAGGGGAAGGGAAAATACTTTCACCTTAGAAAACTGCATTTGTTTCCTTTTCAGTTTTGGATTTTGCAGTAAACAGCCAGGTCTAGGCTTTGATTATCCCCTAGCTACAGCATCTATTCTCTGCTTTCATCTCAGCCCTGTTCATTCTTCCCACTTCTTTTTGCTATTCACCTTTAAAAGTTGACTTTTAGGTCCTCCCTGAGGCGCAGCAGGTTAAAGCACAGCACTAAGAAGCTAAAGCCACTTCAGCATGAGTTCGATCCCTGCCCCTGAAGCGACCCACATGGCATGGCAGACCTCTTTTGACTCGTCCGCTATTCCCTTGACTGGCCCGCTGCTCCCCTCAGCAGAGTACTTAGTCAGTCAGCCTGGTCTGCTCCCCACTCTGTCTCTGGTGAAGTCTCTCACTGTCCCTGCACCTCTGGTCTGCCCCCCAGTTCAGTACGCATAAATAAATAAATAAATCTTAAAAAAAAGAGTTGACTTTTAAATAGTCAGCTTAAGTTAAGATAGCAGAAAGGTAAATGCTTCTGTTGTTCTTCATATATGGGGATCAAAACTACAGACTATTTTATCTCCTAGATCTTCTGAAACCAAGCCTAGTCTGCAGCTGCTTTCCTCCGGTAACTATTTCTTAGCATTGATTTTATGTACTTGAGACTCAATTTGTCATAAATATCCCCTTTAGGTCCTTGAGAACAGAAATCTCCTCTAGAAATTTTTAATTATTACATAATTTATGTATCTCTATGAATAATTTAAGGTATTTATCTTGAAGGACAAAGTTTAAAACAGTTACATAAATCCTAAATTTATACAACTGAGAGCGTCTTCACCAAATAAACGCACTCATGTAATCAACCTGCATTAATAGCCAGAATAGAATATGGTCACACAACCTGAACACCTTCTAACCCATTCAACCAGCAAGGTTAACAGTTATGTTGTCTTCCAACACCTGAGAACTTGTATGTTGCTTTGCTGCCTGGTTTCCGTCTCTCCACAGCACACTTATGAAATTCACCCAGTGTTCTATGTAGTTACAGCTACCTGCTTTTTGCTATATCGTTTTCATCGTTGAGAATATTCCACAATTAATGTGGAGCTTATGGACATTTGAGTTGTTTTAAATTTTGTTTATTACAAACAGTATGCCTGTGGATAATATTTATAATATAAATTATAATAATATTTTCTGGAACATATATATGCATTTCTGTTGCATAGTTGAGGAAGAATGAAATCTGGAGGTTATAATTCTGCCACTTTCCCAAATAAGTTGTAACAATATGTACCAACTAACACACAAGAATGTTCCAAATGGTCCACGTCCATATCAGTTTGTGGTACTGGCTTTTTCATTTCAACCATTTTGGTAGCATATTTGTGGCATCACATTATGCTTACAACTGCATTTGCCTAATGATGAATGAAAATGACACCCTTGCCCTATGTTTAATGGCCAGAGAACTGCTTTTCTGAATAACATATTTTATGCCCATTATTTCATTGAACTACCAGATGAGTAGAAGTTATCTATACACAGTCTGGATTGGACTCCTTTTAGGAAATATGTCAACAATATTTCCTTTCAACATGATGTCTTCTTTTTACTCTCTTAATAGGGTCTTTTGATAAACAGAAGTTCTTAATTGTAAAACAGCTGAATTTACTGAGCCTTTTTATTTTAGGTTATTGCTATAAATGTTCCTGGCTGAAAGATGTGTTTAACCCAAGGTCCTGAAGACAGTGTCTTCCATTTTCCTCTATTTTATATTTTGCCTTACACCAGAAATTTACTTTCAGATCATATCCCGAAAGCAAGGGTCAATATTCATGCTTTTCTGTGTGTCCCATGAGTATTAATTATTGCATCCTTCCTCCCATTTTACCACTATGCCAGCATTAACATAACTATTAATGAGTTTCCTGATTCTCTGTTCTGATTCACTGATCTCTTTACACCAGCCCACAGATTTTATTTACCATCACTTTGTACTTTGTACTGATATCTGAGATCTAGGTTTCCTTCAAGACTGCTTTGACTATCTTTGTCCTTTACATTTTCATAAAATATTGGGTCAGGACACACACAAGCCAGGATTTAAATTGGGACTGTTGCTGAATAGTGACCAATTTGGTGAGAAATGCCACCATCACAATTCTGAATCTTTGATCCAAGAACAAGATATATTCCTCTATATTTTTGGATGTTCTTTTTAGCATTTTTCTTGAGTGAATTGCCACTTTTAAGAAGCAGTTTTGCACATCTTTTGTTAAATGTATTTCTATGGATTTGGTGTATTATGGCACTATTATAAGTAGCAATTAAAAAACCAAGTATTCCTACTATTCTGCCGTTCTTCTTTATTATGTTATCCCTTAAACCACCCTAATCTAAAATTTGAATTTCTCTGAGACTTAGAAAGTCATAATAGTGAACTTAAAAAATTAAAATTTTTTTTTTAAAGATTTATTTATTTGTGCATACAGAACTGAGGTACAGGCCAGAGGCTCAGGGGCGGCGAGAGGTTTCACCATAGACAGAGTGGGGAGCAGAACAGGCAGATCGACGAAGTACACTGCTGAGGAGAGCAGCAGGCGGGTCAGGAGAGGTCTGCCACGCCATGTGGTCACCTAAAGGGCAGGCGGAAATCAATTCATGCGGAAGTGGCTTTAGCTTCTCAGTGCTGTGCTTTAACCCGCTGCACCACCAGGGAGGGCCTAAAAAATTAAATTTCTTACTGGAGCTAGCCACTGGTTCTGATTCTGACTAGTCAATCTCAGAGCGAAAATTGTGTCTGCTTCAAATAAACATTTAACTCCCTTGAATATTTTTAAAAGCCAAATTAATAATTCTTTCCACACATATTCAATAAATTTTATACAAGTGGTATTAATATTTTAGGTCTTCATCCTATTTTGTTGCATATATATTCTGAGCCCAAAACATAAGTACCAGTTTTATTCTTTTAAAACTACTCAGAATTGAAGATTGTTTAGCAAAAACATAGGGTAACTTAAATCCTTTATCTCAGAGATTCCCAAGAATTCAGCAATTAACTAAAAAACAGTATCTTTAAATCTTTCACAAATAGGATTATATGAAAAGGTAAGAACTCCAGTTCCACACTACAGTGAAAGAAGAAAGTTCACTTTATAATTGGTATTCTGATTGCTCATCACACAAGGTGTCAGTCATTCCCAAAGCCAGACACTCCTATAGCTATTTATATTCTATTAACACTTGGCACTGTTTGCTTTTCCTCATAGCGCCATTCTGTCTTCATGCTATATCCTGCCCAACTTGAATTATTCCCAGTTCATTTCTAATGTTCTTACAGCATTATCCCTTTAGAAAACGTAACGAAGCTGCTCTAAAGAAATAGATGACTGAATCCTTCGGCGTCTACATTTCTGGTAGTGCCTACATCTCTGAAGCTGATGTTATAAACAGGCCAAGACACAAACACTGTACTCCAATCCGAACAGCAGCTCTGTATCCTTCACATAAACTACTCTCCTTCCCGTTGCTGATTCTTTTCTGCAGCTGATGCTCTGAGGCCCAGTGTTATTTCATGACGATGCAACAACTGCAGTGTTTACTGCCCACAGGACATGTCATCTCCCCAGAAACACAACAGTGTGGGGAGTACCACACTAGTCCAAAAAGGTTGTGCATTTGATTCCTTGACCTGCGTGGAAATGGGACTCCATTTAGATCACACTAACATGTGGCATGGAGTAAAATGAATGCAAACAGACTTTGGCTTGAAGAGATGCTCAGTGCCCTGAAGAAGGTCTGAAAGAGCACAGTAAGTTTGAGAAAACCAAGCCTTTATTCTGGAAGACATTTCTGCCACCATCATTGTATCAGGGTCATATATCATACTACACTTCTCTTAAGCTGTTACCTGTACAAAAAAGAATGTTTTTTTTTTTCCCCCTAAGTTTTTGAAGTTTCCAAAATGAGAACCTACCACAAAGGTATATGGGCAAAGCGTTCTCACCACTCCATCTGGTCTTGTGCTTCCACACTTGTCAGTTCTATCCACCTTTGAACCACTGGATGCAGAAGCGACTGGGTGACTTTTAGGTCCAGCAATTACTGACTTTTTTTTTTTAATGTATTTAATTATGCATACATAACTGGGATATAGTCCAGAGGTGCAGGGGCAGTGAGAGGATTCACCAGAGACAGTGGGGAGCAGAACAGTCAGGTCGATAAAGCACACTGCTTAGGGGAGCAGCGGGTAGTTCAGGAGAGGTCTGCTGCGCCATGTGGGTCACCTCTGGGGTGGGGATCAAACTCGCACTGAAGTGCCTCCGGCCAGCTTGCAGTGCTGCATCTCAACAGGTTGCACCGCCAGGGAGGACCAGTTACTGACTTTTTAAAGGTGATACATTATTACTTAAGAAACTTCTTACTTTGTCTGGATATGTCAAACTGATTTTTGATATTTAGTGAATCACAGGGATATGTGTGTCTTGAACCGAAGGAAGTGAAGGAGGGACAGGCAAGAGGAGTAACCTCTTGTGTAGAGGATACAGAAATCCTCGAAAGTGACTTTTAGGAAGGTATAACCATAAATGCTCTCCCCTCCACCAGTAAAAAGCAGTAACTTCCTCAGGTATATTTTTTCCCTTCTTCAAAAAAAGCTTTTATTCTATTTTAGTGAGAACAGAAACAAATTTGGACATAAATGCTACATATATGTAAAAAAAAGTATTTTATATTGACAGGGAATAACTAAAATCAGTACATAATAGGAATAGTAATTCTTCTTGATTATTGATCCAACCATTGATAATATTTATTGGCAGAACTGAAGGTGTCATCCTCAAGAGTATATTATACTGAAACAAGAAACAGTGTACTACAGTGCAGAGAAAAGCAATTTTCATTATGTTTATGAACAAATCAATCTAATCAGACTCAGTCAATTAAATAATCATTTTCTTTAAAAGATTATTTAAAAGTAAAACATTTTTAAATAGGTAGGTATTTTAAATAGGTAGGACCAAGAAAAACAGAGATGAACACTTCTGGCCATGTAAAGAAGACATAAGATCAGAATTATTATTAGAAAATAAAGGAAATGAGAAGATTTTTTAAAATCTAAATTAGAAGATTTCCAGAAGTCAGACCAGGGTGAGCTAAAAAGTAGTTCCTAGTCTTAAAATATAACACCATAAAGATCTGCAGTTGTACAAACCATGAGATATTGCACTATAGATAGACTGTAATATTAGAATCTTTTTTTTTTTTTATATTTAAATGTCAAACATTCACTCCCTGCACAGAACCTGCAGTTGCTTACCACCATCAGGGTCCACAGAACATTCTAGATTGATTAGGTCACAGATGTTAGTGAGATGAAATATTTCTGCTCCCCACTCTGTCTCTGGTGGATTCTCTCACTGCCCCTGCACCTCTGGCCTGTACCCAGTTTTGTATGTGTAAATAAATCAATCTTAAAAAAAAATAAATAAACCCTCAAAACTTGAAAAAGTTATTAGCCAAAGTCTTTTCTATCACTTACAACAGGGCTCTGGGAGTTATTACCATTTGACTCAGCAACTGCCAGTGTAGAAATTCAGCCTAAGTAACTAAGTAAGCATAAATGCTTGCAATCACCTGTAAGAAAGCTACAGTGGAAGTTCTCTGCTTAAGTACATCATCGGCTCCAGCGTGAAGACTCCACGTGCCCATCTTATTTTGAAGGTGAACATTTCCATATTACTAATGCAGGAAGTGATGTCTGCAACATCTTGGAAGTGCCCTTACAGGTGCGAGCACTTTAAGATACTCTCCCCTTTTCCCTCATGCTGACTCTCCTGACTACCTGGTAAGATGTTAGTTGCATGGCTGGCATGAGAAACACAGGGTCTTAAAAATAAACAATGCAAGACAGAGCCAAGAAGAGAGATGGAGTTTGATGCCCTGCTATTGTCAAATACCATTAAATCCTAGACTCATGTACCTGTGGACTTCCTTTATACGAGAGAGAAATAAAGTACTTACACTTACATAAGTCACTTAGTAGCGCTCTCTTTCTCACTCACAGACACATACCCCTATTTGAATTACCAGTGAGGTTTCCTGCAGTAGCATTTCTAATAGTAAGAGACAGAAAAAAAAACAAAAAAAAAAAAACAACAAAAACAAAACAAAACAAAAAAAAACCAAGCCTAGACACCCAATAGAAATTGGTTCATTGAATGATACTACATCCATTTACAAAGGTGATATTTATCTTGTAAGAAGCATAGCCACTTATGTAAAAATGGCTACATTACTATTCACCTAAAGAATCAGTTTACAAAGAAGTTTGCATATTATTTCAGAAATAAAAATTTTAAGAAAACATACCAAAATTCATAACATGGTATTTCCTTTATTTTACTTGCCTGAATTTGTTAATTACTCTATAATAAATATTTATTACTTTGATAAAAAGTTATATAAAGCCAGAAGGTAATATAAAATAAACTACTTATTATTACTCAAAAAAAAAAAAAAGATATGGAAGCCTCACTTCTGCAACTTGCAAGAAAATGTCAAGTGGGAATATAAGAGAGATAACTGTGGGTGTTTGATGGTTTTACTTTTTTTTCAATCCTCTAGACAAAGATCAAATGAAGAGTATTTTTCTTAAGCTGATACATAGAGATGGAGAGTAAAAGGCTGCCTCTGTGATCTGATACAGCTTACGATATGGAAACCTGTCCATTTGGCAATCATTTATAGAACACTTACATTGTATTAAACTCTTGGAGAGTTATATCAATATGGCATATTCTTGCAGACTTTCCAAATGAGCTTTAATAGATAACAATGTAGTTACACAAAGTAGAAATCTGCATCAAGTCTGGCTGCCATGTCTCAATTTTGGTTGGAGTACAGACATTAAAATTCCTTATGTGAGTTAGGGTAGAAAAAAAATGATGCAAAAGTCCAGACCTCACACACCTGGACTCACACTGTCAGACAGAGACCCAGTGTCACAAATTGAGATGGGGCAGAATCAGACAGTGGCCCTGAACCTTTTATCTCCTAGAACAAACTAAGGCCAGGGTCATTACAAGGAGGGGTTTAAGGGCTAGACAAACTTGGATTCAAATCCCTGCTTTGCCACTAATGAGCTCCATAATCTTCACTAAAACAATGTAATGAGTTCTTTGTAAGGATTATGTGACATTTTAAAAATGCTTACCTAACTGTCTGACATATAGTGAGGACTCCACAAAGAGAAGTGATTCTTATCTTGAAAGAAAGGCATAAAACTCCCAGAGTATCAGATATAAAATAAGCAAAAAATGAAAATAAAACAATAACCTTTTGGGCTAACAGTCCACAAGCCTCTAAAATGTCTTTATGTGAAAGGGAAAAGTGAAACCTTAAAGAGGAACACATCTGTCAGAAAAAAAAAAATTAATGGCGTTACTAACTGGGGGCTAAATACAGAACAATGAGAACTTATAGTGAATGGTTAAAACAAATGGATCACAGTAGCAAGGAACATAGCAAAAATTAGCTCCAAGAGGCTTAATTCAGGATCATCTCAAGGTTAACAACCAAAATGCCAAATCAACTGCTATGGAGGCAAAAAACAAGCCTGAGTTTTCAAGCGAAAACCTAGAAGATTACAGTCCTTGGTGCAGGAGAAAGGCAAACAAACTGTACTTTTCCTCAGCATACAAGTGTGTATTTCAAAAGGCAATTTGATAAAACCTTTTACTAATGTGCCTTCCTAATAGTGAGAATGAACTATTTTACCTTTTAGGAAGAGGAGAGAGGAAAGAAGAAGAAAAGGAAGAAGAAAAATAATGAATTATAGTTAAAAAAAAGTCCCTACAGATCAAAATCAGTAGCCTCGTGAAAATCATCATAAAACTATAATTACACTTATTCCAGTGAATTAAACAGCATTAGCTGAAGAAATATGGTTGGTGAGTATTTCTTTAGGAACTTAAAAAGAAAGAATTGTCCTAAAACACCAAATAGAAATGTTGTTATGAGACAACCAAGGCTTTGATCCCACGGGCATTATAAAGAATGCAGGGCTGTCTTACTTGCTTCCATACTAAGTACTGTTTTAATTGCAAGGATCTTCTCTCCCATTTCCCACTCACTCTCAGTCAGGAGGTCTTGAAAAGGGGTAATTTCCCCAATGGGGAGTGGAACTGGGAACTGCAGCACATTGAAGCCTGTGCACCTAGAGTGGAGCAGACCCACCTGGGAAAGGGAGATTCTGCCAGCACCCAAGTGGGAGTCTGAGGCTAAGTGTTCTCACAGAAGATTTGAGGAAACCGCTTTCTTCTCATAGAAAACACCTCGACTCTTTGATAAAAAGACTGATTGGGCCCTCCCTGGTGGCGCAGAGGGTTAAAGCACAGCACTAAGAAGCTAAAGCCACTTCTGCATGAGTTCGATTCCCGCCACCCCGGAGGTGACCACATGGCGTGGCAGACCTCTCCTGACCCGCCCGCTGCTCCCCTCAGCAGTGTACTTCGTCGATCTGCCTGTTCTGCTCCCCACTCTGTCCCTGGTGAATCCCCTCACCCTCCGCATCTCTGGCCTATACCCCAGTTCTGTATGAATAAATAAATAAATCTTAAAAAAAAAAAAAAAGACTGATTGACAGAATAGTGTCATGATTTTAGTAAGGAATGGGGGACATGATCTCTACAAAACAAAAACAGGTTATGAAAGAATAATAAGTTAATACAGGAAAATAAAAACCAGGGAAGGAGAGCATTTCTAATGTGAACGTGGAAGGGTGGGCATCTAGATTCACACGGACATGTGGACTGACAAGTAAGCCTTCTTGCCTGTTCCTGAACCTCCCGCCCACACATTTGACATCATTAAAAATTCACGTTAAAGTTCATGGAAAGGCAGTAACCATGGTAAAACTATTTGCTGTAAATGAATCCAGAGTTTCCCACTGTGGATAATGCATGTAAGTTTTCTAGCTACACCTGGAGCTGAAGCTGGAAGCCTTGCGGAATGATTGGAGACATGCCCATGGGGCTGACAGACACCCTGCACGAACCACCAAGATGACACTTATTTCTGGGACACTGGGATCCATCACAGCACAGTTCTTGAATTGTTTGGTCTGAGTCAAACTCTAGGCCTCACTTACATCAAGTAAGCTGGAAGGAAGCTCAAAGTCATCCTTAGTAATGTTAAGTTACATGCAGGATTGAGACATGTTCTCGATTTAGTGCATCCCACAGTTCTAGAGGGTACTATTAAACACCAACACTCTCTTGACCATATATGAGGAACTAATTCTAAGCTTTTAACTCTACGGACTGTTTTTGTATTTCTGATAAGTAGCTACACATTTGAGATTGTTAAAAATTCACAAAATGTTCATGGAAAGGCAGTGAATACTTGATTTGATAAAGCAACTGAAACATCAGAAATGTGTAAGTTGTTAAAATATTAAGACACCTCCACATTGGCAGGACAGCCTTTCCCACCACCATAGGCAGCCTCCTGTGGGACTTCTCTGAGAGCCAGCTGTGAAGAGTAACTCCTGGGGTAGCTGCGAGGCGCTAAGATGCTGCTCCAGCATTTAAGACGTCAGTGTTTATTTTAATCGTACTGCTCAAGATGGCTGCCAAATCAATTGTTAAATATTTTGAGTATCATCTCATAGACCTAACCCAAGAAGATTAGATTTGTTCTAATCTGACAAGTTAGATTAGAGAACAAATAGAGCAGAAATCATAATAAAAAAACAACCAAAGGGATCTTTTTCTATTTAAGGAAGATCTGGTTCTAAAAGTAAATCAATAAAGCTAATGAAATTTTGAGCAAAAAATGAACGATTGAGTTTAATAGCCAGGCTTATTGTCAGAAAATAAAAGATTGGACTGAATTGGCTGCCCTAACCCTACATATGTGAAAAAGATACTTGGTCTACTTTTCAGTTACTATTTTTCTTCAAGGAAAATCTTCAAGCTGTTTGAGTTAGCTGTTGCTGTGGTGCTACCCAAAACTGCACTTCAGAACCAAGGCTTTCATTTTCCTTGACTAATGTCTCAGAGTTGCCTTCCTCTAAGCCAAAGCTCTAAGCCAAAGGAAGCGTCCTTGCCCAAGGACATGGTCCACTCACAAACAACACCCAAAACTGATCGCTATAGAGATCACAGGCCTGAATTCTCTTGTCTGAATTTGGGAATCTCCAAAGACCACCTGGAGTTCCAGCTGATATTAGTGGAGGCCTCTGTCTTGTGTGCACATTTCAATTCTCATTCTACCCAGTGCCATCTCACTAGAATTGTTTCCAGAAGTACTTACCAATAAACATCCCCCACATAACACTCTCACAGTGTCTGCTCCCAGAGGCCTCAAACTAAAAGGAACCTGGTCACTGTTTCACTTGAGAACTGAGAGGCAGGAGAACACATTCACTCACTGACTGTGAGTGAGACAATTCCCAATACTGACAAGGCAAGGAGCTTCAGTTACATTTTGTTTGGGGCTGAAGGTCATGCTGTACAAATAAAGACAGCCGACATTAGGAAATGGTGAAATCAGAAAGTGACGTCCAGATCTGTTCATGAAAAATGAATCTGGAAAAAAAAGTTCAAAAGATAAAGTAAATCTAAAACTAAGAAAAAAATTGGATGAAATCTGACAGCCCTCATGTGAGTTTACTCAGATAAAATTTTATAAAACAATTTATACAAAATATTTCAAGAATTTGAAAAGATTGTCAAACTCACTTTGGTAGGCTAAAACTGGATGAGATATTAATAGGAAAATCTCATTTAGGAACATATGTGCAAAAATTCTCAAAGCAACTCTTATTATGAAGCACCCTTTCACTAATAAAAAATAACACGTAAGTAATATGTGCTTACTTAACTATATAGGCTTTATAAGTAAGAAAAATGATAAAAATAAATGACTTGGAAAAACCACAAGATTAAGAGTTATATATAAAACCTAGCAATGTTTTTTTGGGAAAGAATAATGAAACAAAAACTCATACAATTTGAATACAAAAATAGGACAAAAATACACAAAGTTTGAGGAGACATAAAACTATCAAAGAGAGAGCAAATACTATGTTGTAGCATATGTTAATAAACCTTAACTTTCCATTAACTGATTTTCAGAAAAAAAATTACCAAAGTCAGGTCAGCAATTAAAATGAAAAATTAAACACCAAAAAACTAGGAAGAAAGTAAAAATGTCCTCAAGTTATTATTCCCTCAAAAGTTCAGTCTGAAAGACTTTTATAGGCTCTATCTGAATTTTCAATGACCAGATAATCCATGCAGTGGATAATGATACCAAAAAAACAACAACTGTTATATCGAGCAGCTAATACTTAGGCAACATAATACAGAAACTATTTCTAAGTTAACTTTACACAAACAGGTTAAAACCTTTGTCCAGAGCCAACCACATACCCAGTGGTTGAAATGAGACTAGAATCAAGGCTATGCCCTGACCCCTCCACTGTTACAACTCATGAATAAAGGCTGAAGCCTTTCACTAAAAAAAATCAAATACAGGCTTGATGTCTAAACTTCCATAAACTGGTCTTCTTCCTTTTAAATGGCATGATGCATTTTAAAACATCAAATAGTTGCACAGCACTTACTATATGCCAGGCACAAGTTTGAAGCAAGCTATTGTACTTAGTCCCCATGACAACACTATGCAAAAGTTACCATCATTCCTCTGCTGATTAGTAAACCAGCACTAAGAGGTGCTGCAAAACGCCCAAGATGGCAAGACAGCTGACAGCAGAGCAGGGCTTCAAACCCTGCACTGTTTGTATAGGGTGCTACACTAAACACCATAAAACATGCTGATTATAGTAGTGAATGTAACTTTGCATTCAGCATAAACTATTACTTTACAAAAGCCCAAACAACAGTTATAGAATACTCATTCTGGGCAAACAGTTTTTAGGTGTTACTCTCAAATCTTGTTTAATAATCTAAGCTACGCACATGAAAACTCCAAGGACAATCATTAAAATCATAATCAAGACAGAGTTTTCTTATATAAAATAAATAGCAATTATTACAGTTACGCGTATATTATGACTAACAGTTATTATGACTCCATTGCTTTGTTAAACCATTGGAATGTCTTTTTGCAAATATGGAAAACAAATTACTCTCTGTAATACAACTTAAAATATTCACACAAGGGATTTTCTTTTCATCTTGTAGTATTAGGTTAAGACCATGTTGATTCTATTTGGATTTCAACATGCATTCTCTAAGTTTTAAACATATGAAACAAATGACATCAACATACCAAAGGAAATGTATGACAAGCACCAAGCAGAATGTCTTAGCCAGCTTTACACAGATATGTGAGATACTTTCAAATACATCAGAGATGAGTCCATATCTTTTTAAATTACACACTAAATTTATCCTGAATACTAAACTTTTATTGCCTGAGGTAAGGAAGAAACCAATCAAATAGAGCATATCTTTAATATAAAAATGACTGTTTTCCAGTTAAGTTTTGATTGCTAAGTGACAATAGTTAAGACCCAGCAGTAATATAAGATTGTTGAGGCTACCTCTGGCTTCATGTGTTGCCCTCATTTCACTGTCTGTTCTTTCTTCAAAATCTTCTTTACCATCATCAGCATGCTGGTCTCTGAGAAAAGTAATATTTAAATATTCTTATTTAAGAAGCACTAAAAAAACAAAACAAAACAAAACACCCTAAAACCAACAGTTCAAAATTGCTCTCAGCAACTAGCAACTGCTTTTTATTGATTTTAAAACAAATGTACCACTTAAATGTTAGAGAGAGTTGGTAGTTCAACTGAGATGCAATTAATACAAATATCATTCTATATAGGTCCATTTTCCTCATTATCAATTTTCATTTATTGCTTAGAAAGGAGATTTTTAAAGCTACAAATGATATTTAGCTTAACTATTCTGGTAAATGTAGCTATTGAATAATTCAGCTTCAAATTGGGACATTATTAAGAAGGAATTTTACTTGCACTGTCTGCTAAGAGTTTAATTTAAATAAAGAAAATGCTTTCAAAGTCCATACTGTTAATTAGATCACTATATATACTCAGCTTAGGATTTGGGATTGAAGTTGAGATTGGCCCAGAAGATTCCAACTCAATTCTAGCAAGCTCTTCCTGACTGAATCACGTCAACTGCAGAGGTGGAACAGATTCCACTTATTTCTGAACAAGAAAGACCTACTGCAAATCAAAACATGCCAAGATGCTCTAAAATGGAATGAACCATTACAATCTTGAGTTAGAGCACTGCTCTTTAAACAGGGACCCGTTTAGCATGAAAGGGAACCAGGCACATGCTACTTATATTTTCTTTAAAGCTAAAATCAGGGATTTTAAAAATTCAACTAATCTATGTCATTCTCAGAGGTCAAATAAATTCCACTTTGCAATTTCCTGGAACGATCTAAGGTATGATAACCACTTTAAAATATTCTGTATTTATGATGTCTTCTATCATATGTGCTGTTATTTTTACAAATGCATCCTGCATTTTATGGAAGACCTAGGCCATCCTACTAACAGGCCTTAAGAACAGGGCAAATGTATTTGAAATAAAATATAAAAGGAGCTTTGTAGTTTTAATGACAAAGGCACTAAAAGAGAAAGGATGTTCACTACTTCTTAGATCATTTATAGGGACAAATGTAAATTTCATTTGCATATGAATACCCTGGGCTTAGCTCATGTTTGAAACAACACAAGATCAATTCTTATGGAAAGATCACTGTTACTGTACAATAAAAACATTTTTCCAAGAGAAATCAGGTGTTAGATATGGAAGTGCTTACTTCCTAGAAAGTAGGGAAAAGGAGCTATAGTGCAAGCAAATCCAAGAAAATCGCTGATGATTAGGAAAAATCTTAGTTGAAGTGAAAATAGAAAATGTCAGCTTTGTTATAAAGTGCTAAAAATATACTTGACTACTTCACAATGTTACAATCAGTTTACTTAACAAAAATTATATGATACTGTCCTGACTCATCTTCAAATAAATTGGAAATAGTATTCATTGAGCCGCAACTGTATCCCAGTAAGTCTCATGACCAATGGAAGAAAGTCACCTGTCTTGGCTATACTAGTATTTATTAAGAATAATGACAGTACACAGTGACATAAAAAGTGGCATTTTTCCAGTCAAAAAATTTATCAATTAGTTACTGTGATTTCCTAAACTTTTGATTAGTTAAGGGTTGTTTAAAAAAAAAGAGCAGAGACAATCTCAGGCCAGAGGCTAAATCTTAGAGTTTTCTGTATATTTCATTTTTTCACTATTAGAATTGCACACTCATAATCAACAGCTACAATTTTATGGTCTTAATTAAGCATGCTATTCCTTTAAAATAAGTTGGTTTAAAAAATAAGTGAAAGTTTAGGAAGTAAAAAACATTAAGCTGCATGAAAAATACAAATATAAGGCTTATAAGGGTCTTTTTTCTTGTATTTGCCAAATACAATGTCAATTACATTAAAAAAATGCCTAAACAATTAATTTTCTTTTTTCTTAAGATTTATTTATATATGCATAGAAGAACTGGGGTACAGGCCAGAGGTGTGGGGGTTGGTGAGAGGATTCACCAGAGACAGAGTGGGGAGCAGAACAGGTGGACGGGCTAAAACACACTGCTGAGGGGAGCGGCGTGTGAGACAGGAGAGACCCACGCCATGTGGGTCAGATCCTTTGCAGGGATCAAACTCATGCTGCAGTGGCTACAAATAGCTTCAGAGTGCTACGCTTTAACCTAATGCGCCACCAGGGAGGGCCTAAAAAGTTAATTTTCTAAGAGGAAATAGAAATAGAAAAAGAAAATAAAGACTTTGGCCCCCAAAGCTTCTTCATTCCTGAATCTGCCATAATTCATCCCAAAAGAAATTTGGAAGTTATGTGGTCTTACATTATTGATGTTACTTCTTCTAAAAGCATGCTCAGTTTTGGCTTTCCCTATTTTAACTTATGATGGCTCATTAAGTTGAACCCAAATAAGCTTGGGAATATATAAACATCTGTATTTATTTTTAACCAAAGATAATTCAAATAAGAAAACCACAAAAAATGTCTACTGAATGTTTCATGCACTGATTCTGCTAATTCCTTAACACTGAAAGTGGCTAAAAGTCTCCTGAGGTCCTAGAAGCTATTTCCTTAAGCTAAAGAATGTACAGGGGAGTTTATCTGAGCAATCTATTAGAACAGATATTATCAAGTAGATAAACTGAATTTCTGAAATGGACAGACCCCTAGCCAAATACATTCAGAAATGTGGCAGTGGTTAGTAATTTTAAAAGTTAACATTCTTTAGAACATAGTAGGCATCAAAGACTTACTAAGCTCTTTACATATCTAGTTTTTCATAAGAATTGTTAAAAGAAGGCTGCATTATTATGTACATGGTAATTTAAAAGTTAAGCACGGATTTTCAGTATAGCATAAGCTCTCCTGACCAAAACCTGCAACTAGATCAAATACTATAAAATTGAATTCTAGCCTTATGTTTTCCTTAGAATGCAGTGCATATCTTTGTTACAAAGGATGATAGAAGGAGTAGTTTCTCGTGCTATAATCTTATTTTCAAATTCCCTTTTATTGACTAGGTTTCAGAAATAAAGAATATGACTCATTAATATTCTTATTTGTCTTGCATTTTATTTAAGGTAAAAATTGCATTCTTAATGACAACCATATTTCTCTTCCTCCCTGATGGAATTTCACTATCCTAATTCTGATTAAACAGTTATTATAAAGGATTTCTTTCACTACACAAAAATCTTCTTTTAGAATTTCAACGTTCTGAGTTATGCTAGCTACAGTCTTCCAACTACAGACAAAATAGAATGGTATTGGAAAGTCAAAACTATGACAGTATTACAATAGACTCTAGAGCACGAAACAATGCAGATTGGTTGTCTTGGCATATGGTTTAATGGCAGATTTTTTTTTTTAATGATGGAAAAATTTATGCTGTATTTTAATATTACAATGTTACTCTAGAGATAAAAACTCCAGCTTTTTCTCTGGCTCAACAAACTCATTTAGGAAGGAGGGCCAAACTGGTTAGGTGGGCAGGGAGTGAATCAAAATGTAGAGAAAGTCCCCCAGCCAAAGAGGTTGCATGTATGGTCTCTGGAAATGAACAGACTTAGTTCGAATTTCAGCTCTGTTACTCCCAAGTTCTATGTGAATTCTGGCAAGTTACTTAACTTCTCTAATTCTCAGCTGCATTATCTGTAAAACAAGGGTAATAAATCCTTTTCTTCACAGGCATTCTGAGAACTGAACAAAACAATGAATGGAACGTGTTTAAGGGGCCCTCCCTGGTGGTGCAGTGGGTCAAAGCACTTCACTAAGAAGCTTAAGGCACCTCCGCATGAGTTCGATTCCCGCCTGCCCTGGAGGAAATCCACATGGCACGGCATTCCTCTCCTGACCAGCCTGCTGCTCCTCTCAGCAGTGTACTTCATTGATCTGCCTGTTCTGCTCCCCACTCTGTCCCTGGTGAATCCTCTCACTCACCGCATCTCTGGCTTGTACCCCAGCTCTGTATGAGTAAATAAATAAATCTTAAAAAAAAAAAAAAAAAGAACGTGTTTAGCACATAAATAGGCAATTACTATGTTAGAATTATTTATATTTTCAGACAGAATCGTATATGGACACTTGTTTCCCATCTCAGAATGCCTGTGAAGGAAAGTAACTTGTTTTCTTCAAAGTATTAAGACAGCTCTTAGGGCAATGGTTATGTGTATAGATTGTAGACAATGTTACAGCCACATTGCAGACATGTTTAAGTCCAGATCTGTTACTTGCTAGTTATGGTGTCTGAATGAGGAGGTGATAATAATTCCTATCCCACATATGGGGGTAGGAGGCTTAAATGCACTAAGATGACAAAGCACCTAGAAAATATCTAGAAAATGTTAATCTCTTGGTATTTTAGAATTTTCATGAACCAACTGATCTCATTATTTCTTTAGCTTGAGTGGAAATACAATCATAGCTAAAATCTTACTCAGAGATACCCTGAAGACTTTTAATTAAGATAGTGGTATCCACTCAAACGGAAAAGCGTATTCTTTGTGAGTCAGCATTCTCTTTCTCTGTAATTATGTGTCATGTTTTAGCTATCTTACTACCGTTACTCCATGCAATGTGGTATTAATGAAACAAGCATTAGAGGAGTAAGTAGCAACAGAATGGTGTTTGAATGCAAACAGCCATATTTTTTTCAAGTTTGTCGATTTCTCATTTTAAAAACAATCCCTAACCAACCATGTTTCTATCGGTCCTGGTATGTTAAAAACAATATTGAAAAATATAAAAAAATATTTTGCCCCAGTTAAAGAATTTCAGTTTAGGAACTTCTCCAAATCCAGCAGGAGTTTAACTTGGCTTGTAGCTTAAAATTATCCAACTCCTTTTCCAAAATAGCTTATTCTAGTCTCTCTGGAGCTTTACTAGAGTTGAAAAGCACCTGTAATCTCCAGTAATAAGTGGGGCCCCAGTGAATGTGTGACAGCTGTGAAAAAACCACAGGGTTTTTTGTTGTAAACATCAAAAGGATGTTTCTTTGCATGCCCCTAGAATTTTTTGGTTCTTTGTTTTAATTTCTAGGAAGAAGTTACTCACAGGTTAAAAAAAAAAATCAGAGAACGAGAATCTCAGAGGTACATGTGAGGGAAGCTGTAAAAGAGCCCTTAAACTCTCTCCAAAATGCCTCTCACAAATGAAGAGGAGACTGCTAGCACAGCTTCTGGATGAGGAGGTGACACCTTCAAAGGGACTCACAGAAGTGACAAATTTAACCAGTGGGAGTAAGACTTCTGTGACTGTGCTTAACATACAAATAGAGTTTCTAAAACTAAATTCCTTTTGGGATGATGTATTGGTAAGAGTTTTGTTTAACTGTGTTTTAATAGGAAGGGTAAACATGGATTGCTACTTATCTAATGACTGAAAATAAAGCATTTTTGGTTCATTAGCCTACAAAATTTTGATGTGTCAGAAACATGTATTAGTAAAGAAAATAAGTCTCATGACAATTAAGTAGGGTGGATATTAACAAGTCCTGCAGAAAAGAACCCTGCAGAAAAACTAGTACAGCTATTTAATAATCAATTCCCTTATGAAATGAAAAGCCAAAAAAACCAAGACAGAGATATGGGAAATACAGGTCACTGTGTCTGAAGAATGAAACTGCATTCCTTTGTTGATGTTATCGTTCAAAGAACAGATTGTCAATGTTTTTCTACTACATATAAAAGTGTCCTAGGTCAGGAATTAGTGCTATTTGAGGAGACAAAATAAGACCCTGGTCCAATATTGTTCCAACAACTTCACGGGCACATACTGGTAGTACAGTCTCTCTTCCCTGTGCCCTGAATGCCACCCTGGTGTCATAGTGGCTGGCACTGGAACTGTCAGGTGTTTTCTCAGAAATTAAGTTTCCTTCGAGCCCATACAAACAACTGTCTAGATATGAATGATTATTAAGTGCTGGAAAAAGTAAAAACTTCCACAGCTCCTAGTCCATAACTGGCAGTCCAATGATGAAAAGAATGAAGAGGCTGCCCAGTAGTCATGGAATACTAGCTACTGAATTGAGTTTCTCCAGTCAGCACCACCACACCTTCAGGCCTAGGAAACCTTAGGAGACAAACCAAAGTTCCTGATTTTGCTCGCTAACTTTTGAAATCTTCAGAATGTTTGGTTTTAAATTAATTTTATTTTACTTAACTGTTATAGGCTTGCAAAGTAATTAGACTTACATAGGTGCATAATTTCAAATTTTGTATCGGCTTGTTTTTCCCATCTATTTAATAGAGTGAGTGGTGAAATTTGATTTGTCCTAAAAATATAAAGGAGATAGATGGCTGCAATTCCTGCAAATGTTCTGTGTAATTCCCAGAGTGGAAACACCAGTGCTAAACTCAAAAAGCCATTTTAGTGGCAAGTAATGAACTAAATAGACTGATTTTTTTTTCAATAGATTTAAGTTAGTAAGAGGTATTTGCCTTGCAAGGTAATGTAAGCATTTGGCTGTTATTTTAAAGTGTTTCTATGGTTAGATCTAAGATAGCTTAAGCAACATGGGAATTTAAAAGATTAAGTGATTTTTTTAAAGATTTATTTAAGCATATAGAACTGGGGTACAGGCCAGAGGTGTGGGGGCAGGGGTGAGAGGATTCCCCAGAGACAGAGCAGGGAGCAGAACGGGCTGACTGACGAAATACACTGCTGAGAGGAGCAATGGGTGGGTCAGGAGACCCACTGCTGTACCATGTGGGTCACCTCCCTGGCTGGGGATCAAACTCATGCTGCAGTGACTACAGGAGCTTCATAGTGCTGTGCTTTAACACACTGTGCCACTGGGGAGAGACAAATGATTACTCTTTTTAATAAAGAGTATCTGATTTAGAAACATAAATGCAAGCAACTATAGGATAGATTTCACAAAGACAAAACTATAAGACATAAGTGCCTAATGTTCTTCGATTGATAATAAATACTCTGTGAATTATTACTCCAGAGAGGGTGTCTGCATTTAGTAACAGTTCTCAAAGCCCGGCTTATAGATCACTTGAATCTATCAAGTAGGGATGCTTGCTAAAAGTATACTGTGGTGTGCCCAACAATTAATTACTGAGCTGGTATCTCTAGATGGTACCCCAAAAGCTGCATTTTAGCAAGCATCTGATATTCTGATGCAAAAAAAAAAAAGTTTGGTGAGACTGGTTTTATTAAGTCTTTACATGGTCTTTAATAAGACCATGGTTTTATTAGTAAAGAAAGTAGAGAAATAAATACGCAGAGATATATGATACTAGTCCTTTGAGAAAAACTAGTGTGTTGGTTGAATCCCTGTCTGACCATCTTGCTGCCACTATGAAGGGCAGTAACAAAGCTGCTGGTCCCATGAGTGAAGCAGCAGCACATGGACATCACTAAGCAGAGCACAGACACTCCTTTTGAAGGAGGAGGTAAGACATGGGTATAGAGGCAGCCAGGAACAGGGTACCCCCCAAACCAAGTCCATTATCAGCCTACTTGAGAAACAGGTTGAGCTGCGGAGTGTGCTACCCCCACCAGCCCAGTGAAGAGTACAAAGCTCAGAACAACAGCACAATAACACAGTAGCAAAGCCAGACCAAAGCTGGCTTCAGGAAGGTAGGCTGGTGAGGACGGAAACTCAAAGGGCTTGGTAGCCTAGGAGACCCCGCAAATGCAGTAAGAGACACAGCGCAGAGATACCCAATAGCAAGAGGGCAAAAATGCAGTTTCGGGGTTTACCTCATCATTTAATAATCACCCCTTAGACAGCTAAGTGCAGAGATCAAATTGAGAAAGTAGATTTAGAAACTCCTTCACATTTGAAACAAAGTCTTCTGCCTTGTGGACCCGGAGCCAAAAAGTTACATAACTCGTGTCTCTTAGGCTATATAATGGCTATGTCTCCCCAGAAAGCTACTGATAGAGTCACGCTCTCCACCTTACTGCATGCCAGGAGGGGTGCTCAATGCTGAGGGGACTCTGAGAATCAGAGCGATGTGGTCAGTGCGCTCCTGGGGCTCAGGGGTAGCAAAGCACACAGACTGGGCAAAACGTTCACACAAAGCCGCCAACAGTGAGTGTGGGAATGCCTGACAGGGACCCATGCATGGGAATGTGTCTGAAGTCTAGACCAGACGCTTCCTCAGCTTCCTTGAGGGATCTGAAGTTGAAGGTGACAGATCAGCTGGGAAATGGTAGAGATGGAAGCTCTTGGCAGAGAGAGAGGATATTTGAGGACCAAGTGGCTGGACATTTAGTTAAAAAAACCAACTTGATAAAAAAAAAATAAAAAAAACACTGGAGAGCTAGAAAGGGGCCAGATAATGCAGGACGCTTCAGCCATGTTCAGAATTCGATTCATTCTTAATTCTAAGAGCAATGGAAAATCTCTGGTAGTTTTAAGCAGGGGAAACATTCTGAAATGAATTTTTAAAGTGGACAGCTGGATGCCTGTCTGGAAGATTCTGGTGGCTTGACTTGGCCCGACAAACTGAATTTTAAAAGCTTCCAGAAAATCTAATGTGAAACCATGTTTGGACTCACCATGGAACATCAGGTGTCCACGTTTCTATCCCAAGCAGCCAGACTGTAAATTTGTCCTTGAAAAGTATTTACAGTATGAAAAGATACATGTGTTAATTTAACTAGTCCCATTATGTCAGCTGGCTCATAGCTCTCATTCGTGTGGCTGTCTGTCATCTGACCGGGAATGAGATGGTGTAGCAGACGCTGTCAGTACCAGCCCCCCTCCTCCGCCAGCTGCTGCCCCTTCAGCACAAATCAGCCAACCCTCCCCTTCCTCACCTGCCCTGCTTCCCCACAGGATTAGCCTGGACTCTGGCTGCTTCACTCCTGTGTAGCAGGTGTGCTAGGAAAATAATGTGTCCTTTAACCCCTAGACATTTCATTTTGTTACTGGGTGAAGGTAACTGATGTCTGAATAGCTCAGCTCCCTCATCCCTAGGATTCGACATACACTTCCAGAATGCTCCCTGCAGGACTCACGTCCTGCTGGCTATGATGCTAACAGTGTGGCCTGAAGCTTCTGCCAACTGCCTTTCCTTCCCAGACTCTTCCTCACTCTGCTATTGATGTTTTTGCTCATCTCCCAAGTAGCTACTCACAATCAACTCAGTCGCACAGTCTCCTTTGTGGAGGTATAAACTCTTACTGTGCCAAATGCATTTTTTTCTTATAAACTAATCAAGACTGTTAACTATATTTTAGTAAATTACTGGGAATGGATCAAAGAAGACGCATTAAAACCTGAAAAGGAGATTCTATTCACATGAACTATTGAGAATAGAGAGACATAATCTGAATTTAATGGTATTCCATTCAAAGTATAACATTTTGGAAAATATTTTTCAGTATGTACAGTAACTCATTTAGGTTAGGATATCATGCCATCTGTAATCTTTCTTATGAATATTTCTATGTAATAAGTTAAAAATTTGGGAGTCATTTGGGAGTCCTCTGACGCCATATAATTAATCAAATCTCTCAGGTTTTTTCTAGCCACACACAAACAAATAAATTTAAGTCTAGAGAATCAAAAGTCAATTTGGAAAGATGAATATAAGAAATTTGACAAAATCCTTAAAACCATGAACAAGAACGTGAAAACTCACTTGCCAAATACTGGCACCCAAGGATATGGCGTATCATTGAAGAAATTTAATATAAATAAATATATTAATTCACAAGGAAGTAAACACAGGTCAGAATTCATCAAACTTGACATATAATGAGCATTAAGGGGAAATAATGAGGAGTCTGTCATTTTCTTATAAAAGATGACTCTACATAAATATTGACCAGATATATGAACTGGCATGAAGTAAAATGGCTGAAATTTCCCAGTCTAACCACACAAGTTCAAATACAAAATGAACAAGCAAGAATAAAGCCTGACGATTTTGACATGCTTTTTATAAACTTTCTGCCTAATTATTTTAAGTGTAAGTAATGACCCTAACCTTCATTTCACCTCCTATCAGGTGGATTTTCAATAATGTATAAGAAAATGTTACCACAAATGCAGCACATCTAAAAGAGAAAACCTCTTCCAACCTGAGTACTTCCAAGCAACACTAATATTATTCCTTTAATTACCTGATGTCAGGAGATGAAGAGATTTCACTAGTATCTGTCCTTTTATTTCTTGGAAATGAGGGACTAGCAGGAGGCATCTCACCACTCAAGCGGTCTGGGAAAATGCGGTCTTTATTCAAATTGATTTCTGAATAGGGACAGTTGGCAGCACTAAAAGAGTGGAAGATAAAAGAAAAGAACATTACCATTATAACGTATTCACTTCTTCCCATTAGAAGCACAGGCCACATAGTATAGTTTCAAAATTTAACTGAATGTTAAATATATTTATAAGCATCTACATGTGTGAATAAACACATATTATGAGCTATTTTATCTTTAATAAAAAATATGTCTTTGCACTGGAAAATTAGAGGCAAACAGATGCAACCTTTAGACTGGAGGATTATCTGTGCATTTTCCAAGTCCTGAGCTGGGCTATCTCTAGAAACAATGAGCCTACAAGAAAAATGCTTCAGACTTTATAGGAGGGTTGAAGACAAGAGTCGGACAGAGAAGGTGATCCTCTGTGCCCAGTGATGACATGGTGATCCCCTGTGCCCAGTGATGTCAAAGCATAATCTCCTTTATATAAGCTAGAGCCCTCCAACAGGAAGGAGGCTGCCCCATGTTCCTACCTCCAGGTCCAATGGACACTTGACATCCTAAGGACAGTCCTGTCCCTATAATGAAAAGGTACCAGAGGCCAAACTGGATATTGGCCCATCTAACTCCCTTCTCTTCCATCAGTGACCACTGGTTGGTCTCTGAGGTCCCACTTGAGAACCAATCAGTTATCCAAGGGATGGAAATTCAGGTCATTGATAGTTAATTCAAGATCAAGTCAGTGCACTCAGCTTTTTAGGCTCCGGAACAACAGAGCAAGCCATGTTTCTCAAGTCTGAGTACACAATCTGCTCCTCCAACTGTCTGTCTACACTGTCCCTTTGATTCTAGGAAACCTCCTTAAACCTGGAAGTGAACCTTAGTTAAATTCTGTCAGTGTGGTACGTGTTCCCAACCCCACCCCCCCACCCCCCAGTTTAGGCAACAGTGGGAATGTTGATAATCACCCAGGGAAAATTTTTATTTACTTATTTTCTTAAGGAAAATTGTTAAACAGTGCACATCTGCCTGTGAGACACAGCCTTCTACGAGAAAGAGTGAAGAGTCTGACAATGCTCCCAAGTGATTCTGATAATGGCCTATAAAACTTAACACAGATATATTGTAACCAAAAATGCAACCTTGATTTTCTTTATATGCTATAGCATGGATAGCTATAAAAAAGAAAAAAGTTAATAACATTTGGTGACATGTTGGCATAATTGTGGATAACGTACTTCAATAATAACAAGAACAATAGGCAGTAATATTTATGGGATACTTCCATATCAAGTACTGTGCTAAGGCTAAATGTTTTTTACATGTAGGGTTTTACCGACTCTTCACAACAGTCTATGAGGAAGGTTTTCATGTGACAAACTAAGGTTTAACTGGTAAGTGACCCCCATTCAGTCTTTAGTTATTTCATTCACTTGTTTGATGAGCATTTATCAGGTATCCTTACATGCTACCTATATGTGCAGACACTGAAACCACAGTGGAAAATAAGATAAGATCTCTGTTCTCATGGATTTGATATTCTAAGGGAAGATGAGAAAAACATAATTCCCCAAATAAGTAAGTCAGACACCTTCATATAATGACAAGTGTCATGAAGAACAGAAGAATATGATAGAGAGAATGTGGAGCTAAGATGGTTAGTGAGGATGAAGTAGATAGGAGCAGTACTTTCAAGGTCAGGGAGAAAACAGCTCCATCAAAGGGAGGGAAGAGCATTACAGGGATTGGGGAAAGCAGGAAAGGCTTAGCAGTATCTGAGGGAAAGATCATCTAGACTAGAGATAGAGGCAAGGGGAGAGGAGTCAGGATTAGGCTGCATTATGTGCAATCTCATGGCTATAATATCCTGAGTTCATAGATTTAGTTTAAATTTGATTTTAATACATTGAAACACCTTCAACTAAGGGTAGGATGTTGTTTGATTTATAATTTAAAAACAATCACTTGGGTACCTTTTTTTTTCCTTCTGAGTTGAACAGGACTAGAGAAGAGCAGATTTGAGGACAACATAAGCAACTATGGAATGTTATTAGATATCCTACAGAGGATGTTTGCTCATAGCCACGAAGTACCAAAGTAGCTCAGTGAATGGAGCAAATGTTTTCAGTCATTTTATTGATTTAGCAATAATGTGATGGAAAAGCTATCTCCAATGATGATGTCTCTTTTGGACATCATGGGTAGCTCTTTAAATGTTTCCATACAAATTATAAGGGACTGAACACAAAGATATACAAAGAACTTACACAATTCAATAAAAATAAACAATCTAGTCAAGAAATGGGCAGAATAATTTAAAAGACACTTCTCCAAAGAGGAAATTCATATGGGACAACAGGCATATGAAAAAATGGGCAATATCCCTTATAATCAGGGAAATGAAAATCAAAACCACCATGAGATAGCACCTTACACCTGTAAGAATAGTGCATACCAAAAAACTAGCAGCAACAAATGTTGGTGAGGGAGTGGTGAAAAGGAACTCTCCTCCACTGCTGGTGGGTGTGCAAACTAGTGAAACCACTATGGAAAGCTGTGTGGAGTTTCCTCAATCTACAAAAGACAGAACTACCATATGACAGAATTCTACTCCTAAAGATCTATCCAAGGGACACAAAACCATTGATTCAAAAGAATACCAGTACTCCAATGTTTATTGCAGCATTATTTACAATAGGTAAAACCAGGAAACAACCCAAATGCCCCAAAATAGATGTTTGGATCAAGAAGATGTGGTATATAAACAATGAAATACTATTCAACAATCAAAAAAGATAAACTCATGCCATTTGCAGCAACATGGATGGAGCTAGAAGGGATCACGCTGAGAGAAGTAAGTCAGAGGAAAAAGAAAACTATTGGAGGGTTTCATTTATAGTAGGAATGTAGAGGAACCAAATAAGACACAGGGGGAAAAATAACAATACAAACCAAAACAGAAACAGACAGACAATTATAAACCAGAGACATCCTGCAAGGGAGAGGGAGGTAAAGTGATTGGAAGAAGGGGGGTGGAGCAAGGGTGAAGAAGGGTGGTAATAATTGGGTGAACTGGAACTGGAGGAGAAAATTTTAAGGGGACTATACCTGAAGGGGAAAAAGAAAAGAGCAAACTGTTATAAAAATGAGAGTGATGTAAATATATATATATATATTTAAAAATAATAAAAGATAAAAATAAAATAATGTTTCCTGGGAAGCAGCAGGCTCCCATTAGAATTATAATCATTTATGGTTTCTCATGTACTAAATTTCTAGTAATAAAAGCACAAGTCAGGTGAGATACATCACATAATGTACATTTTGTAACAAGTATACACATATGTACATACTCACACTTCCACAATGTCCAAGTATTCAGTGCCTCAGGAACTGAACTCAGGAATACAGAGGAAAAGATTTGCATAGGATAACACAGCTCTCTAATGTAAGGTATTTACCAGGGGCGCCCTGTTTAGCAAACAACTCCCTATGGGCTACCTATACCAGTACGTGCTCTATTGGCTTCTCTAAGGCAGCAGCTTTCCCTATTAAACACTGGACCAGCTTATCAGGAAAGGTGGAAGGGATCACGTGTTCACTGCTCACTGCCACCTTCAAAACCCTTTTCATTGTAAATCCATTGCTTTAAACAATTTGGCAACACCCTGGGCTTTTAGGTGCTCACATAGTCGTTCTCAGTGTCTCTCACAACAAACACCTGTAAGAAAGAAAAATCATGAGGCAGCTCTATCAGGCCTCTGTGCTCTGAGGAGGGCTTAGGAGTGAAGAACAGAGCTGTGTCATAGGAACCTGTGTTGATCCTGGCTTTGCCGCTATCTGATCTTGGGCACTTAGCACTCCATGCTAAGCCTGTTTTCTCCTGTAAAAACAGGGATTAGAACGGTGCCTGCTTCATAGAGCTCTTGTGAGGATTAAATGAGATAACAAAGTTAAGTCCCAAAATATTACCTGAACAGAGGAAGTCATCAACCAATTTTACTGAGTATTATTCGTTAAAAAGGAAAAGAGTAATAACCTCTGCTGAGTAAAAAAGAGCATCAGCAAAAATGAACAGAGCAAAAAAAGCTCATAATATGCCTCATGTATGAAGGCTCCCTCCTTCCCGCAGGAAAAGCTCAGGCATCTCTCCTGTGCTGCTCTACTTGTGCTGCAACAACGCCCTGTTTACCCCAGGGGCTCCTTTCCTGGCCTGGTCTTTGCCTCAAGCACTTGGCACAGAGCAGGCACTGGAGAGTGTTTTGATGATCTACGGATGCTGAATTAATATGGTGGCTGTATAGTTTGCACATATGCATCCAGAGCTGTTAGCTTTAAAATTTCCCAGGGGACTTCATAAATATCCTTTCTAGATTATTGGAAGTACTTACTCTCTTTCCTTTTCATATTTAATTTCTCCAAAACTTACAGACAGAAAATATACTTCTAAAATATACTTCAAAAGGTATGCAGAATATCTACTTTTATATAATTCTAGTTCTCCTTAAATCTCCTCTCACTCTTTGATATATCAGTAGGACAAATGAGTCAATCATGACACACTAATATCAATACTTTCTTTTTTCTTTAAATATTGATTTTATTTATTTATGCACCTAAGAACTGGAGTCCATGTCAGAGGTGCACAGGTGGTGAGAGGATTCACCAGAGACAAGAGTGGGGAGCAGAACAGGCGGATCTACTGAAATACACTACTGAGGGGAGCAGCGAGCAAGACCGGAGAGGTCTGCTGGCCATGTGGGCCAGCTTCCTGACCTGGGATCGAACTCAGGCCAAAGAGGCTGGTCATAGCTTCATAGCGCTAAGGCTTAACCCCTGTACCACCAGGAAGACCCTATTAATACTTTCTTGCTAGAAGCCAGAATTAAGCACTTTGCCTACTGAATACCCCTAGAGAGGAGCATACCATATCCACACGTGCGACTCACACATCCTTTATATTTCAATATTTTAAAAAACATCATATTTGCAAATTCCATTTTGCAAATATGTTCTTTAACATTTCTTAGATGAAAATTACTATTGTAATTCAGAGAAGCTAACAACAAACACTAGTCAAAACATACACTTTTGCTTATGTGTTCATGAAATTGATTATTCTTGCTAAAAGAGCAGCTTTCCTTGTTAAAGCAAAGAATGCATGTTTTGATTTATACAGTTTCTCTATAAATTAATCCAAAGAGAATTTTCTCATTATGTTTTTCTAAACACAGCATTCTCAGCAAGGACAAAAATAAGTGCCAGTGAAATGAACCTTTTAGAGAATATCCATGATGCAGCAGCTATTCCACAAATCTACTAATGAAATGGAAAACAGGCTGTGCTTGTTAAGGATTAATATCCTGCCAGATAAATAACTTTAAACGTTGTAAATAGGACAGAATAGTCAGGGAGAAAAGCTAGTTGAAAGGACTAAGAAGAAGGGGAGATAGGACTTGGCAGGGGCTTGCCTACAGTTCTCTGCACTATACGCTCTCCTCAGAGGCGCTGGTCCACCAATAACCCTGCCCCAGAGATAAGCACAGACAAGGAATGAACTCAGCTTCTTTTTTAATGCATGTCCTTTAAGCTGTAAGTTCTACTTCTCTCACTCCAACAAAATGATTCTCTCTACTGAAAGATTTCCTTACCACATTTCTTCACAAATCTTTCATGTTCTTCCCATAACGTGTCCCTTCTTTTAGCAACTACAATACTGCATCTTTAAGAAATGCTCCAGAGGCCCTCCTTGGTGGCGCAGGGGGTTAAAGCACAGCACTGAGAAGCTGAAGCCACTTCCGCATGAGTTCGGAGTTTGATTCCCGCCTGCCCCAGAGGTGACCACATGGCGGGGCAGACCTCTCCTGACCCACCCGCTGCTCCCCTCAGCAGTGTACTTCATCCATCTGCCTGTTCTGTTCCCCACGCTGTCTCTGGTGAAGCCTCTCACCGCCCCTGAGCCTCTGGCCTGTACCCCAGTTCTGTATGCACAAATAAATAAATCTTTACAAAAAAAAAAAAAAAAAAAAGAAATGCTCCAGAGAGGGCCCTTCTCAGTGGCATAAATGGTTAAAGAGCAGCACTATGAGAAGCTACCTGCAGCCCCGTCAGCACAAGTTTGATCCCTGGCCAGGGAGGTCACCCACATGGCACAGCAGACCTCTCCTGTCTTGCCCACTGCTGCCCTCAGCATTGTTGCTTGTTCTGCTCCCCACTCTGTCTCTGGTGAACCCTCTCACCACCCCTGCACCACTGGTGTGTAGCCCACTTTTGTACACATAAATAAAATTTAAAAAAAAGAAAAGAAATGTTCCAGAGATAATGACTGAAACTTTGTGACATGTGTATGGCTCAGTGGAGATCCACAGTTCATTTGGAGAAGGATAGTTGTGGTGAGTGGTCAATGCCTCCAGGCAGGGGGTAGGGGCAGGACTGTCACCACAGACCTTGTTATGACAGGCAAGCCTTTGTGAGTTACTGTGAGGTGGATTTTCTTGCAAAAGGTTGAAAACCAAAAATTTAAATTTCTAATTGCACCCTAACAACATAATGCAGAATTTACCATCTCTTAAATTGATTGTTCTTCTTCTTTCATAATTTGAGCAAACTGCCCTTTATCCAATGAATGCTCTGGAGGTGTATATAGAAAGGTACATGTGCTAAGTTTCAACATTAGGCTTCTATTTGTATCTAATATTTTAACTAAATTATGTACAATATTTACTGTATAATATTTACAATATTTTCTATTTGTATCTAATATTTTAACTAAATTATGTACAATATTTACTGTTCGATCAATCCGTAGGTCCTTTGAGGGTTTCTCTGTGACTAATTGATAAAATCCATGACTTGAGAGGTTGCAGAAGGGGAGTGGTCAAGAACACAGGCCCTTGAGTGAGACAGAATGCCATGCCCAGCTCCCTTCTACACCATTTCCCCGCCCGGCCCCCCAGAGTTGTCCAGTTAGCAAACCTCCCCAATGCCATAGTGGCCTCATCAAAAATTGGGAGAAAATAATAGTTCTGTCATATAAGGTTGTTTTAATGCTATCCAATACATGGAAAACAATTAGAACAAATCTTCTCAGTGAGTAAACACATGTTCAATAAATGTTAGCTATTACTGAAGAAGAAAAAAAAAACTATTGAAGGAAAGGAATATGTAGTGGCAGTTTAGCAGCCAATGAGCTCACTTTGGCATTTATACCTATATAATAGCTGAAAATTAAGTCAGTGCCTTCTCAGCAATATTGAGTATCTTCTAAGAGGCAATATTTTAAATTTAGTTTAAATGAATCATTTACATTTTAGTTTGCAGTCATATAAACAGTGAAAAGGATTTTTTAATGCTATTTGCAAACAGAATCGTCATCCTGTCTATGTTTAGACTTTTTACTTTGGAACATACTGAATTTCATAAAGAACTCGGGATGTGTATTGCAAAGGGAAGATAAGCAGCATTTGAGGTTGCAGTGATGAAAGAAAGAGGAAACCAAATCCAAATGAGAAATATAGCATCCATTTTACAATCCCCACTAATTCTGGAGGAACAGGTTGTGTAATCTTTAGAATTTTTAAAGACCTAGATTCAGAACCTGCACGAATAAGTTAAAGAAAGAATCATTTTTCTTACTGAGCAATCCAATTTATATGCAGCTAGAACATTTACAATGATTAATAACTACTTTATTTACACCTAAGTAAATGCTAACTTTCTTTACAAACTCCAGGTAAATTGCAGGGATTCTTAACATTTCAGTAGCATTTAAAGATGCCTACAAAGACCCCAAATCAATTAAACAATGCATCAAATTTCATTGTATAAATTTCTTTCCTTTTTAAAGTTACTTAGGGGTAAGAGAAAAATGCTAAAAAATATATTTTACGACCAATGCGTCGTCATATTTGACTATTTATACTTTTGCATTCTGTGATCTTTGTTGCTCATCTACAATAATTTTACCTCTCACTATTCAAACTATTATTCAAAGTGAATAATAGACTTCTACTACACGAATACTTTTATGTCCTCTTCTCATTACAAGTGGTCAACCTCCATTGACTATTTCAGAGCCTAAGTATCTGCAAAACTAGTCGGTTTACCAAGAAAAGTCAAGTAGTTGGAGTAAGTCTATTTTGAACCTACAGTGTGCTTTCTGCCAGGAGATTTAAGGACAGACAGACTCTTCCCTTTTACAGGATCACATGATACCCACGGTGAATTTAAAATCAGTTCACATCCATTTTGTACACAGTCAGCCCTCACTTAATATCACTAATAGGTTCTGAGAAACTGCCACTTTTAGTGAAACAAAACAATTTTGTTAAAGGCTAATTCAGATAGATGAGAGCTAAGTTCCGAAGGCACATTTCTGGTCAGAAAAAAAATCACCAAACTTCTAAATAAAGACCCACCAACACATTGGATTTTAAACAATAATTCTGTATTTCATCCCACTTACTCCAGTCTCGGTTGTGAGAGGACAAAGTCTATCCCAGCGGCTCAGGTCATAAGGCCAGGGTCCATCCAGAATGCAGGGCAAACTCACATGCACCCACAACCACTCAGCTGAGACAAAGTCGGCACACCAGCACACTTAACATGCTCACCTTTGGGATGAGGGAGGGAACCAGACTACAGCAAGAAAACACAGGAAGACAAGGGAAGAATATACAAATTCCACACAGTTGTAGCTCCTGGGCAGGGACTGACTTTTCCTCGCTGACATTATAATTAAATGACACTGAATGAAATAACATTATCTGAGGGCCTACTGTACATGGCAATCAGCATTTTCCACATATATGTATAGTCTTTCTATTTGACTCACGTGAGTGGTAGGACCACTTACCTGTGAGGACCCAAGTGCCTCGCTCTCTTAAAATGGCCAACCCCTTTACACCCTGGAGTTGAGCATCCACCATGTTCTGATGCTTCCATCAATTCTAAGGGACCTATAAAGAGGCCAAACAAACAGATAAACAGAAACTCTAACGGAGAGCAAAGAGGAAACCAGAAGCCTGGGAAAGTCAAATATTAATTTTCCTTCAACACTGAGATATGGTAAGTCAAGTTTTCAGGGCTCCTTTTGAAAAAAATTAATTTAGCTGAAAATTTTATTGTGATTATTATAGATTCACAAGCAGTTGTAAATAATAATATAGAGGGAGATAACTTGTACTCTTTGCCCAGTTTATCCTGGAGGAAATATTTTCAAAATTGTACTATAAAATCACAGTATGAACATTGACATTGATATATTGTGATAGTCTGAGAAAAATGTCAAATGCAAAATTTCAGTACTAATTTTAAAAGGTGGTGGTTACTTCTATATAAAAGCAACACTACAGTCTATACACACTGCAATTTCAGACATCATTTTTTTTCTATACTTTGACTACCAAGTAATTAAACATGTGGTTAAAAAAAGGACTGCATAGAGAAAATGTACACATTAGAGAAAGAAGGAGAAAGAGAGAGGTAGGGGAAAAGAAATGATGAAGCATGCTATGCAGGATAATGTCACTGCTTATTTATCTGTAGGGTCTCTTACTCAAAGGAGGCTGAAGCGGGTGCCCAGTTTTTGAACACCAGCCCACTGGGTGAATATCAGGAGAATCTGCATCTATCCAGTAATCATAGCAACTATTCCAACCGTCAAAGTGAACCTGCAGAACAGAGAAGTTAACAGTTACAACACAAAAAAATCCTTTCAGTGAAAGTTCTGCCTATAGCAACCATTTTCATTCTCTTCTAACTCATACAGATTCAATACCAAATAAATTATTCCAGTAGTTCAAATTACTTCGTTCACAGAATGAGAATAAAAGCATTCTGAACTGCTTTCAACATATTCCTAACATCAAACTGTCTTGTCAAAGGTGTATTTTAGACAATACTTCTCTAGATATATTATGTACATCTCTCAATATTATCAGCAACTTGAATACATAAAATCTTGAAATGAATAACACCAAATACCTAATAAAATCACTAAAGTAATGAGTAAGTCAAGCAAGGGAGCTCAGGAAGGGAGAAACAGGAAGCTGCAGGATCTTTCATATTAAAGTCATGTCTTAGTACTGTGCCAAAAAACAGCCTTCTTAAAGCCTTCAATACCTTATGAGAAATATACTCATTGGAGGAAATTACCCTCCATCAAACACATTTTATTTTTCTTGTAAATAATCACAATACTTCTCAAAGAAGTTTTATACAATGATGTTTTAAGTTTTGCAATTTTTTTTTAATCTCTGAGAATGAAAGGATCTACTGAAATGCTGTATATAGCTGTATATATATGTTTTTACTTTTAAAGCAAGTTTGCCGGTAAAATTTCCTTTTTAACGTCTATGATTATCTTATTCCTTATAATAGATACCATATGGGTAAAAATTTCAAACACTGAAAACTGAAAAATAGAAGTTCAAGAATGCATAAATGAATGTGATTGTAATCTGAAATGGGATCGCCTTTGTAAATGAGACACCAATCTCTAAAGCTATAAAAGATGTAGAATGTAGATCAACTAGTGAAGAATCACAATGTTCTTCAGTCATCCCAGATGAGAGGATGGCAGAGTGATGATTTTCAGTTTTAAGGGGAAAAGGCCATATTCAGAATTCTATACCTACTCACAGCATGAATCATGTGTAAAACTAGTAGGCTGACATTGTCAGATATGCAAGGAGGCAAAATATGCTTCTTTTGCGCCATTTTTTTTTATAAGTTTATTTTTACATCATTTTGTACATTTTTTTTTGTGCCATTTCTTAGAAAGTTGCAAAAGCATGTTTCAACGAGTTAAAGGGACACTCTAAAAATATGAGATACAGGAAAAAATGAAATCCCACACAGTCTGTTAGCAAAGAAGCCTCAGGATGAAAGCTCTGTACAGGGCTTGGAACCAACCACATTAGAATATTTGGTAGTCAAAGCTGTGGAGAAAACTTCAAGGGAAAAGAAAGATACAGACAGAAAATGTAAAAACACACTTGACCTTTTTAACAAAAGACTTGTCAGAGAACTACCACAACAGGAAGGAGATATTTAAAACTGATGGATTGATAAATAGCAGAATTCTAGAAAATTGGAGCTCAAACATTATGAATAAGCAACAGCTATTAAAGCTGAATGTTTTTGCCACTGGGGGACCAGACTTGGGTGATAGTTGGGACCGGAAAGGTCCTAATTGTCTCAACTGAGCAAAAAGTCTGATCATTTTTCTTTAACAACAGCTGATGAAATATACGGAAGTGTTCAAAATTTTACTTGCTGTAGCTCAACATATGAACTATATACATTATTCAATTAAAAGAGTTAACTTAGATTTGATTTGACTTAGATGTGATTTTACTGAGAAACTTGAACTATTAAGGTACATTAATCAGTTATTCTCTATTTTCCTCTTCATCCTTCCTGAAAAAGAAAAATAAGCATACTGACTATGCCATCTCCCACTTATTCAAAAAATTCCCACTGCTGAAAGCTTTTTATATTCTGGAAGTGTCTGATGAATCCTAAAACTGGGTCACTGTTACATTTCACTGACATTTGATGACTTCATAAACACACGGGTATCTGTTCAATACTTTGAGCGATGGAATTCATTCCAGCAATTAGGAAAAGGTGATTGTCAACTATACACCTTACAGCAGGCTCTTTGGGGAATGCTAAGAAATTGAGCAAGATCTTGTAATGGGAAGGGAATTCAGCTAGTAAAAGAAGAGCTGGATTCTATTCTAAAGTTTTTCCATTAACTAACTGAAACATTCACTTCAGAGTAATTAGCCTCTCTTGGATAAAATTTTCTCAAATATAAAATCAGAGAATAACTAAATTTTCTTTAGTATAGAAATAATATGTCTCTAAAACCTGATGAATAAAAGGCTAGACTTTTACTGCCCTTAGGCCCTCAGAAAAGACCTGCCATCATCTTGCTATGCTACTTTCCAAAACTGCTCGAACAAGTCTTCCAGTTCCAGACAACATACATAATTGTCAGTCTTCACCTTTCACTTACCAATATTAAATTTTCTTCTAAAAGGATCAGTTTTAAGACCATATAGATATACAGTGATTTTTTTTTACCCATCTTCCACTGTGGTGTTCCCAATAAAAACACTGCTGTATTTTTGTGTCGCTTTTATCTTTGCATATTCCCTTTGGTTATTCCCTTAACATAAATTCTTAAGACTGAAATTCTTGAATTTAAGAGTAAGCTACATTCCAAAACTTTTGATGTCTATCCAAAGTACTTTCCAGAAATGACTGGGACAGCTTCTACCCCCACCTGCGATACAGGAGAAAAAACTTTTCATGCACCTAAACCAAAACAAGTATATATATTTTTAATTCTCACTAATCTGATGAATGTCTTGCTTAATTCCATACATCTTTGATTACTAGGTCAGATTACTTAAAAAATATTTCCAGTCTAAAAACATTGTTTTATGCCTCATATTATTAACAAGGATATTTAACAGGATAATACACTTTAAAATGTTAACAGAGGCTTCTATTATTTACAGAATTTTCTAAAATGCTACATACTGATTAAATCTTAAAAATAATAAACGAAATGTTTAATTTCTATTTTATAGAATGCCAGGTTTTTCAGGTTACAATTTTTTTTTTTTTTTTTTTTACAAAAGAGCATACACTTAGATTTCTATAGTTTAGGACTGTGACCAAATTCTGCCACTGTCTGCAACTAATAAATAACTCAATCACTCTGTGCTTCAGCTTCATTGAGAGTATGTCTCCCACACTGTTACTGCCACAAATGTCAAATAATGAAAACATTGCTCCCCTATTTAAACACCACAAATGTCTAATGCCTTGCTATTGTTTTAACTACTATTATCCCTAGTAGAAATTCTAAATGAACCTATGGGAATAGAATATGTGTTGCTCTGATTTGAAAGTGTTCAGCTGAAGCCAGAAATAGACAAGAACTTCTGACTTACCACCTGGGACTGTGATTACACTTTATCATATTTGAATGTAAAAAAACTGAATCCATCTTCCTAAATGTTTCCTCACTTCAAAAGGGTACTTGACTTTTATTAACCCAACTCCAAATAAAACCTGAGTTTACTTGTAAAAGTTATTTTTCTTCACTTGTCCTACTTTAAAAACACAGGATATCTTCTAAAAAGTCTATTTCTAATATACCCCATTAAAAAATATCAACTTTCAATTAAAAAAAGATCAGCTTTCCATTTTTACCAAAAAACACACTATTGGAGGACGTGGCATTATATTCAGAAGAACGATCTATGTAAGAGGTTTTCTCTTTAATTGTGACTAATTTAATATTTGAATATATATTTACGGGAGAAAGATATGACATATTAAAAGCCTGTCATAACTAAAGAGAAAACTTTTGTTCATTAGAGAAAAGGAAAAAAACCCTAAATACTGACTAAAAAATACACACAGTCATTAATACCGGTTCAAATTTACATCCAAGATGTCTTCCAATGAAAAACCAAGACAAAACCACAACAGGGAGCACTTACTTTTATTCGGTGATCATCCGTGTCCGCAACTGTTGCTACTCTAATAAAGATGGGGTTTCTTTTGTCTATGACCTCCAGCTTCATTTTTTTCTGGAACCCATGTGGAGGTTTCTGCCATAACAAAAAATTTTATACCTTAAGATTGAGAGGGAGAAAAGGTGGGTTCTATGTCTCCTAGATAGAAATATAAAAATAGAGAAGCTTGAGGCCCTGTCTTTCAAATTCTCAAGGTCCCAAAGAGGCTCTGGGTCTCACACTCCCTGTCAATAAACACAATAAACACAAATCACAGGACCAACCACCTAGACAACAGTCCAGCAACTAGTTACCAGAACACACAGAAAGCAAAAGCTCTTCAGATGAAATTGAAATTACTTTGATTATAGGACTAGTCATAAGGCAACAAGATTTTTTTTTTTCATTATTTGGAGGTATCCTGACAAAAATCTAGAAACATGAAAATTATCTTCAAAAAGAGAGAAGAACGCTAAGTAGTAGAGATGAGACACAAAAGGTAGAAGTGATAATGAGAACCAAAGAGCAGAAAATGTCTTTTAAAGAAGAAAACTGGCAATCAACACATACAAGATGGACTCACTCTAGTAAAAAGAGAAGTAAAACGAGGTCCTGCAGCTATCTACACCTTCGTATTCAGCACAAGTCTGAAAACTTCTTGAAAAGTTATAGGCAGGCCCTCCCTGGTGGTGTAGCAGGCTAAAGCACAACACTGAAAAGCTAAAGCCACTTCCACATGAGTTCGATCTCCGGCCCTGGCGGTGATCCACATGGTGGGGCAGACCTCTCCTGACAAAAGTTACAGGCAGTCACAGGCAAACTGACTGGTTGGTATGTTAAGCAAATTACTTAAATTTTTGGAGCTTTTCATATCTTTTTTGTAAGATGGGCATAATGAAAGTACAACTGAAAATCAAGTGTGATTGGCAAAGTAAAATCAAATAAAGGCCCCTAAAGGGAGACATTTTAGTTTCTCTCTCATAACAATGTGACAAGGCATGTAGTCGGATCTTACTGTAATTTTAATTCATTTCATATCAATGTATAATGCAGCTCTTCACTGTACCAACCTAAGTTTGAGAATCAGATAAAAATTAATAAAAATTATATATCCCTCAATATCTCAAATTTAGTATAAAATGGAGTTATACACATTCTTTATAAGTTTTCTTCAAGTAATATAGTTCACCTCAAAATATTTGGATATTCTTTTCTTTTACATTTGGATCATTATCTACTAATTAGGTAATTAGCTTCATCATTAAAAATCCTAGCAATTTATGCACAGAAGAATCATTTATAAAGACGTTAGTAGCTTAAGTACTAAATACACCTTTCTTTCAATTCATTGGAAAATATAAATTATGCAGTTGCTTGAGATGAAAATATTTTAGATATATTAAATTTAAATATTTCTCATTCTTGTCCCGAAAGGTAGTTTATTTTGAACCTTATTTTTTTTCATATTATATTTATTGAAATAAAGCAGATTTAAACTATTGTAACTTCTCTGGGAGTATCAGATGTATATTTTCACACCATTCCCAAGAATCCTCTACCCCATGTTCCACTGGGCCCTCCCTCTCCCCAATCCCATCCTGACACCTTAGTTAGGTATATGCATGAGGCCATGCAATGACCCTGGAGCAGAAAGGAACTAGAAGAGTGCATTTTTT
>NW_004567102.1:66178223-66216740 GCF_000260355.1 Condylura cristata | reverse complement strand
AAAAAAAATAGCTCCTCAGTTTGGCATAACAACTCCAAAAATAAGCAAATATAATTTTCATTAGAAAATAATGCCCTTTCCCATTTAGTCTTTTAGCATATACAGTTGTTAAAAAAAAAAAAAAAGCTTTGCTATAATATCCCAACTCATGCCACATGGATTCAAGCAAAATTATTTTCCAATGAAATTTCAAAGTCTAAAATGAAAGTAATATTTAAATATTAAAATGAAAATTTAATTTTTAAAACTGTAAAAATTAAAAAACTTCTTATGTGGCCATGTATTTCTCAATCATTCCAATTCTGCTTTACCAGTAACAGCTCCTTCTATGTTTAAAGTTCAATGAGTGAACAGTATCATCAACACAGTAATCAAATAGCGTGAAATATATATCTCACCACTTTGAAAGCTCTTGCAGGAGCAGGTAAAGAATTGGTTTCCTCTAAATATTTATCCCAAGAAAAGTGTTTCACATTTGGATAACCTAAGAAAGAATAAGAAAGTAAATTCTATCAGGTTTAATCAAAATGACAGTGAGAGCCACAAAAAGACCTATAAAAATTAAGATATTATTGAAATCTAGGAAATCACATTCATACTACATAAGATTTTAATCTGAAACACACTTAACATTTTTTGTAATAATGAAAGTATTCTCATTGAATCATAAAGTACCTATAACCTTTAAATGAAACAATATATACATATTTATACAAATGTACAATTTTTAGTCCCAGGTATAGATATTCTTACAACACAATACATAAAAACAAAGAAACCCTTGCATCTAGGAATTTTACTTCTACTAATCTATGATCTATCAAATTCACATTATCTCTATGAATGAAAATATTAAATGAGGCCAGTTAAATGATGACTAGTAAAGAAATGTGTAAAAAGAAGTGTAGAGTACATATTAAGTAGAAAAGCACTCGCTACACAAATGAAGCAGATTTACATACAAACTCATACTGTTGGCTCAAATAAAAAAAATTAAAACAAATCATGGGACAGTATTACTAGTATGTCTAAAAACAACCACCCTTCTTTCCTTATGCCCCCTTCCATTTCCTTTAAGAGAATATGAAACTAGCTTTCAAAAAGGCACTAAGCAAGTATATCATAGAGAGTGGAAGCCAAGAGTCTCAATAACTGAGAGATACAAATAAGGAAGGTGGAAAACTAATGATGCTAAATTTCAGTGATGTTAAACTTGAATTGAAACTCATGATAAAAACCATGGATTTCAATATGTGTAAATACATAGAGAAGTAAATATAATTTTTGTGGTCTGTTAAAGTCCCCATAGCAATAATAGATATAGTGTCTAGATCTTTGTTTCTATGTATCACTGTCCACTAAAAACTATGGAGCCTGGGAGAAATGGCTGACTTCAGAAGCAGGTCAGGGAGAGTACAAGATAAGCCTACCTGTACCATTAACTAGGAAGTTTTCAAAAATACCCGGGACATGTAAAAAGGACATAGAAACAAGCTGAGTAGGGCTCTCAATGTTCAAATCTGAACATGAAAATAAATAATGCCAGTAATAGACTAAAACCCATTTATGACAAAAGTAATGTATGGGTTCTTGTTGATTAAATAAATTGAATGAACAAATAGGATGAGCAAGCTATTCTTTACAAAATAATATCAACTTAAACTGTACAAAGCATGATGGAATGAGAAAAACTAGGGTTTAGCAACTGTCAGTAATTTATGCTAGAAATATCTACATATGTTAAACCTAGTGAGACACAGGGTTGGAGTATAAGACATTTGCATAATCTCAAAGTATTGCCCAACAAAATGCTTACAAATTATACAGGAAAAAATTGACTACAATAGTGGAGTAGCCTGGCAAACATCATCTTGATCAAGTGATGGGGAAAATCAAACAGTAATGAGGGAAACTGACATCAGATGCCACCAGAGTGGATGAAATGGAAACAGCACAGTTTCGAGATATTCCTGCCCACAATGCAAAACCTGCGATTAATCACAAAGAAGCACCAAGCAAACTCACTTAATAATATCCTACAAAATGACTGTTCTGTAGTACTCAAGCACCATGAGATCATGAAAGTCACAGGCAGCCTAACAGAAGACCAAAGGGATGAGACAACTAAGTGCAAAGCCTGATTTTTTGGCTATAAAATGACATCATTGGTAGAACTGACAAATGTCAATGGGTCTCTGCACGATTCTTCATCACTTTTGTACATTTTGAATTGTAACATTTGAAAGAGTCACTATGCAAACATACATATCTTCATGCATATAACTGCTTAACAATTTTTTTCAGGACCATGTCTTTCACAATTTAAATAATATTAAGACGGACTGGGTGTGTGTTTATGTAAGTGTCTACATAGAGGCAAAAGTGATTTCTGGAAAGATACAACGACAAACTATCCAACCATTTAGAGAGAAAGCAGTGGATTTCTCTATTTTTTTTAAAGATTTATTTATTTATTCATACATAACTGGGGTACAGACCAGAGATGTGGAGGGTGAGAGGATTCACCAGAGACAGAGTGTGGATCAGAACAGGCAGATCGACGAAGTACACTGCTGAAGGGAGCAGCGGGGGGGTCAGGAGAGGTCTGCCATGCCATGTGGTCACCTCTGGGGCAGGTGGGGATCGAACTCATGTGAAAGTGGCTTTAGCTTCTCAGTGCAGTGCTTTAACCAGCTGCGCCACCAGGGAGGGCCAGGATTTCTCTATTTTTACATTAAACTTTTTTTTTCACAAAAATAAGCAAGTATTTATACAAATATTTTTAAAAGGCTTGAAGATGCTAATTTCAGAAAAGAGGAGGAAAAGGGCTGCATGTTTAGAGAGGAAGAAACTGAGGTGGCCAGCAGCACTGGCCTAGGGACTGGAGCACAAAGGAGCAGGGGTGGGCAGCACCCACAGGGCACTGGCCATCAGAATCCCTTCTTTTCAGACAAGAGATCAGAGATACAGCCAGGAATGTGCCCTTAGAGATAATGGACCCAGAGAAAGGTTAAGTTTTTCTGTCATAGAGCCAAAAAGCAGGATAGTATCATCACAGGTCTTCACTTAGTAAGTAGTCTCCATTCTTTTTTTTTTTTTTTTCGGACTTTTTTTTTTTGTTTAAAAATTGCTTTACCTTTGGATTTGCCTTTTTTACCCTTTTTTGGTTGGGTCCGGGGTTCTTTTGTTGGGTTTGGCTTGCATTTTTTTCCTTTTTTTAAATTTTTTCAAAATTTGCCTTTTACCGTTCACCGGCATATGAAAAAATGTTCAGCATCACTTGTAATAAGGGAAATGCAAATCAAAACCACACTGAGATACCACCTCACACCAGTGAGAGGCACATATTAAAACAACTAGCAACAACAAATGTTGGCAAGGATGTGGAGAAAATTCTCCTACATTGGTGGTGGGATTGCAAACTGGTCCAAGCAGGAAGGAAAGCTGTTTGGTGGTTTCTCAAACTGTCAAAAATGGAGTTTCCATAGACCCAGCAATCCCACTCGTAGGTATTTACCCAAAGGACACAAAAACATTGATTCAATGGGACACCTGCATCTCTATGTTTTTGCTCTATTTTACAATAGGGAAGATGTGGAATCAACTTAAATGCCCCAAAATAATGAAGATGTACATATACACAATGGAATATTACTCAGCAATCAAAAAAGATAAACTCAAGCCTTTTGCAGCAACATGCATGGAACTGGAAAGGATCATGCTTAGTGAAATAAGCCAGAAAGAAAAAGAAAAATAACAAATGGTTTCACTCATAGCAGGAGCATAAGGGATCAGGAAACAAACAAACAAAAAAGCAATTGTAATAAAGTAAAACGGAAAAACAATGAACAACTAACAACTATAAACCATGGACATTCTACGGGAGTGGAGAAGGGAATAGGATCAAAACTGGGGTGGGAAGAATGCATGACTATGATGATGGCACATGGGTGAACCTGTGGTGGGAAGTCCACAGGGATCACAACTGAAATGAAAAAATGCACAGAATGAAGAATGAAGTAAAAATGAATTAATTGATTAAAAAAAAAACTCTACACTTTCTTTTACAGCATATTCTAAAAGTCTAAGAAAGGACACAGATAACTTGGTTGTTTGTATCAAACAAGAAGCCAGCAACAGTGCCTTGCACCACCCCACCCCAGCATGCACCCAGGCTCTGAAGACACAGCCAAAAATCTGCTGTTTACTCCCTCATTCACTGGGTATCTATCAGTTCCCTGGTGATGACCACATACAGTGGTAAAGGAAAGAAGGAATGTTGTCAAACTGGGTATCTACAAGAGTCCTTACAGGAATTTAGATGGTAACAGTGTCAAACAGTAACTCTGTGGTCAGTATCCACTGATCTCTGATATTATGTGAGACACAGGACACAGGTGGGCTAGACAGGAGAATCTTCCAAGTATAACCACAAATGTGGGCCATGAAATCCAAGATATCTTGCTTTTAACAGTTTATAATGTCTCTTAAATCAGTAAAGGACAGGGGCTTTGGCCCCCTTAACAAATGAGAAAACTCAAACAACAGAAGGGATTTGCCCATGATAGGATTTGTTTGTCCCCCTGAGTGAGTAAATGATCAGACTCTTGGATATAGTATCAAAGAACTGTAGAGAAGCCTAATAGTGACACCAGTTGTGACAATGGAATGAGTCAAGGATTTGAAGCTCTAAGCTGAGTCTTTACTGCTTATTTGCTGTAGGTAACAATCACAAACTATTCACAACTTACAGCAAACCAAGGAAACAGTCTTTCCTATTGAAAACTGAAAATCTGACACTCACCTATGTAGCCACCAAACAACCACCTATAGCAAGTGCTGCTTTATGCTAGCTCAGACCCTGTCACTTCATATCAGTAGTAGCAGGGCACCCCAGATACTGACAAGCTTAAGAACTCATCATCTTGATGATGGCAACACCACAGAATGTGTTCTTTAGCACATGAACTCAATGTGACTTCAAACAAGACTATTGATGAGCAGTTGTACAGTTCCCTGTCAAACAGAGAGTAAATACACTGACGAGTGTCTATGACCGCCTCCAGACAGCTGAGTACCCAAAAGCTTCAGAGAACAGAGAAGTACATCTAGCGTGAAGGTGCAAAATCTTGGAATCAGGAGTCAAAACAGAAAAAGGAAAAGTGAATATCTGAGCATTCTTATTGTGCTAAGAAAAAAAAAATTAGAAACTCTGTTTCCATGATTAGAAAATATAGTTAAATGTATATTAATACAAAGTCCAAGTTGAATTTCAACTTGAGGTATGTAAGATATTTCAAAAACAATTTATTTTTAAAGAATACCAAATTTGAAACAATTACAAACTAAACAAATGCTTATACATTTTTCAGGTCTAGCAAGGTTTCAGTAAACTTCTGCCTACAGGCTGGCTACTATTTTTGAAAATAAATTTTATTGCAACATAAATATGCTCACTCATTTACCTACCTTTTGTGGCTGCCTTTGTGTTACACCTGAATCTAGCAGGTATGACAAAGATTTTGGCCTACCGTGTGAAAAATATTTACTATCTGACCATTTGCAGAAAAAATTTTCCCACTCTCAAAGTATATGAATTGTAATGGGTATATAAAACACAAACCTGGAGGAGTAATGAGGGTTCTTCTATGCTCTTTACACCAACCAACTGGATGAATGTGTGGACTAGCTGCTTCACACCTGCAGGTTATATAAATTAAAAAAAAAAAAATTATATTAGGATAAATCATCTAATACTAGTAAAAGTAAAAAACACTAGCGGTCATGAATACTTACAGAGTATTATTTGTTAGAATCTAATTTGGAATAAAAAATTTGCCAAATATTTTTATAACTATTGACTCATACTTAGCAAAACTGCTAAAAGGATTTCACTCTTCCAAAATATTATACCAAGAAGATTTTTATTTGAAATATCACCTAGGTATAACAACAAGCAAATAATTTTTATTCCCCCACAAACTTTAATATATACTTAACTTTAAATATAGCATATACTTAAAGCTACTGTAACTAGAAATTGAAAATTTCCATCATAAAAATCATGTGGAAAAACAAATATATATACATAAATCATCAAGCTTCTGCTCATAATTGTAACTGTGTTGGTGGAGCTGGGCATAGGAAAGGGTAAGAAATGGAACAGAGAGGGTTAAGATAAAACAAAAGGAGAAAAGGTAGAGACAGTTCAGGTAGAGAGAGGTTCAAGAAACTCTGATTTAAAAGGAGTCTTGGAAATGAAACATTTTATAGAAAAAGGGATTTTTTTTTTTAAGTTGGGAGATATTTTTGGGGAATCTGGTATGGGCATAGATGGAAAATCTCTGTACTATTTTATAAACCTAAAGAAAACCTAAGAATTGATTCAAAATAAAAAAAAATTTTTTAAGACGATAGAAAATATTACCCCCAAATTAATGTTAATTTTCTTCAAAACTATTTTGGTAGGAAATTTCATTAAGTTTATAAGTTTATAAAGTTCATTTTGTATGGATACCATTTGTCCTCTCCTACCCACCCTTCCCAAAACCATTATCTTAAGTTACATATGAGGGCCGCATATGTACATATCACTATTTTAGAAAGATGAAAGAAAACAAGCACTGTAGGTCAATCCAAGTTCACAGAGCAGTTGGTACACTGCTTACAATATATTTGCAAACAAGATGCTTTAATACACAACTCCTTACAATGCATCTTGTCATAAATTGCTTCAACAAGGTTATGGAGTGTTAATTCCAGCTATACTAACCTTTCCCTGACAATACTGAAGTTATGGGTTATTATTAAGGATGGACTGCCTTTATTTTAGAGAGAATTTTATCTTAGGTTAAGGTATAGTTCCACATAGGGTTCCTTAAATATTAAAAAATAACAAATACAGGGCCCTCCCCGGTGGCGCAGCGGGTTAAAGCACAGCACTAAGAAGCTAAAGCCACTTCCGCATGAGTTCGATTCCCGCCTGCCCCGGAGGTGACCACATGGCGTGGCAGACCTCTCCTGACCCGCCCGCTGCTCCCCTCAGCAGTGTACTTCATCAGTCAGCCTGTTCTGCTCCCCACTCTGTCTCTGGTGAAGCCTCTTGCCGCCCCTGCACCTCTAGCCTGTACCCCAGTTCTGTATGCATAAATAAATAATCTTTAAAAAAAAAAAATAACAAATACAAAACACTTCTTAGGGACCTCCCTTGTAGTGCTGGGGTTAAAGACAGCGCAGCCAAACTATCACCAATCACTGCAGCAACTACGGCTTGAGTTTCATAACCAGGCTGGCCAAGGGGCTGACCGCATGGTGCAGCAGACCTCTCCTGTCTCACCACTGCTCCCCTCAGCAGTGTATTTCAGTAAGTCTGCCTGTTCTGCTCCCCATTCTGTCTCTGGTGAATTCCCATACCTCTGGCCTGTACCCCAGTCTTGTATGCATAAATAATAAGTAAATCTTTTTAAAAAATTGTTTAATTTTTTTCTTCTTAATCCATGACAACTATCAAGTACTTTTTATATTTACTTTCCGGTATCACATTTAAATTACAGTCAATATTACTAGGACTTTCAATTTTATTAGATGTCTCTGTCAACTGCAATTAAGGAAAATAGGGTAGCACATTTTGGCCACTTATTCTTATATTACCTGAATCTGATATAAGGTTTTAATATTCTCTAAATGTTGTACTGAGTCACCATCTGAATTATACAAGGAAGTCATGTTAGTAGAGAAAAAAAAAGTAGCCCCAATTTTGTCTCTTTTACTTAATACTTTCAAATAAGCAAACAATTCATAATTGTAACTGTGAAATCCTTGCTACTCCTATTGTAAAAGAAGTCACCTTAGTCCCATCTAGTGTTCAAAAGCAGAAATGTAACCAAAAAGAGAGATAACAAAGAGCAGAACAATAAAGAAAAAGCAGAAAAGTTTTCAAATTATTAATTGTCATACCTGTCCTTTCTTTTGGGATTTTACAATATCAGAGAAAGCCCATTTCAAAAAAAATTTTTAAAACAATTTCACAAGTTAGCTACAAATTATTCATGAAGGCTGCCAAGATGCAGTCTGACCTAGATTGGGAATTTTAAAGGGGCCAGAAACCAGAGAACTAATTCACACAAAAGCCATGTTTATATATAAGGCTAATGTAAGCAGACATTAAAGTCCTTATTTTATGGGAACACAAAGAGGCTAAGTGATTCCACCAAGCCCTTGGGTTGAAAAGAAAAGAGACCCTGCTTTTATTAGTCACAAAAGCCAAATAAAACAAATGCATACGATCTTGGCTCCACAGATCTACATCAAGCATCCAAAAGGAACATTTCAAGGCACATATGTAAGGAAAACATCACTCTTTACTTCAATAGTTAAGAAACCCAGGATGCACTTGACTCTCCCACCCCTAAACCAGAGCACCATGGTTTTTTGCTCAGATCCCCCCAGGTTAGCCCTTCAGGGTCTCCACCACTCTGGGCTTGACTGCTAATAAGCTTCATCCTCACCTTCGCAAGGCTCAGTTATCTGCTACTTCTTTCCATCATTAATTATTCAATTCAAATCCCAGTATCCCAGTCCCTACAGTAGATGTTTTAAACATTATTCATTTTCTTAGAGTTTAAAACCTGATTTTCACTGATATTGTGAAAATTTGGGAAAGAAAAGGAGATACTCTCCCTTTACACTAGTGTCAATTTTTCCTTTTATTTCTTCATTTTCTGCAAGCGCTGTGAAAGCAGATAGTTTACTTCTCCCCCCACCTTAGCTGCTCCTTCTGGACCTGCTGTCACCAATTATTCAGTCGCAGAGATCTCTACTGTCTCCCTCCAGTTTGACCTCCTTCCTTTGAGTCTGAAACTCAGCTCAGAACTTTGTGAGACTCAGCTCAAAACTCTCTGTGTGCAGGAAACTTTTTAAGTGGTTGCCTTTTCATCAAGGAATAAACTACTTGGGCTTTAGGACCAAACCTCTGAGGCTGGCGTTTCTTACAGCCATCTCTTTAACCTTCAACAAATTGCTTTCTGCTTAGAACTTTTTTATTTTAATACTCTAACACCCTACCACCAGACAAGTATTATTGCTAATCCCTTTTGCAAAGGGGGCAACTAAATTTTAGATTGAAATTCTAAGGTGGCTGAAACTGCAACCTCATTCCTTAGAACTTTCTATTCAATAGAATGGCCTTAGTCCTCGGTATCTGGCATCTATCATGAGTTCTTGTTCCCAAAAACAAGATAAATCACACTAACATTTCTTAAAAGGTAGGTTCCTTCTCAGTGCCTGGACGTTAAAAGGGGCTGATCTCCCTATAACCCAGTTCTCTGGACTGTGCACTGCAGTAGGAACAGTGTCCTGGGATCAATATCCAGGGAACACAGCCCTGGAAATGGGGTACAGGAGCACAGCGCTGGGAGCACAGCCCAGGGAGTGCGGTCCAGGACACAGTTCTGGGAGCACAGCCCAGAAAACACAGCTTAGAAGCACAGTCAAAGAAGCATGTACCAGGGAGGATGGTGGCTCCCTCACTAGGTCACTTTCCTTCCAGCATCTGTAAAGTCCTTTCAATTTCCAAATTTTTGTGTATGTAGGACTATTTCTAAATGTATTGACTATCAAGAGGTAAGATAAAACAACTACCAAGTAACAGTAACAAAAGCTCTGCCTTCCCTCGTGGCGCAAGGGTTCAAGCACAGCTCTATGAAGCTATCGCAGCCACTGCACCACCAGGGAGGTGACCCACATGGCATGGCAGACCTCTCCTGACCCACCTACTGCTCCCCTCAGCTGTGTATTTCAGTCCATCGGCCTGTTTTGCTCTTCACTGTGTCTCTGGTGAATCTTCTCACCTGCCCCCCAACCGCTGCCCTGTACCCCAGTTCTGTAGGCATAAATAAATCTTTAAAAAAAGCACAGAGAATATGCAGAGACAAAGCAGTCTCATATTAATATATATTATTTTACTTTCCTAAGAAAACTTTTCAACCCTACATAAATTTTCATGGTATTGTCTTATTGCAATTAAACATGTAACATCACAAGTATATGAACATGTATAGACAGTTTTCAAATTTCCACTAAGGTAAAATAAAGGTAAGATCACTAACTTAAAGGTGGGGAAAAAATTCTCATTTCCAAACTATTTTAAATTGGGAAAAGCAGTCCAATTGCAATATCAATTATATATGTAAGTAATTTATGCAGATAAAATTCATTTGAAAATTCAAAGATCAAAGAACATAGTATTTTAAAAGGCTGGAGGAATTCCAGTACTCTTAAGCAATTTTCAATATGCCTTAATTGCATATCAAGGAAGAGAACACACTGTATTCTTTTTCTGACATTAACAAAATTTGATTTCAAATCAATAATTAGAAACATAAGTAAACCCTCAAGGTACATCCCACCTTAAAAATAATTAGTTTGTTCTCATAAAAATGTAAAACCAGAGATTAAAAAAAATCAATTATTTTTCCTTTGCTCTTTCTAAAAAAGAACCTAAGATCCTTTCTATTTTCTAGGCATTGAGATCAAAGAAAAATTACTGTAACAAATCTTTTCGAACTCCTCATCACATTTTTCCAGAAGAATATTTTTAAAGGAAATACATCTTATGTCAAATAAGCAACTTATACATTTAAAATACTATAATACACGTAAAATTACTATAGTACTGTTGTAATATCACAAAACAACATTCATCCATTTTTTTGAAAACACCAAAAAGCTCAAAAAATGGAATCAGAACTCTGAAAACAAACAAAAAATATCATTTCAATAAATTCTTCTTTTCACTTTAAATTATCATTTATTAATAAAAGGATTACATCCTAGTCACTCTCATATAGCACATAAAACAAAAGGAAGCTCATGTTCTACCCAGAAAAGATTAACAGTATTTCTAAATCTAAAGTTTTCTAATGCATTTTCATGTGAGTAATTTTAAATGAAACACAACAGCCAATTAACAAGAAATACAAAGAACAAAAGAGCATGATAAGAAATATTCAACAATTCAGACTTCTGATAGTCAACAGGAGAAACCCGTTGTTTAAATAAAACTAACGGGGAAGAAACAGAGAAAAATAGTAATCTATAAAATAAAAGAGATGAAGAAACATAAAAGCAATCAGAAAGGAGCCCCTTATTTGGACCTAAAGCCATAAAACTGGGGAAAAAAAAAGTTATGGCAACTGGGAAGATTGTTTCATTAAGCATGTAATTTTGCAGCATTTGAAACATACCACCCTTGATTAAAAAAAAAAGGGTAACTATCTTTAAAGATTGCCTATCCTTAGGCAATAACATACTGAAATATTCCAGATGAAATGCTATGATATCTAGAACTTGCTTCAAAACATTCCTAGAATTGGGATTTTAGAAGCAGGAATACAGAATACAAGCTATATGAACTGACAGTTGTTGCTGTGTTCTGGTTAGAGAAAAGTCCGCTAATTATTCCAAAACAAACTTCCTGAAAATGTAGCAATATTTATACAAATTAATATTCACTTGACACTATAACATTATCCATTTTTTATAAAGATACTAGTCATGTCTCTAAATGTTCTTATTTGTAAAGTATGCTCCAGAGGAACAAAACACTTCCAAAATGCCTTTCACCAGGAATCTGAATAGTAATGATGAATGAACAGGAATGAAGAATGGAAAATTGTGATGTCAACATGCTGATTAACATGTTAATCAAAACACATGCTTATTACGATTATTTCATAATTATATAATTTTATAGTATGTTGCTCCTACCCCTCTATGTAGTATATACAAAAGCTGTAAGGCCTAAGCCAATGCTTTTCAATGTATTTTCATGTTATAACATGAGAAATATATAAAATATATAAACGTATAGTTTCATGTTATAAACATTTAAATTAGCTAATAGTATGAAAATATGAATGATACTAAAATATTCCCCCTTCCAAAAAAAAAAGACCCCTCCCCCGCAAGGAAAGAGGCTAACTGTGAGTCTGTGAGTGCACATCCACAGCAGAAAGTCAATTAAAATAAAAATCAGGAAATAGAGCTAAAGGGTATTATTTAGAAGTATATGCCATATGGAACAGCTAGAAAGTTAAAAACATGAAATGAGAAAAAATGCGGCTTTCATCTTTTGTTTTAAGCTCTGCAATATCGTTGTTTTGAAACCATATACCTAGTTTACTTGAACAAACATTGTATTAGAAAGCTCAGCAATGGAAAATGTCTCACCAGTAGTCATAGCTCTCATCCCAGTTGTCAAAATGTACCAGGAAACGATTGTCCACCATATCTGTTACCGTAGCAACACAGATGAATGCTGGATTCTTTTTGTCTACAGCTTCAAGCTTCATTCCAACTCGAAAGCCTGATGGGATCACTGTCTATGAGACATACAGATTTAATTAGAGATACACAAGCAGCAGCAAGACCTGCACCTTTGCACCCTCCCTGCACTTTCTTCATGAAGACCTGGCAGCCATCAGTTGTAGTCACAAAATTTAAAATTCATGAACCATTTTTACAGCAGAGTAGCTTTCCAACAAGCAGCAATTAGGACAATGCCTGCTGCTACAGACAGTTAACTATCTGGATCTCAAAACAAAAGCACCATAACCTTGCAGCATTTCACTCATTCACAACCAGGTGTTGTGGTACCTGCTCTCGAAGGCTACTACTGGCTAGGAAAGCTTTATTCACTGTATAGTTAACTCTTTGTTTTATTGGGTTTGTCTTCCTTCTTGATTCTAGATTTAACAATGAAAGTCATTTCAAACAAAATATGCACGTAATCAAGTTAAAAATGTACATGAGTCGGTACAAACTCACTCCTACTTCTGAAAGATCTCTTAAAAGAGTACTTTACTGAAAGTAGGTCATTTCATATAGAAAAGACTGCAAATGATTACAATTTTTACTTAGCACTACAGATACATTAGAACTAGCTGAATATACACAGTCATTTAAAATCTGATAGGAGGAAGTTCACAGATTACTGGCCATCTGCAACAGTGAAGAAACATTAATAATCCAGAAAGATTTAGTGCCTGAGGTACAGTACAATGCAAAATTGTTCACAATGTTTGGTGAGGAAAAGTAGCCTAATGTCAGGGAAGTTGTTGGGATGTCAGAATGAAAACAGACAATCTTCTAATTACGTTATACAAAATAAATTTACCTCCTCTTATTATAATTATTAAAAATGTAGACAGTCATAGCTCTGAAAATGTCACAATTAGGTCCTGTCTAGTTGAAGAAGGTATAAATGATACACGAAAATCTTTATACATTTAACTCTGATTACGTATCAGAGTTCTGACCATAATATTGAATATCCTGAAGCAGAAGAATATAGAAATAGAAGTATTAATTCACCCTAGATAGCAAACACATAGTTCAAGTATAATTTACCAGAGATGCACAGAATTTAAGAAGAGGGTTTAAGCAGTTAATAAAATCCCTGATGGAAATCACCATCATCAGTGAACCAGTCAGGGGTTAGAAACTAAGCGCTGACCGCAGGTAACTGAGTTTTCCACCTAAGTGACCTCTACCCTTGTCTTGACAGAGAACACTTAACAACAAACCAATATTTACACTTTAGCGATTAAGTTACCCACTCAATTACGAAAATAATCTGGATCATTATGTCTATCAGTTACCTAAACACACACACACACACGCAGACTCCTTCCTTCTAGCTCTCTCTCTTCTAGTTCTCATTCAACCTGAATTATGTTCAATTTGAATAGGTAAAGTTTCAGCTTTTAGATTAATGCCCTCGAAATAACTAGTTAATATCATTTCCCAAATGGAGGTTATTTAGAGCAGATAAGAAGGTTTTTCTCCATTCCTCATATTTCTCTCAATTTGGAAAGAAACCCATTAGTGAAACATTACTGTCTCTCCACACTCTCACTCACTATTACCTGACTGGTGAAACTGGAAGGAGGAACTGGCCATACTCTTTTGAGAGTAGCAGAGCATATAATTTCCACTCTGCGGCTCTAGGGGCAAGCTGTCCCTGCAGGAGGGTAGGTCAGCCTGGCCAGCCTCCTCCAACATTCCTGGGCTTAGATGGTAGAACAGGAAGGGCCAGTAAATCTCTTTAACTCTAGGGCTCAGCATCAAAAAGCTCATTTATTGGCAGATATAGCCATCCATGTACTTCAACTAAGCCCTTATCAGTTACAAAGATAATATTCAAGTATTCCCCTTGCTTGCTCTCTTCTTTTTCCAGCTAGATCAGAATGTGGGTAAGGAAGACAAGTGTAACATATCAGGCCTCTTCAGAGAGGCCAACTGAGGAGCATGTAGTGCAAGTAATATGGTTACATAAACCAAGCATATGAAAGAGACACATCAGAATTCGCTGCTGTTGCACTGTAAAATAAGCTGGAGACAGATCAGTCTCTGCATACAAATCTAAGCAGTGCTACTTCTGTAGGTGAATCCATTTGAACAGTACTCATAAATACCAGTAACAGTAATAGATCCAGTCAATTAAAATTTATGTACCTTAGTTGCAAATTATATCTGTCTTTTAACATTCAATAAAAAAATGCCCATGGTATTGCTATAAAATGGACATTTATTCATAAAGATTTTTAACCTCAGTTCAAAGTTCAATAAAAATAAGAGTACTCAACCAAAACCATAAAATTTACTGTAGGTTTTTTGTCATCACTTGTAATTTACCTATGAGACACTCAAACATCACTTTCTTTGAAAAGGAAAGTATCTGGGAGTTACTTACTATATTCTGATTTTCAAATAATGACTTGGGGGCAGCTTGAGCTTTACAAGTCTTTAGATAGGTCTGCCAATTAAATTCTTCTTCTTTGTATCCTAAAGTACACATAAACACATTTAGTAAAATATTAAAATATATTACATGGCTTTGCATTTCCACTTCATAAGTCCAACAAGCCAAACTCAGCAATCAAGTACTTATGTCAAACAGACAATATTGAACACATAATTTCATACTTTGAACTTTAATACTAGGACTATGCTGTTTCTAATGTTATTTTTTTCTTTTCAAGTCAGAATGAATGGAGATAGATATAATGAAAAAGGGTAAGGAGGTGTATACACGTTACACCAGGTGAGCTTCCTTGTACTATTTGGCATTTTTATCAGTGTGTCTGCAGGGTGTCTCAGTAATGGGTTAGGGAAAAAATTCTTTTATTTTCTCCTCATTAGCTTGTATGTACAAATAGAAAACCAGAAAAATATTAAAAACAGATAAAAGTCTTTTGGCCTATCACAAGAATGGTAACTCAAGATCTATAATAGTATGTTGGCAAGTTTCAATAATGGAAATGTAATTGCCTTTATTTTTTTACAAACTTATTAAAATCAGTTATTTCTTTAAAAAAGAGATTGAGCATTTATTTCACCTGCTAATGTGCTTTCTAGACGGTAAAAGAAAAAGAACCACTGCTAATAATGCATCATTATAAAAGATCAATTTATATGAAGGCTTACAGATTTTACAGATTTTCATTTCATCTTTTTTTTTTCTATGTACTTTTGTTCTAATCCTTAAAGCATTTGAGAATACCATTCTGCCATCAATTTTTTCACTTGAAACCAAAGGATTTTGGTTTTGCCCATTAAAAAGAACAGCCCTTAGACAGGCCCAAAACAACAAATTAGTAACCTAGATCTTTGATATCAAGAAAGCAATGCTAAATGGGATAGTTGAAAAGGGAAATAAGATGCTAGTAGGAACATTAGTGATAGACTTAAAAGACATTTTATTCTCGGATCTTTATGTAAACATGAATATAGACAAAAACATTGGTATACAGAGCTATAAACTCAAAGCAAAAAATTTTTAAAAATATTAACTGCTACCTAGACCAATTTTTAGTGTTAATTCTCTTTCCAATCTCCTAATTACTAGAACGCACAAGTTCAGTGTACAATTTACGATTTTCTATAAAATGAAATATCAATAAATGAATTTAGTTTTGTTAACAGGTCAGAATTAATTTCACAAATAAATTTCACCAAAGTTGAATATAAAATAGAAATCTAGCTAAATCTTGGAGTCAAAATTAAGTATCATTTAAGTGTAATATGCAAGTACGCAGAGTAGACTAGTTTAATCTTTTTTTTTTTTTTTAAGATTTATTTATTTATACATACAGAACTGAGGTACAGGCCAGATGTGCAGAGAGGCTTCACCAGAAACAGAATGGGAAGCAGAACAGGCCAACTAACGAAGTACACTGCTGAGGAATAGCAGACGGGTCAGGAGAGGTCTCCATCCTCTCTGCCTTACTGTGTATCACAGGGGGCTGGCAGAGAAGCAGACAGCCCACCCCAGGATACATAGTTCCAGCAGGGACCCAGGGCAGCTTCCCAGCGGTGCACTGTCTTTTATAAAGCTCCACACACTGCACCATGTGGGTCACCTCCGGGGTGGGGATCACATTCATGCTGAAGTGGCTTTAGCTTCTCAGTGCTGTGCTTTATTTAACCTGGTGCACCACCAGGGAGGGCCCCAGTTTAATCTTTTAAGCTGGATTCTACTTCCCAAAATTCTTTAACCTTAACAAGCACTTTTTTAATCAGATACTACAAATTTGAGTTTGAGTACACTTGGTTTATCATAAAATCTAAATTCTTAAAAATTTCAAATTAACATAAAAGAAAATCAGTGTTTAAGAATTTAAAATGTGAAATAACAAAGCGATGGTACCTTTTGGAGGATGGAGTTTATGACCAGTTTTTTCACACCACCCAACTGGGTGGATATCCAGGGCATCTGCATTGACCCAGAAGTCATAGCAATCTGAATATCCATCAAAGTGCAACTTTATCCGGTACCCACAAACCTGAAACAGAAAAAGCAGACTGACTCATTAAACAATTTGTGTAGAAATTGAAAAAAAACAAAAACAAAAACAATAATAATAGGAACATCAGGTATGGTATAGTTCATGTTAACTGGAGCAGCTTTCTTAACAGCAACAAAAACAAGTGAATAAATGATAAGCTCTATAGTGTTTTGGCAACAACCCCGTCAAATTGCCATCCATGGATACAGGGTGAGGGATAATTTCTCCATGTATACCCCTCCTCTCTCCCCATCCTCTCTGCCTTACTGTGTATCACAGGGGGCTGGCAGAGAAGCAGACAGCCCACCCCAGGATACATAGTTCCAGCAGGGACCCAGGGCAGCTTCCCAGCGGTACACTGTCTTTTATAAAGCTCCACACACTGCAATATGCAGGTGGGCCATAGCTGGTGCAGAGGGCGGGAAATGTCAACAAATTCTCTCTCCATTTGTAGCTGGGCTAGAAAACAGAACAGCCTCTGCAATTTATACTTAGATAAGACAGATTCCCTGGAACACTAAGAACTCACTCTGTGTAAAGCATGCTGGACACTGAAGCCCTACATCTGTATGCAGGGATCTATGTGTGGGGAATTTGGAGTTAAAAGATGGCATGGGGCCCTCCCTGGTGGCACAGCGGGTTAAGGCACAGCACTGAGAAGCTTAAGCCACTTCCACATGAGTTCGATCCCTACCTACCCCGGAGGAGATCCACATGGTGTGGCAGACCTCTCCTGGCCCGCCCGCTGCTCCCCTCAGCAGTGTACTTCGTTGATCGGCCTGTTCTGCTCCCCACTCTGTTTCTGGTGAATCCTCTCACCCTCCACATCTCTGGCCTGTACCCCAGTTCTGTATGAATAAATAAATCTTTAAAAAAAAAAAAGGTGGCATGGGCTTATGGGACTTCAGCTGTGTTATGTTCTGCCTGAGCTCTGACAGCGAAGTGCAGCCTCTCAACCTCCCACAAGACAAGGAGATTTGTCCAAGAGAAAGCACATACGCACCAGACCTCTAAACACTCCAGGAGCAACTGACCTACAGAAACCTGAACAAGAAAGTTGAAATTGATATACAGAGCCAGGACAATTAACAACCCCCCATATAAGGGAGCTATACAGTAACTATTATGGAAAGCTCTCCAAAACATGTTGCTAGAATTCAACTGACCTAACTACAGGATGAGTTAGTCTATGAGAAATATTACTCACGTGCAAGTTTATGGGTTTATGTGTATATGTTTGCAAATGTATGTTATTATGGATGTACACGTAAATATATATACCCAAAGGTACTTAAACTCTTATTTATGCACACACATGGATATTCAGTTTCCAAAATATCTGGAAGGATATATACACCAAATATTAATGACTTCTGAGAAGTGGGAGTAGAGAGGGGCAAAAAAGGGTTGATACACTTTTACATTTTAGCTTCCATATTAGAATTATTTCAGTGTACTGACACTCAGACAACGTTGGTCACTCACTAAAACACCAAGAGAGATCAGAGCTCCTCTCTAAAGCCAAGACTAGGACTCCCTGCAAGTACAAACTCTCAAGAAGGGTATTTGCTGCAGACCACACACCCCGCCCCCTTGGCCTAGAAAAAGCTCAGGTGTTGCTGCTCAGGTGTTGCTTCTCCTATCAGTCTGAGCTCACAGACCTATTCTGCCTTACGCCAGCTCTCTCTGCTCGGTGCCTATGAAACAAGTTCCACCAGAAGATTAGCTCTACTGGCTCAGGTCATTCTGTTCTGAATGTCTGCCCTCCCTCTCCTAGATCTCTCTACTACGCTTTATGTCCTCTGGAAACCTATGCTTTGGTAGACAATCTCCTGCATCCTCAACGTGCTAGCTCAAAAAATGGTCTATCTGAAGCCTCTCCTCATTCAGAAGCGGCTCCCTCTCCCACTTTGCACTTTCTAAGGTCAGACAGGGTTACTGTCTCAGGTCACGCAGTGATCCCAGGCTCCGACATCATGGTTTCTATGTCACTGTTCTCCACTCTGCTCCTCTGAGGCTAATGCCATATGACCACACCAACTCCCCCTTACCTCCCCTTGAGACCCCCTCAAGCACTAAGTATCTCAGCTGATGATTTGCCTTTTATGGCAAGAAGTTCTCCCACATACTCATCCTTTTCTTCTTTTCTGTCATAACACAAGATGATACTCCTCATGCCTAAGGCATGTATCTCCTCATATCTGGAACCATCACTCATCCCCTCTTTATCAATTATCTGCTCTCTCTGAACATCCCAATCTCGATCCCTAGTGGCTTCTTCAGAATTCAAACACTCTCCAATCTCTTCCTATTGCCAAAAAAAAAAAAAAAAAAAAGGGTGGGGCGGAGTAAAGAAAAAGACGCAGAATCATCAAGTCTGACAGGCAAAGCGTCACATACTCTCCAAAATATATACCCACTTTTTGATACAAACAAAAGGATTCAGCCCTAACCTCTCACTGAATATCATCAGGTGAAGGCTAATTCTCCACTCACACTCTTGGTGAGAAGGTAACACCTGATTAACCATTCAGAGAGTCCAAAGAAGTAGCAAGCATCAAAAATGTAGATGCTCGTAACTCTGAACCTGACAGTTACGGTATGGAACCTACAGCCATACTCACATGTGCAAAAACAGATGTGAAAGGATGTTCACAAGTACTATTTGTTACAGTGAGAAAGTGAAGGACACTCAGGTGTTTATCAATATGAGAGCAATTAAATGAATTAAGACAAGTCAGTGAAATGAGATGCCACTCAGTAGTTAAAAACATGTCTATGTAAAATATACTGTCACCAAAGCATTTTTCAGATGGCAAAACTGACTGGAGAGAGCTAAAATAACAAACAGCTTCTGAAGATAGCAGTGAAAGGCCAGGGCTGAATCTCTTTGTATCAGAAAGCAGGTGTATATTTTAGAGTGGGAGATGCCGTCCCTGGTCCAACTTGCCGATGCTGTGCCTATCTCCTGTGCTCAAGTGGAAGGGGAGAGTCAGTAATTCCTTCATGGATAATCGTGATTGTCAAGTATGATCCTTCTGGATGCTTCTTCTGAGTGTTTTTTTGTGTATGTAGCCATATATTCCTTTTACATATATATGGTGCCCAACATAATAGTTCACTCTACAAACTGGGTATTATTATTCTCTGCAGTTGTTATCACTGGAGCCAAGCTTCTCACAAATTCACTGAAAGGATCCTATGATAATTAAAGAATCCTATGATAATTAACACTAACAAGATCATAGGATTTGGGGGGAATTTTTTTAAATACAAAATGCTCATTTAAATGAGGGAGCAAAGAGGAAGACATTTCTAGAAGTACTTTCTCTGTAATAAACTGGACTAATATATATATATATATATATATATATATATTACTGAGTTGGACAATTTTTCCTGAATAATTTTATTTGTACCCCCCCACACACACACCTTACAATGTTAAAGCTCCATGATACCATTTTACTTTAAAATAAAGATTAACTAAGTTTACCTGTGTGTGTGTATAAGAAGAGAGACCTGTTCCCTACATTAAGGAACAGAGTATGACAAAGGTCAGACCTAGCTAAAATCCTGTTTTATTACAAGGAAGCTGTGTGGTCTTACACACATTACTTAACCCCTCCAAGTCTCAGTTTCTTCGTTTATGGAACCAAGATGGAAAAAAAAAAAAAAATGAAACACAGCATAAGTGAAAACCCATAATTACCATTCTGCTTGAAAATAAAGATGACATGCAGCTTACCTCAGCCACAGTGAGGACGCAGTACACAGACTGGTGCTCAGGGTCCACCCCTTCTAATTTCATGCCAACTTTAAACCCATTTTTGTTATATGGAAAGGATTGATACTAAAATGGAAAAATAACAGCAGCATTAGCATTTGATTCTAGCTACCTATTTAGAAATATGAATAGTTGTTATTCTTAAAAGACTATTTAGTCAAATATATGAATAACTCCTAAAAATGAAAAAGAAAGGAATCACCAAATAATCCAATGGATATATGGACAAAGTCAATTTAAACAAGGCATTGAAAAGGAGGTTTAAAATGTTATACATGTTTGAAAAGCTGCTCACCCTCACCCACAGAGTCTGACCAAATAAAAGGTATTTTATCTATCAGGTTGGTAAAGATGAAAATGTTGTTGACTTTGTATTGGCAAGACTCTACAGAAACGTACACACATATATTGCTAGTAGGGGTATAAACTACATTCTCTTTGACTCAGCAAGTCTAATTCTAGGAAATCATTCCACAAAGACATTAACAAACTGACAGGTGAACACTAAAACGTTTCCATAGCAAAATATGTAAGTTATAAATTCTATATATACAGAGTCCTGTTCCATTTTAGAGACAATAATTATTCAATAAGTTAATATGTAATTACTTTTATACTTAAATTTAAATATTTTTAATGTAGATGTACTTGTGCTAATTTATTATTCATCACTTTTAAAAATGATCTACATATACATAAAGGTTTCAATGGCAGATTTATTACATACCACAATTAAATAACTTAAACTAGAGGTCAGCAAACCACCATTTATGGGTCACAACAAAACTGTTCTTGTCATGAAACCTAAAATATTTTACATCTTTTCAGGAAAAGTTTACTGAGCCATGTTTTAGTGCAGGGGCAGCAGTATATACTCAGAACATTTGGTGCCAATGTTTTTAACTGATTATAAGTTACTTAAGATAAAAATATTTTTATTGTGGATAATACTGTGATAACCCAGTTTTAGATTTTTGTCGTGCAATGTTGAAAACCTTGGTGACTCATTTTCATTCTCCCCCAGCCATGATACTGATGTGCAATGTCATGCCAGTTTTTATCATCTGGTTGTTCAGTTACAGTAGAAGTATGCCTCTGAAATGTATGGAGTGCAAGTCGGTGAGTGATGAGGGGGGCGGGGATGTGCCTATGGATGTGCACTGGAGAAGGTGTCCACGCATGGAGTGACCCCATAAAAATCAGCATGCTTGAGAAATTATCCCAAGTCACATATCCTACACAGACAACAATATTATGAATTTCAGATCAGCATTCCGGTTTCTTGGCCCTTAGAAACATGCTTTCCAGATGGGCCTGTATATACCTCCTTGAACAGCTTTGCTGGCACTGCCACAGCTCTTTCCTCTTCCAGGTAGGATGCCCAGCACCAAGCTTTCTTTCCTTTAGGAGGCAAACCTGAAGTGGGAGTAAAATGGTAGAATTTCTCAGTCTAAGATGTTAAGACATAAACTGTGAATGCTCACTGTCCTGAGTATTACTCCACATGGCTCTTCTCTGACTCCCATTTCTGGTGTTTCTGTCTTTTTTCCTGGCTCCTCTTCCAAAGAAAGAAGAGTCAAGAAGTGAAGGGCAATGCATGTCCACAGTTTTGCGTACAGAAGGGTGAGAGAACTTAAGCAAAGATGATACTGCATGAAGCCTTGTCGTCACAGGACCATGCAAGCTAAGTAAGCTAAGCCCTAGAAGCGGAGGCTCAGATTTTTTTCCTAAAAGACAAAGAAGTTTAAGACTGAGAAAAGGCCAGGGAACTGAATGGTAAGGAAACAGCTACAAATCTTGGAGTAGACAGACAGACACACTCACACACACACACACATACTCACACACTCACTCATGAGCCAGATTTTGAGCAACAGAATTATGAGACAAAGAGCTGAAATCACCTAATATCACTTTTATTGGGTATTGATTTCACAAATAATGGAAATAAATTGAAGAATATAACAGCTTGATGGGTAGCAAAATTGGAGAAAATGTATTTCAGGAATGAGACCATGAACAGGCTAAGATGGATTTCGGGAAGACAGAAACTATCTTAATAGCTAAAGGGGAAAAAATAAATTACCCAAACAAAAAGGTGAAGAAGAGCTACTCCTCTGAGAATAGAAATGAAGAGGAAGAAGAAAGAATGGTTAAAGACATTTTTTGAGGCAGAACACAGAAAAACTGATAAATTTACTCCCTGCAATCTCACTCTATAAAATAGAAAATCAACTCCCACGAGATATGAAGTTGGGTACCTGAGGCAGACAGAAATATTTAAAATTCTTTTTGAGGAGTTAAGTTGAAATGAAGGAATACATTGGAACATTGGAGGCAAGTACTTGGCTTATGCACCGATTTATAGGTAAAACATGACCAGAGGTCTGGAGGGGGCACAGTGAGCAAAGGGAGCTAAAATGAAGGAGCAACAAGCAGATGTGGTAGGTCAGGGGGGAAGCCCACATGGGACACTGCAGTCCCTTCCAATAAAGCTGTGAGTTCACCCAGTCAAGTATTAAAGGGATGGGCCTCACGCTAGATTCCTCATTAAACTGAAGTGTTGTTTGAGGAACCAAAATAAAAAGAAAAGGTACATGAGGAAGCTGTGACATCAGAGGCAATATTAAAAACCTAAAATCTTAGGAAATGAACAAGAACAGAGGTTTTAGAGAAAGTACAGATGTAGAAGAAACCAAGTCAACGGAAAAAACAAAGAAAAATGTCCTCATGTTTGCCTTGACCCTACCCTTATCTACTTCTTCAAAACCCTAATTTTTATTGACAAACTTTAATCAGGGTAAAGCCCAAAGCAACAATTTAACTGTCATAGTGCATACTACAATAGAGGTCAAAATTCCACTTGTGTGAAATATTTTCAATTTCATAGTTACAAATAAAACATTTCTTTCATCAACTCACCTTGTTTCAATACAGCCGAGTCACCCCGTCTTTTCCTGCGGGCTCTCTGTGAACCCCTCAGGATCCTTCCATCTTGTTTGTTCTCCTATAGCAAGAAAGAAAAATTATGATTTTTTTTTAAAGTTCATGAAACTGGCACCAATGAAAAGTCAGAGCTGTCACTAAGATTTCTGTACTTTTCTCCAATTTCACTTCATAACTTTTGAGGAAAGCAACTGTGTTGCTTTTGGCCTGAGGTCATCACAAAATAAGAATGCTTCCAAGAATTACACCCTGGAAATAGTGCAGACACTGCTCCTGCCTCCTTGAAACAGTTTCTTTTCTCAACTCCTTGACCACTCAGTGCTGGTTTTCCTCATACCTCACAGGCAACTCTTCCTCAGTCCCTTTGTTCATGTCCCCTCTAATCAAGTTCCCTTATCTTCTCTATCCAATCCCACCCCCAACGTTTCCTAGATAATCTGTACACCAAACATCCTTACCACTTCCAGCTATGCCTCACTTAGATGCCTAGTGAGCCTCCCAAACCTCCAACAGTAAAAGGACTTTAGACTCTGTTTATCTTCCCGATCCCAATAAATGGAATGGCAATCAAGCCAATGTTCAAGCCAAACAACTCTTCAGAGTTATCCCCAGTTCTCTTGCCCTCATACATCTCCAAAATCAACCCTAAGTCCAATCACTTCTATCTTACATGGTACCATATCTAGTTAACTATGATCAACACCTAAATGGTTTTCCTGATACCACTCTCTCACATGTCAAAGTTAGAATGGCCATGTAAAAACATGAATCATGTTAAATAAACCACTGCCTTCAGCTTTCCAGTGGCTTCCCATCCCATTCAGAATAAAATGAAAACCCATTACTCTGATGTAGCACAATGGCTATGTGACATGAACCATATATACTACTTCCGCTTCATCTTACTTCCCCTCCTCTAATGCCTGAAGGTTCCAACACACAGTTTTTCAAATAAAACACATGCTGTTGGGCCCTCCCTGGTGGCGCAGCGGGTTAAGCCCAGAAGAGATCCACATGGCTAGGCAGCCCTCTACTGACCCACCCGCTGCTGCCCTCAGCAGTGTACTTCGTTGATATGCCTGTTCTGCACCCCACTCTGTCCTTGGTGAATCCTCTCACCCTCCACATCTCTGGCCTGTACCCCAGTTCTGTATATAAATAAATATATCTTTAAAAAAACAAACAAACAACAAAACACATGCTATTGCCTTAGGAAGTTTTCCCTGATTTTCATTGTCAAGGGAGCTTCTCATTCACACTTGATTCCTTTTTTATTTTATTTTATATATATTTTACATCATTTTTCTTTTTATGCAATGCATGCTTCCTTTTCTCAAGTATAGTCCCTGTAAAAGTTCCACTACCAATTTACCCGTGCACCATCACCATAGTCCCTTGTGTAAGAGCACATGCCTCCCCGTTTTGATAGCTCTCCCTCCCTTTCTCCTGCGGAGTGTCTCTGATTAATAGTTGCCTGTTCGTTTTGTTTTTTAATTTATTAAAATTATTTTTTCCTGGCTCCGTATTTGGTTCCCCTATGTTCCTCCAATAAGTAAAACCATCTGATATTTTTCTTTTTCCTTCTTGCTTATTTCACTGAGCATAATCCCTTCCAGCTCCATCCATGTTGCTGTGAATGGCATGAGTTTATCATTTTTGATTGCTGAATAATATTCCATTGTCTATATATATCACATCTTCTTTATTCAGTCATCTGTTTTTGGGCATTTGGGTTGGTCCCTTTTTATTTCTCAGATCACACAGTTCATGTCACCTTCTCTAGGAAAACCTAATTTAAAGTACTCAAACAATCTGAATGCTATTTTTCCTTCCTACTTTATGTTTCCTTAATAAGAATATAATGCCCCAGAGAGGAGACTTATCCTCCAGCTCTCTTATTTATCCCAGCAGTCTTAGATCTAGCATAGCAACAAGCAAATAGTCTTTGTTCATACTGATCTGTAGGAAAATGCTTCAAGACCTTAAATTTTCATTTCACACAGAACTGCTAGTACACACTTCAAGGAAAAAATATTTATGTTTTAATCACACATTTTGAATTAGTTTTCCTCAAATTTAGCTAACATTTATCTCCCATTTTCTATTTCCTTACATTGTTTTATGAGGTGTACCTGCAATTTAACAAAATGGGATCAGCTGTTTGCTACTAAGAAAAATTTGTGATTCATTTGCAAAACTGAAAGTTTTTGCCATTTTTCCTGTTGCTACAACATTAAATTCCAGAACATCCAGCTTCTCCACCATTAGGAACAGGTACTACTATTTTTATTCCCATTTTGAGATGAGGACAGCAGCTCCCAGAAGGTAGGTAGGTAACTTACTGGTGGTAAAGCAGTGCAAAGTGAGCTCTTCCATGGGGTGCTGCCCACTGAAGAAGCACCCCATGTTCTGTGGTAGAGGCATAAAAGATACTAACCATTTCATCATCTCTTTCTTCATCCTCCTTGGAGTCCGCTTTCAGAGATAACTTTGGTTTTTTCTTTCGACTACACTTGGAATCTTCTTCCTCATTGTCTTCTATGTCCCTTTCTTCCTTCTGATCTCTGTTGTGTTTACAAACCCAAAATAGTGACACGAAACAATACCTATCAAACATCTACATATTTATTGCCAGTATGAAATTATTTTTTAAAAAATTCACCTCCCAAAGAAAATTATTTAACATTAGGAGAAATGTGTAGGCATTAGAATGTCATTGGTAAGGAATATTTCAAACCACTACCATATATGACAGGGTCACAGCAGAAGGTGGAAATCAACTATCCATTTGTCCTTCCCCTCTGTCATCCATACAAATAACAAAATTTGGAGATATTTCAGTCTTCAGAGCAATTTTAAAGCAAGTAATTTGCAATTATTAAAAATGAACAAGTCCAACTAAAATGGTCAAGTGTAACTTTGTAAATTATCAGCTGCCCAACAAAAACATATAATTCCCATACCCCTGTTCAATAAAATACACAAGAAACTCAACTAAAATATAAGTGTCAAGCCATTTGTAATACAAAATACTATGAAAGAAATATGCCTTCTTTGTGAGAAGTTGAACTTAGTCAGTCCCCAAATGACAGAGTCACACACCATCAGTCACAGCTGATCTCTGTGTCTCATAATCCTCAAACACTCCTGCAGTCAGCACCAGCAAAACTCATTACACAATTCATTCTGGCCATTTTTATTCAGCTGATATCTAATCAGTGGAGTCTTTGTTCCCTATCTGGAGTTTTACCTGAGTTATCTAAGAATCCCCCAAACGAAACAAAACAAACAAACAAACAAAAACTATTTCCATAAATTATCAGCATCATCAAAATGTTTATGTTACAGTCCAGACAAAACTAAAAAATTCATAGCTGGGGGCTATCAAATTATTGCAAATAAATGACTGAAAAAAAAGAGGCAGAGGTTGCACTGGAGGTAGGATATAAGCAGAACAACTAAGGCCAGACATGACTGAAATCTCTGTGGACTATCAGGATTAGGGCCTACGTGCCTCCAGCAGAAAGTCTCAGGGAAAAAGGCATGGATGGGCAACAAATGTCACAGGGCACAAAATGTCTGTATTCCCAAGCATCCGAGTTTGGACTTAAAACCCACTGTAATGATGGAATTGGGCAAAAACCTACTTGTCTTTGATATGCCGAGCGCAATTCTGGCTGCAATAGTTTCCTCCAGAAAGACACTCATCTACATTGCCATACTGACAACAGTTCTCACAGAATTGAAGCCCTTCTACTTTCACTGGATCCTTCAACCTGAAAGGCATCCCAGTCTTTTCTGAAAATACTAAAAGATGAAAAGAAGGGCAAAAAATTAAAACCATGACAGAAAACATTTCAAATACATTTAACTGTTTCCTTCTAATAGTTTTGTTAGCAAAACTTAATTTATTGTTAGCACACTAAGAGTAATATTTGTTGAATGAATGATTACAGAGTTTGGGAAAGAGAAGCAGATGGGTTTGGCAGGAATCACTTACATAACAAAATCATTTACATAACAAAAAATTCCTGAAGAAAAGTAAACAAAAGCTTTTCAAGGAATTTTCTATAGAACTGAAATAAAATGAAGACAAATTCATTTGTCACTAAAGTCAGATGAAGCCATCTATAGACTTTTGACAAAATTTACTTATTGATTTACTTAACTGGCTGATTAATAAACATTTTATTCTTAAAGCAGTCCATGTCCCTGGATCATCATAATCCAGATCATTTAGAAACTCACATTTCCTTCTGCCTAAATTGTTAAGCTAATCATTCATTCAGCAAACATTTACTAGGCACCCATTTTTGCTAAACACTGATAAAGAGAGTATAGACCTTGTCCAAGAGAGCTCACAGTCTAGAAGACAGGCAAGAAAACCCATATTTATAACAAAATGTGATACATGCAATTATTGAAGCATGAACAAGTTCCAGAAGTAGTGCAGAGGAAGGAGCGATTCATTCAGCCTGGAGTGAAGGGCAGGGAAGGACTTTTTGATATAAAGCCTGCACGGGGTTTTGAAGACCAAAGAGAGATTTACCAACTGGACAAAGAAAGAAATGGCATCTCAGCCAGAAAAAAACAGCTTGAGCAAAGGCAAGGAAAACCAGATGGTGTGCTGGGAGAATTGCATGTAATTCAGTGCTGCTGGCAGTGCCAGCACATAAAGTACAAAGAACAGAACTGAGAGCGAGGAGAGTAAGTGAGCAGGTAGGAGTGGGTCACCCAAGACCTTTGTATGTTTTGTGAAAGAGACAATATAAGAAATCAGCGAAGTATCAGATAAGCAAATCCATGTAAGTTCCTCTGACTTCAGTGTGCAGACACTGGGTGAAATTAGAGGCAGAGTGATTCCTTAGGAGATTGCTGTAAGGGCTTAATTAAGGCAGTGACACTGATAATAGGTGGAAAAGGCCAGATAGCAGACATATTTAGCAAAAGAAAACCAAATAAGAAGCTAGGGGGCTGGAGTAGAACAAATTCAGGATGACTCCTAGATTTTTTGATTGTCCAGTGCGTGGATGGTGTCACCATCAGCTGAAATAGGAGGTAAAGAAGGAAGAGAAGATTTAGGGGGAGGGGAGAAAGGAAGTAGAAAATGAATCGCATTTCAGACATGTGGAGTTTAAGGTACCTGAGGGACATCCAGGTGGAGATGTCCAGTAGGCAGGTGGAAATACGGGCCTGGAGCTCGGGGGAGAGGTCGGGGCTGGAGATATAGATTTAGGAGTCATCAGCATATAGGTGTTAGTTACAACCATTGGAGTAGATGAGAAAAAAGTGTCAGGCTTTGGCTGAATCACCTGGGTAGGCTATTATAACATGGATTTACTTAATAATTTCCAATAAACCTTGTGCTATTATAGGTCTGACATTAGGAAAGAAGATAGTTTATAGTAATTTCAAAACATAAAAGCTGGTTTCACATCAGATTCATTTTATAAATTGACCTAAAAACATGTGACATGAAGGTCACCCAGGATTTTCAAAGTTCCAGCCTACTAAAAAACCTTAGATAATTGCAAATTAAACCTTGTAAAAGAAAGATGATGATGCAGATGTGTCGCTCCTACCTTCTTGAGCAGTCGGCACCATCCAAGTTGTGGTAGCTGTTGCTTTCTTGACATTTTCCATCTCACTCTCATCTGTAATAACTTCCAGGGCTCCAAACTCATTTACCCGAAACTAACAATGACACAGCAGAAAGAGGAAACCTTTACCAAAATGTTCTGAAGAGTAATCATTTAACAGCTGACACAGTTTTTTCAGTTTTTTTTCACAGTTTTAAGTATGTTTTAAGTTAATTTACACAGCGACATCTTGATAAGGCTTCCACTAATACCCTTTGCATTTTACTAATGTGGGCATTCAGGAAAGGGGGGAAAGTACAACGCAGGCAGGCCCTAAGAGAGCATCCCTTTGAAGTCCTTGTAGAGTTGCCAGGTCATTATATGGCCTGCAATTTCAAACACCATTTAGTAAATGTTATATTGCTGTTTATTGCATAATCAAAATTAGTAATAGTAAATTTACTGTTTTCCCTGGAATAAACTTATCTTACCCAAGTTCACCTGGTTCAGAAACAAGGAGTAGCTCTTTTGCAGAAATAATGATGACACATTCCTATCCTTACATTCCAAGATGTGAATGAGGAAAGCTGAAACAAGAACCCTGAGTCCAGCTCCAAGCTGATTGTTCTCTCACTGCTCTGTTATAGTCAGCTCTAGTCCTCCAAAAACATGGCAACGCTGGTGAACAAGTCAACAAGCTCCATGCCACCCATTTCACGAGGGCATTTTGATTTGATAGAAAAGTTGACTTTAAGTGCTGAAAATTTCTGGTCACCTCATGATGAGTCGAAAACAAACTGTGCTTCTCTGGCAGCCTGGACGTACCTAGTGTGTGTTAAGGGCCAACCCCTTGCCTAGGTCTAGGGACCCCATCCTAGACCTTAAAGCATTTAAGCATAAACTTAAAGCATTTAAGTTTACTCTCATATCTGTGAAGTTCAAAGTTTTCTGGGCTCCTTCTTTTTTCCTATGGAACAGAATATTAGGAATCTACTAATCATAATAGGTGACAAAGAGCTAGGAAGCTCAAAATCAAAAGGATAAAACCAATTAAATTTTTAGAGCTTTCACAGAAATACCTCTCACCATGCAGATATGTAGTATTTAAATAAGATCTTCCATTTCCCAATCTAAAATATCTGTTTGCCAATAACATGCCAATAGAATTATTTACTTTACCAAACTAGATTTAGAGTACTGGTCAGAAAAATCTTAAGCAAAAATTGCTAGTAATTATTCTTTCCAACAGGTGAAAGTGACATCTTAAGCAATTCCTTACTCACAGTCCACAGTTATTAAATGCTTTCTATAATGAGTAACATCAAGTAGTTAAGGAAAATGAACTGTCTTCTCCCTAGTACATATTACCAGTTCCCAGGTAACATGTGTAGGCCATACCTAGTTTATTCATCTACAATGTCAGTCTCAGAGGTAGCAAAAGTTACGTGGAAGGAACAGAGCTACAAATAATCACTTTGGGGGCAAATAGTTTTAAATGTTTAAGTGATCAGCTCTGAAAACAATATATTTCAAAATAAAGCTGACAGTACCATCTACTGGGCAAGCACAGAAAAAACAGGCTATGGTGATTATTAATTAATAATATTAAAAAACATGAAGGAAAATGAATTCTGAATGAAAATTTTAAAAAATAATTGACAAAAAGCACCCTTTCTGACAAGATAGGCATGAACTGAAGGGTTCAATTTAGATGAGTAATTTACTTTTATATACGTTGGTATCAATACAGACATAATGGACAATTACAAAATGTGAGAACTAGCACTAAAAATGACATTGAACAGAAAGTCTCCTGCGAGCTATGTTTCCAAAGTGCTGCTGAACTGCAAAACCACCTGGCATTTCAAACACTGAGAAAGAAAAACACTAGGTGGAACCTTCAAATAAAAATTTGCAACTATGATACCTGGAAATTTTAGGTTCAAACAAAACACCATTTAATCCAGTCATCTTTTCCTTTTCCTACCATTTATTGCCAGTAACTGACCTCACTTAAGTACAAAGTAAAGATGTAATGTTACTTATGGTCACAGGTTAAGTCCTATAAACCAACCAGGCATCCACAGGTGAACCTCAGAGGTTAATGAATCCCCAAAAATACATGCAAAATTATGGGACAGACACACACATCTTCTGGAGATAGGATTCACAGGATCTATCAGATTCTCAAAGATCGCCTATAATCCCAGAAAAGAAAAGGGCATCTACTCTCACTGAAGTTACATTATCTCAAAAATAAACCTCAAAGTGTTTTTAAAGTATCCTGTCACATGTAAAAAGACATAGTTTCTTTGTTTCTTTTCACTTCTCAATATCACAATTGAAGAAAACATTAAACATAGGCTGTGAGGGACTAAGTAACATTACTGGCATTCCAAAGATTTAATTGTAGAAAAATTGACATATTTCCTAACATCATTTTATCCAATTTTACCCAGGGCTCTGGACCTGTTAATGCTTTCATGAACAGCTTCGGAACCATGGAAACAACATAATCATTGTCATTTTTTAAAAGTTATTTGCACGTTTAATCTAGAAAGCTACAAAGCTGTATAAAAATGTATCAAGTGATTCTTCTACAACTAAGACTATCAACATTATAAACAATGAATTTGGGCAGCTCTTCCTGCTCGCTTGTGTCTATGCAAGCGTCCCTGTTCCTAATAAACCTGCTCTTTAAATACACACACCCACACACACACACACACACATATATAAACAACAATGAATTTATTAATCAAATCTACTGACATCAGCTGGCATAATTATTTCTACAAGTAGACAGAGCCAGGTCAATCAGAAAACAATTATGTCTAAAATCTACAAATGAATGCAAAAGTTTTATTCACTTGTTTGGCTAGGTCTGAGTTATCTCTAGTGATTCAGTCTCTTAATTTAAGACATTGCTTAGATTACTGTTTAAATTTTATTATTTTTAATGTTGAAATCTGCATTCCACTTACTAGTCCTGTTTTTGGGACAAAGCTATTTGGTAACTAAATTATTTTGACCATTAATCAAGACAAGGCGAAACCATGCACCAAGAACACGTTAATGTTCTTGCTAGGTTTCTGTGCTGCTGCCGCTGCAGGGTTGTGCTGTGGGTTAAGTTCCAACTACTCTTACCAGATAAGAAGCTATCTACTGCTCTCAGGCATCTATCTGCATTTTACTGAGAGACTCCAAAGCACCAAATCCTTCCAACCCAGAGGAATGACTCTCTGTGAATAAATTTCAGACACCATTAGAAGTTCAGACAGAGAAATTCTCAGGGACAGAGAGCCTACACCAATTACCTTTCTACCCTACTTAGTAGCCTGCCTGTCCTTGTGGCTAGCCCTGAGATATTCGTGTATAAATGCCAGTTTGCACTTCAAAAGATCAAGTTAGTCAACAGTCAAGTTTCGAAACTTGTTTAAGCAAAAATGTTATTTGATATTTTCAAGAGGGTCATGTTTCCTTTAACACTTGTACTCTCTTAGTTCCTCTTCCAGTAGTTCTTCTCTGCCCCTCCTCTCATCCCTGCCCCTCAAAAGTCTTCACCAAGACACCTATTTTCAGGCACCTGAAAGTCACTGACACCTGCTCATCAAAGCCTTCCTGATCCCTCCAGCTACAGTGATCCTCCTTCCTCTAAACTGCTGTCACATTTTCCTCCAATCACTTTTGATGTGAATATGTTTGCCTTCTTTAGACTATAACACAACAGTGTTAAGAAAATCCATTTTAATTTCATAAAAGCCTGATTTTAAGACATACTTCTGCTAATAACTAATTGTCTGACCTTGAGCGAATGAATTACTGTTCATTTGTAAACTGACAACAGTGATAGAAACTATTTGACTCAAAAAGAAAAAAGTTAATAAAACTTCAAAATGGTGCTTATGTGCACATAGAGAATAGTTCTCTCTTCTTTCTACTACTGAACCCAAACAACAAGATGTTTGCACGCTGATGTATACACAGTTGATTCGGCCCAGTGTGAGAGAGGAAAGAGATTCCAGCAACAGAAAACATCAAAAAGGGGCAAAGATGGGGACTAATGGTCTGGGCTGGAAAGGGTCGTCGAGGCAATTAAGACATAAAATAAGATGCATCCAGACAGGAAAGTCAGTGCCAAAAAAAAAAAAAAAAAGCAAGTTTGCAGTAAATTTCAGAGTTGAACTTTATCATAAAAAATATGGGAAACTGCTAAAATGATTTTAAAAAGCAGAAGACTGGCCAGTTATCACAGGGCTTTTACACTAGAAAAGGTTTCTTCAAAACAGCAATAAACTAAAGTATATAAAAACTTATTTGCATAAGAAACTGAGTTCTGCATATCAGCTGACTGCACTAACTGGCTATCTCAGGCTAGCATGCTGTTTGTGAGGAAATCTACACACTTACACCCAATAAAAAAGTCTTGGAAAGTATAAATAAGCAAACCATGCTGTAAAGAGTAAATTTGATGATTTGTTCAAGGTTCTTTCTAATATCTTGAGTGTGTAAAAATATCAATGTCTAAATCAGTTCTCTTAAGCAACTTGGATTTCAATAGAAGGAGTTATTAAACTGAAGTCCTAAGCAATCTAGTTAACTGGTTAATTTCTGAATTTCCTCATATAAAAATAAAATTTTAATTGTCTTTTTCTTTTTTACATGGAGTATCAAAACGTCTACAGTGCATGAACAGAATTAGAGGCATGGAAATTACCCAGGTAATTAGATGAGCCTAAAAGACAAATCAATTAATACAGATTGTGTAACACTCACTAAGTGACAATTATTTAATGACTTTAATAACAGTAAGAGGCTAATTCTGAAAATCCAATCCTGAGCAAACCTTCAGGCAGTTCTGATTTTCTTAGGGATGGAAAATCCACTCTATGGTCAAAAATTTAACTGAACAAAAGTTATATATTTCATCACCTTCCAGATACCAAAAATGTCATTGAATAGAAAGGGATAAAATGTTTAAGAGTAAAAGAATGAGGCACTTTTAAAAGGCAGTCTACATAATATAGCACAAAGCCAGAACATATATAATTTGTTTCCTACATATATTGTTTTTTTTTCCCAATTTTCATGACACAGGCCCTAAGTCCCCCTTTTACAAATAAAGATTCTGAAACTCAGTGACTTTAATAACTTGACAAAGCTCATATAGTGGTGTGGCTCATATTATTAGAGGCTAAGAAACCATTTCTCTCTCTCAAACACTTTAGCATCCTATTTCCATCATATCTAATCCAGATGGACATTTGGAGAATGTTAGTAATAAAATTCTTAGTATTCATTTAAATCCTTATTTTGCTGAGGAGGAAACTGGCCCAAAGAGACTGACTTGTTCAGGGTCACACAGAACTAAAACTACAAGCCAAATCTCTGCAGATTTCACCTCACCACAACATTTTTGTTAAGTTAAACTCAAGAAAGATATGTTGGCACACGGTACTTATTTAAACTTAACCCAACTAAAATATAAGTGTTTTTCCAAAGACAGACAGGTAGGCTGGCCAAATAGCACCATTCCGAATGAACGAGGACAGGCTTTGTCACTAAAAGGAAGCCAGTATTTGAGGGCAGGGGTTTCAATTCAAGACTGTCTAGGACACCCACATTAGAGGGGGAAGTCAAGTACCAGACTATTAGGGAGATGGGAAGTTCAAACACCTGCATGACCAAGTACAAACACAAAGTCTGAAGGGTCACAGACAGGTTCAAGGTCCCAGAGATAGGAGCAAAAGCAAATAAAAACTGAGAGATTGGGGAGGCTGACATCCCAGATGAGTGCTTGCACAACCATGTTTCATGGGGCAGCAAATCTGATCATGGAGTAGGTTTGGGGGTTGGGGGAGTGGAGCAGGGGAAGCACATTACAAAAGAAGTAAACCAAAGCATCATTTTCAAAAGAGTGTTTTCATCTACAGAAAAGTAGTCTGATTTATAGGCAAGACTAACCTTTGGAACAAATGGTCATACAAAAAAATCCCAATTTACAGTATAACTTAAAGGAGGTTAGGAGTCCTGCTTATTCAATAATATTATCCAGTCTTGAAACGAGAAAATTAGAACACAAGAAGGGTAGTTATTCACTTAAAGTTACAAAGTTCATTATTACAAAATAATAGAAGCTAGATCTTCTATGTCTACCATTTCCACATTTCTTGGCCAACATGACAGACTCAAAACTGAAATGATCTTCCTTGAGGCCATAAATCAAATCTTGCACAATGAGCATATATTACAGAAATATTCCCTAGTCCCCGCCCCAAGTGCAAAAGGTATCTACACAGCCATAAGCATTTCAGTTTTTTGAGAGTGAGTATTTGGAAAGGTCTAAGCATCATAGTAAACCCGTAACAATGCTTTTCATTCTTATTTCACATATAAATGAACTCAAATTTATTTTACTTATTAGTAAAACACATAGACACACTAATACACCTATTTTATATAATAAAAACAGCTTACCTTTAAGTCACTTCCCGGTAATGTACCTACTCCATCTTTCCAGTCCATAACACTGAATACATCAAACTCTTGACCACTTGTGCTAGAAGCAGATTCAGTCATGATTTAATTTTTAACCTGGAAGAGGGGAGGGGGAAAGGCATATCACTAAGTATTCCACATACAAATCAGTTTTTATTTTAGGGGTCATTACTTCAGTTTCCCTTAATTACATAATTTTCTTGATCACAATATTCATATTTATGGAGCTAGAAATAACTGCTTCAAAAACATCATTAACATTTTTTCCTGATGCAATTTATGACAAATTATAGAAGAAAACATATTAATAGAATTTCTAAGTTAAACAGAAAGTGCCAATTAAACTTGCTATTCTTAAAAAATAGAAGAAATTCAGTGTTTCATAGTATAGCCACTTAAAACAAAACAGACATAATGCATGTGGACCTTTAAGGATTGTTTTCTATTTTAAGATACTAAAAAGAGCAGTCTGGATAAATAATAGAACGAACACAAAATGTTAGTAAACAAAAAAAAAAGACCACTCAGATTAAAAAAAAAAGAACAAGAAAATTCATTCCATTGTGGATTATCTACCACTCATACTAAAGTTGTCTATTAAGTTTGTTCCACCAATACAACCAATGCTGCATGATTGACTCACAGTGAATTGATTTCTTTAATTCAGTTGAATTTTCTGCTAAATTTGATGTTCTGGGAAATGGGAAAACAGTTTATGAAAGAACAGCAAAACACCAAGAACAAGGTTATGGTAAGATCAGCTAGCTGAACTGAGATAATGCTTCTAAATTTTAATTTTTTTAAAACTACAAAGTAAACTATTTTTCATAATCATATGATTGGTGGTAGTACTGATAGTTATTCTAGTACTCTGCTGCCTGTGTAGCATAGGATAAAACAATTTTATTGCTGTTGATGACAAGCAATGAAAGATTATTGATTCCTAAATGCGAGTGGAAGTATCAGAATGAATTCATGATGCATCTTATCTTTTAAAAATATGAATATTTTCTAGTCTTATTCACTGGCAAGGTTTAGAAACAATCACCAATCACAGGAGCAGCTAAGATCATCTTTAAGTATCACAGCTTTAAGTATCACAGCTTCAACCTGAGGTCTTGAAAGCCCAATTTTTAAGATCTTACCAGAGAAGAAGGAGGGATGTAATGAGTGACAGGAAATGTACAGAGTTTGGAGCACTTGGTCATATATAAAAAAAAAAAAACAAGAAAGCTATCAAAGACAACAAAGGTCTTATCAGAAGCCCTCAGGACCCAACTTGAAGAGACTCCTGGTGCTCAAAGTTAGGATAGGATAATTGAATTGAATTGAAACACATCAAATAAACTGAAATCCATGAGTTCATAATGACACTTGGTAAGAATACTTCATGCCGCATTGATCACTTTTTGAGGGATACAAAATAATCAACTCATATATGAAAAAGAAACATACTTATTTTCCCTATATTGCCTGAATCCATGTGAATGGTATCTGAATATCCAAACTGTTGGAAGAGGAAGGTATCCTTTAACAAGAAGTCCTCCTAAAAGAAGTCCTCCTAATAAAGAAGGAATGACAGAACTGGAACACTGCCATATGCAACTCTTAGTAAGTTAAGGGTAAGCAACCACCATCAGTGATTACTAAGAATACAAACTCAAAACCACCTATGAAGCAGATCAAGAAAAAAATGAAATCAATCCTTAGCTGGTCAAGTCCATTTACAGGAAATACCAGAGTTATAGGTATATGTTAAATCATACCAGAAAAGATAGACATTTCAGAATTTCAGAAACTCTTTAGTAACATTTCTCAAAGTTGTGACTCATGGACCCTGGGGGATGGAGGAGGACAGGTCCCAAACCCTTTCAAATGATGCAAGAAGTCAAAATTATTTTCACAAAAATACATATTATTTGCCATCTTCCCTATGTTGACATTCTTACTCAAAGTGCAACAGCAATAGTGGGTAAAACTTCAGGAGAAAAGGGATCTAATTGCAGTATTAGTCACTGTATTCTTCAGTGCTGGTATTCAGATGCCAGCGTTATTAAAGATTGGCCTTAATGAAGTACAACGACTTTATTAAGTCTTGACATAAGAATACACATACTTTTAATATCCTTAATGATGAAACAGGAAGCATGCTAAAGTGGCAAGAGTATGGGCTTGGCATGATGAAGTATCCCGGCTGTCTCAAGCAAAAGCAGTTGTGAATTTTTTGAGAGACAAACTGAACATGCTTTTTCATGGGATGTCATTTTTAATTAACAAATTATGTTTATTTAGGTTTGAACATTTGGCAAGTATTTTATCAAAAATAAATGAACTAAGCCTGTCACATCAAGGAAAATACTGACAGCATTTGTTGCTAATGATACCATTTGAGCATTCAAGGCAAAATCAGAATTTTGGCAAACTTGTATTCACCACCATGAGTTTGATAAAGATCTCAAACTTTTAATTAGTAACTATTTTTAACAAATTGTTGAAGACTTTTCAAAGGAGATGGCTAGTGCTGTTAACAAATAGGATTCTTTCGTGATTTTGTAATAAAATATTCCATCACCTGGAAAAACCACATAACTCAGTAAAGTGATAATTTCCAAATGACTGAAGCATGTTACAAAATTATGCCTGGGTGAATTTCAAAGTGCGAGATAGACCAATGGATTTAATGTAAAAGAGAATAGCAAGTTCAGTGATACAGTTTCAAATTACATACTGCAACTAACTTTAAAAAATCAGCACTTAGGGGCCCTCCCTGGTGGTGCAGCGGGTTAAAGCACAGCACTGAGAAGCTAAAGTCACTTCCACATGAGTTCGATTCCTGCTTGCCCCGGAGGTGCCCACATGG
>NW_004567102.1:66161709-66177773 GCF_000260355.1 Condylura cristata | reverse complement strand
GGTGCTTTAACCCGCTGCGCCACCAGGGAGGGCCTATATACCTTCATTTTTAATAGTAGAAAAACATCTTTGATTTTTAACCATCTCCTGTTGGAGTTTACTAAATGACTCAATATCCTTTCTTCCTTTTCCCTTAAAGTTAGGAAATACCAAACATTACACATGAATAAAACCTATTTCTGACCATTCCAAAATGTATATGACCTGTATGAGAAGATATATCAGATTCTGTCATCATTAAGACAACCCTCAAAAAATGAACTAGGATAGGAAAGCTTGAGTTAGAATTAATCCAAGAAACAATGAAAATATTAAGTGAATTAAGCCTTGCATTGAAGTACTCTCTGACTCCTTCCTTACTAAATAAAGATCAGCAACAAAATTGACGTCCCTATTAAGTCAATAGGAGTAGCAGCTTTTCCTCATGGACAGTGTAGTGATAGAAAAATTTTGCCAATGGTGGATAAACTAGGTAAAGCCTGAGTGAGCCTTTAAAAAGGCAAGTTTTATTGTTCTTTCTCTATAATCATAGTACCATATGTTCATCAGGTACTAAATGTCAAATACACTATATAAATTTTTTAAGTTTATTTATCTGATCAACTTTCTTCCAGAAAAATTTTCAAAGCAGGAGACAAATCACACTACAAAATTTACATTATGTCATTTCTTTATCATAAAGATAGGTCCTGTTGTTTGTTTTTATTATTTTATTCATATATATATATATATTCACGCTTTCATTTTATCTTCTCCATGAGGAACATGCATTTACAACACTATGATTCTGTGGTAAAGGATCACACCTCTTCAAATGCATGTCACCAGCACACCCACCAACAAGGCTCCAAAGGTCCACCGGGTCCCACCTCAGTCCTCTCCACCTTCCCCCTCCTGCTCTAGTAGCCTCAATGCTACAGCCAGACTTTTAGGGTTTGTTACTGTCTTGGTTTTATCTAATCCTTTGTTTTCTCCATATTCCACAGATAAGTGAAACTACTCAGATTTTACTTTCTACTGACTTAATTTGTTTAGCATTATATCTCCTCCATTCAAGTGGACTCTTATTATTTCTCTAACCTACATTGGAAATTGAGCTGCAGAAACCACAGTTTATAGTACAACTGGATTTGATCCCCGGTAAGTCTGACTCCAACCCTTGTATTGGGTTTTGTTTTTTAACCACTGCCCTGTTTCAGAATCTGTCCCTCTGAGAATCTGACTAAAGCTACTTCCCCTGTATTACACCTTGGGACATGGTTAATGCAGAGACCATTTTACTGGAGTCAAATTTCTTGATGTAAGTGTATCAGTACACATGTATCCTTTTAACAAGAATGATATGTCGCTTATTAACAAAATGCTATTGAGCTGCACTTACAACACCATCTGTAGTGCTAGCCTACCTGAACTGAAACTCACATACAATTCACAACAGCAAAAGTCTGTCTACAACTAAAAGGAAGAATATAAAATACTAGAAATCTAAAAGCTCGCACTATACAATGCCTGCAGCAATCTTCAGGAAATACTTAGAATATACATTGCCATATAAAACATTAGCAGTGTTACACAGTATAAACACATATTTGAAATTTTTTAAAAAAAAGAACTGTTTTCTAATCCAATGCTTCCATCTAAGGTTTGTGGACATTTTGTATGAAATAGTACAGGGTAAAAACACGATGTTGGCTTTTCCATTTTCTAATGTTAAAGTCACTGGCTACTTTCACCATCACAAGATGTCTGAAGATTAGGACAGATTAGGAGTTTTTCCACTATCTCTTAATCAGGTAAAACAGTAACCAGTATCATTTTAACAGAAACTGCTTCTATAACACCCTAAGTCTCCCTCCTGTTTTCATCTTCTACCAGTATATAAGCCTATATATAAATAAAGTCCCTTCACTCACCAAATCATGGTTTTAATACTTATGCATTTTTTGTCCATTTACAAATGCTATTTATGTTTTCTTTAATTATGGTAGTATTCCATAGCCCTATGTGTGAATGGTATTCCATGGACCATAAAAACCTGGTAGGTAGAAGAGTCACTCATACCAGAAATCACAAATAGTATTTCTATTACTACAGAAAATCCCATCTTAAATCTCTTGTTAATGGTGTCAAGATTTCCCAAGAAAGAATCTTAAAAGGGTAGCCTGATGGGTCCTCTGTGCTATTCGACAAGACCCACCATTTCCCTCCTAATCTCTTCTAAATCTCAATGGTCTCCAGTGACTGCTGAGGTCACAAGTGGCAGCTTTGGGATTCAGATATCCAGCAACTATATCAATGCAGCTCTTGATTCCAACTAACATTCATGTCATGGCTGATAGTGACTAAAATCACAGTTACTGCTGTCCAGTATACTCCTATAAAAGCCCACTGTGGGTTACTCGTCAAGGAGCTGACAACTTTACTGAAGGCAGAGCCCGTTACTGCTGGCACCGATGCAAGTGTACTGCACACCCACAGCTCCCTTTAGTGATATGATTCCCTTTACCTTTTACTCATCACTAATACAATATTCTATAGTCCTAAACCTCGTGTAACAATAGGACAAAAAGACTAAATAACATTTTCCTCTGAATTATCACTTGTATTTCCCTCCTGCATCACTCCTATGGCCAAACCTAGCCTATAAAAATTGTCTCTGTTGGGATCCTGTGCCTAATGGATGGACTTCCTCGAGCCCTTGTATAAAGAAAACTCTGAGAGACCCAACCTACCAGGTACCACTAGTGATCTAAAAACATTAGGTAGTACAAAAATTGCTTTATATGTTGCACTAAAAAATTCTATGACAACAGAGAGAAGCAGATTCTCTCATACATTGAAGGTGACATTACATAAGTTGAAACCTCCATGGAAAACAATTTTTGAGAACATAATTTTCATCTCAGCAATATAAAAGGAACAATATAAAAGGTTACTCACTGATATAGATCTGTTTGTAATATAAAAAAAAACTATAGACCCAAATATCCATCACTAAATGACACCTTGGGTTTATCCATATGATGGCATGAATATAATGCCAAAAAAAATAAGGAAGATCTTAATATTGTGGTTCAGAGTCTCAAAATAATACTACTACTAATTTATACAAGGTATAAAAGTTACCACTGGGTAAAACAGAAGAAGGTATAAATATAATGTATTTTGCACGTATGTGCATACACTTCTCTGTAAGCATCTGTCAGAAACTGAGCTTCCAAGGAGCAATGATTTCCTTGAAAGGCAGTCATGGGAAGGAACCTTTTCTCTGTAAACTCTTTGTACCTGTTGAATGTTTAAACATCTATTTTCAGGGGGAAAAAGTTTAAATATGTATCTTAAAACCCTGGTCCCCCAAGCTGTTTTTAAGTCTGTTTTAAAAAACATGTTTTCTCATGAAAATATTTAGTTTCTTATTGATGACAATTGAAGTGATAATCTTCGTCATGAAGGAAAATCAACTTCACTAACACTCCAAGGGTATTTAACATATATGCAAATACAATAGTTCTACAGATAGATGGGAAAAGGAAAACTGGGGTTCACTTATCCAAAACTCAGGTATATATACAGCCACTCCGTGGCATTTTCAGTTTATTTATGGTTTCCATCATTCCCGAGTGACATCTGAAGTTCTCATGACATTTAGTAATTTGTCATTTTGCAGAGACATGATTCTGAATCACACACACCATAAATGCAGGGGCCAGGGCAAGTCACCTGGACAGGCCAAGGTCCAGGTATACGCTTGTTGTCAGAGTGTTCAGTCTTATGGTGAAATCATGTGATAATATGACTGAAAGTTTTGTTTTTTGTTCATGAATAAGACAAAACAAATTCATGCTATTTGATTCTAGTATTGATGATAGAATGAGGGGAATATGCAAATGTTTATGAAAGTGATAGGTCCTAGCCACAAAATAGAAGTTTCAGATAAAGACTGAAATGTCAAATGCAATGATGACTCAGAGACACTGTGTGAACAAAACTAGCAAATGCTCCAAAATGAAGTAGAAAAGATGTGTGAATGTGTTTCAATAAGTACTTCGACAGTACAAAAATTGCTCATCAAGTAAGATAAGTAGTTCAGGTCTAGAGAGATCATTTACATTTTTCAGTTATACGTAAGTAATTTAAAGGAAGGAATTAAGTGCTACAATGATTTTTCAAGTTGAGAATCTGCAATAATCTCGGGACACATCCCTCTTAAGTGGCAACCTCATAAGATCTGCTGGGTTTTATTTTGACTAGAGATAAACAGTTTGTTGTCCTTCATAGTCCTCCCTTCACACCATTCCTGTGATCATACCTGCCCTGTGTGGATAAAATGGTGGCTGAGGGCCAAGAGCACAGACTTCTTGCTGCTGTACTCCGGCAGCCCATTCGTGAAGAGAAGACAATGTTCCTCTGGAAGATAAGTGACCCAGTGTAGGATGTTTAAGCATGAAGCACAAGAAGGTCTATACACCAAATGTCTAGATCTGCCAGCAAGGTGAAAATTAAAAATACTTAGAAAAGGTACTAATTGTAAAAAGTAAAGCTAATGCTAAAATCATTCTCATGAACCAAACTAAAATAACTTATTCAAAAGAGTAATCCAGCAATGTGAAAAGTCAAACTCCACTGTAGGAATTCAATGTCTTGTAGCTATGATGCCCATTTACTAACTAATGACGTTGGCTTTGGCTTACTTTGTAGGCCAGCAGTCATTAACCAGGAAGGTATCTACCAGTGTGACATGCTCAAAGTTGTATACTCCTTTGCTCATATCAACTAAAAACCCTCTCCCCACTACTAAGCACTATATAGCTGTGGTAGGTAGATGTGCTTTGAGCTTCCCTGTCCTCCCTCACTCTGCCCCGGTCATCCTTCATAAGTACAGCTAAAACACTTCATGGGCCATCCTCAAAACTTGAGTCCTATTCCTACCTCTCACTCTCACCTACTAAAACTACTTTCTTTCCTCCTCTTCATTTCACTGTTCAAAGTTTGACAGTTACCTACCAACCAATTTAATCTCCTGAAGTTTCAATTTCCTGATTTGTTAATGGTGGAGAACAACTGTCCAATAGGCTAGATGAGATAAGGCAGGTAATACTTTAGCACCATACCAATCACACAGAAAGCAGCCAATAAAATGTACCTTCTTATTATAAAGATCTGCCTTAACAATGATGAGAGTTTGTGAGGATTGGTTTAGTGATCTTAAAAACTCAACATTGAGGTTTTTATTTCCTTTCATTTTGTTTCAGTAACATCTCCTAAGCTAGGTTACCTGGGGTCAAATCTATAAAAGATGTCAAGATCACTGCACTGCATAAAAGTAGAAGTTTTCCTGCTAATAATGGTAATTCCTCATACATATATGGCTTTAGAAAACTAGCGTTCTTACTAAGACAGTACCTCTGACAGGATGAAGAAGGATCTGCAGGGGTGGGAAGGAGCAGTCAGGAGACCAGGCTCTGGTCACCACTACGCTGTCTGACTACACCATGGAGGCCAGGCTAAGTCACTAGAGAAAAAGCAGGGTGACATTTTCCAAAGTCTACTCCTCCAAAATTACCTTTTAGGAGACCAATTATTCAGGTCTTGGGGTATTTGGAAGACTACCCCACTTGGGTGAAGGAGGGAGCATAGGCAGCATTGCAGTGTCTGTGATGTGCTGTCAAAGCTCAAGTTTCCCACAACCTCTTGGCCCAAGATTATCATCACAGTACACTGACTTCTATGGAAACTCCTGTTGGAAAATGCTGAGCTATGGAAAATAAATTCAGGAAATACTATGAAGGGAAATCATGTTTTATAGGATAGAATTTATCCATCTTCAGGTTTCATTCAACCACAAGGTTGCAACATTCTAACCAAGCTGCTAGCATGTCCCCATGTGTAGAAGATTTGCAGTGTCTAATACTGGGAATGCCCTTAGTCCTGCAGTCTTTTAAATACAGAGCACAGAAGTAATCCTGAAAAAGATATGGCCCCCGCCTCCTAACATCTGATACTATTTTCTGATTTATTCTCTGCATCTCTCCTTTATATATCAGAAGTACACATTCTGTAAGGGGAGATTACTTCACTACAAATACAGGAATCACTTAACAACAGAGAGACAATCTGAGAAGTGCATCCTTAGGCAGTGCAAACTCCATTGGATGGATTCACACAAACTTAGTTGGTAGAGTCACTGCACACCTAGCTACAACCCACGGGAAACCACTGTATACGTGGTTGACTGCAGCGTACGTCGTGCAGTGTCACTTGACTGCACATTGCCACAGGGGCTCATCAGAAAAGGGAGCAGATTTAGCACACATTAAAAGTATCCAGACATACCAGAGCAGGACAATTTCTTCCATTTTGTGTCATTTTAGAGAACCTCACCAATACTAGACATTGGACACGACTACCTCTTAAGCTTAGTATTATTCTATAGAAAACTGAGATCGTGAGACAAGAAACAGTATTTTACCTCCCAAACAGCATCCTCAAATCACACCACAGTATCCAACAGATAGTATTTTAGTCAACATAGAAGTCAATCTAATTCAGTGGTGAGAGCACATGCTTTGAATCCTGGCTTCACAATTACTAGCTGTGTGATCTTGGGCAGGGTCCTAACCTTCTTTAAGCTTTAGCTCCTTCATTTGAAAAATGAAAATGGACTATCTACTTAGAGAAGATGTAACCTCTTTAAGTTATGCATGTTGGAGAGCATTTTGCACTGTGGACACTCAGTATAGGATAGCCACAGCTATTTGGAAGAAAAGAAGGAAGCTGCTCTCTCACAGCCACAGTTTAGCAGGTGTGTGATGCACATCATGACCAACAAATGATAACTGTGCAAAGGTCAATGCCAACTACATCACAAAGCCCCGGTTGACAACTCAGGCATCCAGAGACAAGGGCAAAGAAAATAGGGAAGTTAAGAACAGCATCAAGACTCAGATTTTATGGACATGTAAAATTTCAAAATAAATTGGAAAATTGGTATAGTAGTAACTCTTAGTTTCGCCAAGCTTTTATTTAAAAAAAGAAAAAGAACATTTAGACAAACAAAAATGTAAGAAGGACATAAACTCTGACGAGCTGTCCTAGACTACTGGCAACTTGCCTGTGTCGGGACCTCTGCTGAGGAGGCAGAAAAGCAGCTTCCCCTCATACCAACTGTGGTCTCAGGACTTCTCTCAAGAAGGTTGGCACAGAGGCAAATAGAAAGCACCATAAGGTAGTGCCAGCAGCCAGAGGCTAAGGGAGGAAGAGACAAGGGCTGTGGCTCTCCCTGCAAGGGGACTAGAATGACTACAGTCTTTCTGGATGAGTGCTGGAATTCACTAAGTGAGATCTGGGAGAAGAGGACTGGAAGACAGGAGGAATAGCCTGAACATAACACTTAGTACTGTGTATCATGACCATCCACTTAAGGAGGCTTAGGGAAAAAAAGAGACCTTGACTCATTCATTTTCTTATCCTTTGTGACGAACTACAGTAGGATCAATAAAATGTATCAAATGCATAAATAAAAGGGGGATACACAATGGACTAGCTTTAAGTGAAGATTGGAACATGGAGAAATCACAAAAAGGTCCTCATTTATCCATCTATTTTATATTCTTCAATGAAAATTAGAACGAAAGCTCATTACTAAGTATTTACCTCTTTGGCAGAAGCATAACATGACCGCTCCAAGAAACTGCTTATTTAAGTGTCAGCAGAGAACACATCAAAAGAAGTTAAATTTAAACCTTTTAAATGGGCTTATTCAAAAAGGATGAGAGAGAAATCTAAACTTACACTTCAAGCATCCCTCAACAAACACACATTGCTACAAAGAAATTTCTTCCTTTCAAAATCAAGCATGACAGATACCCACTTTGATAATTTTACTCACCCTGCTGATAAGAACTCTGAATGGCACACATACTAGAATTGAGATTTGTTGCAGAGAGATGTGAAATTTTGCCCCGAGGGCCCAAGATTTTAGGAAGGCAAAACTCTAGACCATTTCTATGTGACAAATGAAATCTTAGTAGCAATAAGAACACATCCCTGAGACCCTAAGGCTTCTAAGTCCACTATGTCTTTATATAGCCTCAGCGGGAGCTACTGCATCCTTCCTTTAAATGGGAAACAAACATTAGGGTGGCTCCTCATATTTCCTCAGCCACACTCCTCCTTTATTTATTGGTCATATTTTAATGAGAACTACCCTACTTATAATGTAACTGGTTTATCTGATTTGCTGCCTTTCCTGCAATGGAGATTATATGTAAAGCGTAGTCACAGAGGCAACCTTCACAAAAATCTCAACTTCCTGCCCTTCAGTTTGTGACTGAAGGGAGGAATGAATTATTTGAGATTCTGTGGCCTAACCAACTTACTTCCTCTACAGGAGGAACAGAACATGAAATATGACTTTCAAGAAAAAAAATGTACATTTTACAAAATCACAAAAGAAAGTGAAATCGTAAATGGACGTTAACAAGTCTATTGCATAGTTAATATACTCTCATCAGATGCTTTTATTTGAAGTTCATTTTCTATGTTGAGGTAGAAACAGCCTTAATTAGAGGCAGAATTTCTTTAAAAGTGCTATCATATCATCAACGTACTACACCAGGAGGATGACAGCAATTTTACACCCATTAAAGGGACTCAAAAGGGCATAAAAAGAAAGAACCTGTTTGAGAACATATATTTCTATGATTACGCAAAATATGAATGAACTTAAATCTAAAATGAAAAACTGAAAGAATGACTATCTTGGATTTTTATTTCAATTCATAATTTTTTAATGCTAAAAGTAGTGCTTTTTAAATTCTTCTTCATATCTTTACAGAACTAAATTTAAAAGATTTTTTTACTTGATATGACCAGATTCTGTCTCTCCTATAGAAGTCACTAACAGCCTTATCTTGATAACCATTTGTAGCAACCTTCTTATCATAGATCCAATAGCTAGCCCTCAAATCCACCAAAGAAGACCACAAGCCAACAAAGTTAATTATTTAAGTCACTTAACAATCATGTCACTTAGGAATTTCAACTCACAGTTCAAGATTCAATCATTGTAACAGATGAGGGAAAATAATGCAACTGACTTTGGGACCTGAACAGTCCCACTCAAAATGTTCTAGTAACTGAACCATTGATTCCCTAAGTTTAATTCCCTAAGGTTATACACATCATAAAGTTATGGTCTAATTTTGAAAACACCTGGCATTTAGTAGGTTCTCAAAAAAAAAAAAAAAGTATTAGATAATAGAGCTTCCATAAAGGAGAAACAGTCCACTGCCCTGTAATCAAAGCATGCTATGGCATGGACTAGCCCAGACGAGGCTCTGTGTCATGACTTCTAAAATAGTGACTTTATATAAATTCCCCCCCCACACACACACCTTGCAACAAAGAATCAACCAATGAATCAAGAGACTCTTCATTTCACTTTGTAAACATGTGCTTATTCCTTTGGTTGAAGAGTATAACATCAATAATTACATCATTTTTGCTGAGTATTTTCTCAGTATTCCATTTTCATTCCTGATTCCATTTAATTATGTAGTATATTATATTCCCCTAGCCCCCAGTTTCTCCCCTCCATTATCCCGATCATTCATTGTCATTTTCTTTTATAATCATAGCTTCTGCATAAATTCTATCATTTATTTATTTATTTATTAAAGATGCGGAGGGTGAGAGGATTCACCAGAGACAGAGAGGGGAGCAGAACAGGCAGATTGACGAAGTACACTGCTGAGGGGAGCAGCGGGCGGGTCAGGAGAGGTCTGCCACGCCATGTGGATCTCCTCCAGGGCAGGCGGGGATCTAACTCTTGCAGAAGTGGCTTACACTTCTTAGTGCAGTGCTTTGACCCGCTGTGCCACCAGGGAGGGCCCAATTCTATCATCTTTTAAGTTCACTTTCATAAATTTACATCTCATCCTGATTGATTCACTGACATTTTTTGACACTACTACTTGCCTCATTAGGTCTCCGCATACAAAAAACAAATGAAAACTTTCTATAAATAAGTCCAGTGATTTCTAAATTTAATCTGAATAATATTTTGTTAACAGTTTGTAATCATTTCAAGGTCATGAGTTAGAGTAACATGGAAAAGTTACTCTTTTCCATATAATTCAACAACTGTTCTCTTCAGAATTCTTGGGTTACAAAAAACAATACAGAGAGTTTTCTTCCCATAATTTTTTTCCTATACCTGTTCACTATTGTTCATGTTAGGCTACTAACACTTAAGAGCAAAACATTACTCTGTGAATGTATTTTCTTAGAAATATTCTAGGAATTATTATCTTGAAAAAATCAGAAATCTAAAGACATAATAAGTCATTATCATTTACCCTGGCTCCAAAACTACATAATGTAAAAATCAGACAGTAAGTACCTCTCAGTACCAGTCTGCACTCAAAAGAAATACTAATACCTAATGTTCAAGGTTAGTGAAAATATCAGATACACTATTCAGTGCCTAAGAAGTACCTAGGCATGCAGATGGGAATGAGGGAAGCATTTGCTGGGTGGTATATGGATGGATGATTAGAAAGCATCTAGTTTGATGCTTCACCTTCAGAAGGTACTCAGCATACAATTACCCCCCAAACATTAACACTTCATAGTGTTTTCAGATGACACTATCTGCCATGTGCCCACCTTGGGAACAGGTTTAATACCACATCCAGCACTACCACTCTACCTACCACTGCACTTATCTCTACCCACCATTCATACAGAACCCTAGCTCTGCTTTAATTACTTTATGTGTATGGATCAGGATCTCAGCTAGATTATGAACACACTGAGACTATAAATCTATTTATTCTTTGTATCCCCAAAACATTCATTCATTCAACTGTTTTAAGTACTGATCATGAAACACAATCCCCAAGAGTGACAAAGTACATATTCAGCAACTGTGTCAAGTGACACAACACTGACTTACAGAATGAAAAGTACAGAAGGTATTTCACTATTAACAGAACACACATGTAATTCTCCTAATCACCATCCAAGTCATTAATTCTGAATTCACTTTTGAGAAAGAAATTGGGCTTGTCAGAAGTTCCCTCATTTCATATCACCCAGCTTTAATGTACCTCCTCTCAAAGTCTTTGTTTTTTCTCTAAATCATCCTCTTTCTTAAATAGGGATTTCCTAAAGTTCTTTCCCAATTTGACTTCATAAATCAAACTTACTTTTATTTCAAACACCTTTCCTGGTGTTTACTTTCAGCCACTTGCAGCATAGCTCTCAAAATCAATACAAATTAGTTCATAATCTGCCATTATTGACCCATGTCTACACATGTCAATGAAATAATCTAACTTAACACAGTAAAGAGATAGCCTGAGAATACTCCCACTAGATAATGAAACTCTTTTCAAAATATATCTTCTACAGATACCCTGAAATTTAAGACACAATGTATAAATGTGCACATAAATATGCACATAAAAACAGGTAGATAATTATCTTTAAATAGCACATTCTTCCACACTTTTGCAAGGAACAAGTTCCTCAATATTAGGAAGCTGGGACAGCAGAAGAATAGATCTTAACAGACAGTCACCTTTGTGAATACACCAGTCAAAGAAGGAAAGAATCAGCCCAAATCCATCCCATCACTGGTTTTACAATTCAGGCATTGCCTTACAATGGGTAAAAAGCATGTGATTCATTTCCAAAGGCTAAGAACTGAAAGAGGTATGTATTATAGTGTATTGTGCTACATGCATACAATTATATGCTATGATCCTATACCAGTTAACGCAAGAATCCATGATTCCTGGCTCAAGGGTGCTAGAGCCTTTAATCTTTTCTTTTGGCACAAAGTGTAATGGTAATACTTTTATTTTCAGAGCTCAGGGTTATGCTTATGCGTGGGGTAAGTGTCTAAAATATGCCTCAAGGGCAAACACCTAGTCTCATAGTGTCCTGAAGGAGCTCTAGAAAAACTGGTTGACTTGTAGAAACATAGATAGAGGGATAGCTCAGATTACAAATCTTTGGTAACCTTTTTCTCCAACGCATAGGGTAATTCCTCTTCTAAATTTCTCACTAATTTTATCTATTATAAGTAGCACTGGTTACAAGATATATTTCTTAGAAATAAATTTCCAAACAAACCATTCAAGAATTAAACCTCACTTACTAAGGGACTAGTTAAACAGAACATATATTCTTCTCTCTTCCATTACTGGGTTTTGGATTCTTTAGAACACTGATTGGATAACCTACAAGAGAAGGGAGACAAAACTAAAACTTGTCAGGGTTCAGTTTTTTTCATGTTCGGTATTGTCAAATTGTTAATAATGACAGATAGTACTTAGGGATTTTTCTTTTTCTATCTAGATAATAGCCCATTATAATTGGAAAAACGTAGCAAAGGGGTGTAAAAAACACAGCAGAAAAAAGTCCTACATGGACCTTTCCTTAAATCCACAGTCATTTGCAGAACCCAGTTTCCAGCCCCTAGTTTTTAAATCCTTACTATCCCAGTTACCTATTTTCTCATTCTCATTTCCCACCAGACTCAGACAATTAAAATATTAATTACAGCACAAGAATTCCCCTCACACCAACATTGCTACTTTTGTTACCCTACCATTTCCACAAATAAACATCATTTTAAATCTGCAGTACTTATTTCATTTACTCCTAATCAAGTGACTAGTTTGGGATAAGTCCCAGTTTGTATTAAAACATGGTCTCAGCACTGTATTAAAACATGGTCTGGGCCCTCCCAGGTGGCGCAACGGATTAGGACGCAGCACTACAAGCTAGTTGCAACTGTTTTAATACAAGTTTGATTCCCCAGCCCAGAAGGTGATCCACATGGCACAGCAGACCTCTCCTGTCTTGCCCACTGCTCCCCTCAGCAGTGTACTTTGTCGATGTGCCTGTTCTGCTCCCTACTCTGTTTCTGGTGAATCCTCTCACATCCCCCACGCCTCTGTATGCAAAAATAAATAAATCTTTTTTAAAAATGGTCTGTCTTCTCAAGAAGTCAATACTGTAAAAGATAATTGTTTTTTTTTCACTGAATAAAAAAATTCTCTGTAAGTATGACAACGCCTTATAACAAACACACCAGAAACCACTCTTATGATTTTAGCCATGAATTAAATCACACTGGTCTGCCTTACACAACCAAACTCCTTTCCTTCACAACATGTGACTAAGATTCAAGGGTAGAATGACTACCAAACATTTTGAATAACTCTTAATAGCTCTCAAAATCTTATTTTATCCTTTCAACAAAGGAATCAAGGCAATCACTCTGCACCCATTTTCCAGACAGGCAAATCCAAACTGAGATACAGTGACTTACACTGTAAATGTCCACTCAGGGGGTCTATTTAATGACTCATTTGTCTTGTGATCACCATTCTCACAGTCTACTCACACCTACAAGACTCTCAACATGAAGAAAAATCATCTGCCTTCCATTTAGTACACGCAAAACAAAACTCATCATCCCAAAGGTAGTTTCCTCTGCTTGAACTCTACTTGTTATCTGCACGACACTTACCCTCGTTGTCTCTAATCTGTAATCTACATGGACCACATCTATTTTGCTAACTACACTATGTAAGAACACGCACAGGCAAAAACTGACAATAAACTCATTCAATGACCACTTCCATCTTGGTAATTAACAGTTTTGACTTCTAAACCATATTACCTTGTTTATAGGCCTGCTCGATGAGGATTACTAACCCTACTTTTAAAAGGTAAGGCCAATTTCTCTTATTTTTGCCATACAACAGTAAGCAATGACTTTAAGACAGAAAAAGAAAATGAAAAGAAGCAATAAAGGGAATGATGAAAAAGGGGGCGGGGGAAGAAAAGCAAAACAGATAAAAACATCAGAAAGTACTGGAGAGGGAGGAGTGTATGCAAATGCTCTACCCCAGAGGCTGTTCCTCTAAGATGATGCACTGATGTCCTGAAAGTTGGTTCTGGATTAGTGCACACAGATGAACACCCTCCAGCTGTATTCCCTATAAAGGTATGTTCAAAAGTTGACCAGACTATGCTACCTCACTGGACACTCGCTACAACCCTATGACATGTTTCTGGCACAAGTCTGCCCACACTTGATTTAAGTCACAGGAGTTGATACTTAAATACCATCAATTTCAAATTCCACCTGTGTAATTTTACCATGGGATCCCAAAGACAATGAAACTTCCAGAATCTTCCATATCACAGTGTACCTTTACAATATTCATATCAATTTACAACTGCTGTATTCTAATTTTCCCACTGCTTGAATTCCACAGACTAACCCAATTACCTAGCAGGAGATAACAGGTGCAAGTTAAGTGCTAATTACAAATCCAATAAGATTATCCAGGACAACGCCTAGTATTTACTCTAGTCTTAATCACACTTGGGTCGACTTTCATGAAAGCAAGCCCCACAAAATGTTTTTCTGCCAATGTCCTCTCACACTAGATCCCGAAATGTAGCTTTTAATATTTGCAAGTTTAAAGCAACTTTTTTCAACAAGAAAATCTTACCTACTGTTGGTGAAGGAAGACAGTAATGTCTGGTGGTCTTTATGATTGCAGTCTACCCCCAAGAATTCTCCTCAAAGTCTAGCACAGATTTAAAAGAGGAAAGGTAAAATCAAGGCATTATCATAACAAAGAAGGCTTCAAATCCACAATGAATAAAAATTTTGAATCACCTGCTTACTATGCAACTTCAAACAATAAAAAATTAAACAATAAAAATAAACTCATTCTCAAGTGAAAATGATTGATGATTCATACCATTGCCTGAATCCCCCCAATAAAGTTCCTGACTGTATGACAAGCAGATGAGAGCTACATGGACACTGAAAAATGGTAAATTCTCTCACTGCTTCTATCTTTAAAATTAAGGATATTGTACTGAATACACACAGCAAAAGAGTAGGTATTATGTATGCAGTTTTGCCCATATATTTGTGTATAAATCACAACATAAGCAGTGTTCAGAAATCATGTCTTACACAGTAAAACAAAGTTACTACGAGACTCCTTAACCTATGACATATATGTAACTTTACATCTGAGAAATCAAAAACCAGCCTTAAATTATATTTATTGGGAAGTAAAATGAGCAGCTCCTATAACTAACCACTTTCACTCTTTTTCATTTAAGTTTAAACACATATTGCACTTTGGATTTTTATTGACACTGAAAATGAAATTATCCGCTGTGACTTCTGACTAAAAGTTGATCAAAGTTATAAGAAAACCGTACATTTTAACAACAAACAACTGTTCCCAGTCCAGGGAGCGAACAATTTCATGTCTCGGAATAAAAGCAAAGTGTTTTTCCCATAGAAGTAACAAGGAATACAAGTTACAAGGTCTGGGTCCTCAGAAATCTTTTGCACTCCGTTTTGCTAAACTTCCATTTCTGATCTGCATCCTTTCACACAACATCTGGCCGCTGGTTCAGGTCCTGTAATTACTTCCACGTCTGAAGGGACTACGTAAACTACAAGTGAAGGCCAAACTTTGCTCTCGGCCTTCCGAACTTAAGATGCGTTTAACCACTAGAGGTCTCCCCTTGGCCAGTTTTGCACGTTCGCTATTTTGCTGCACTTGAAACTTTCCGGAGAAATGCTCTACTCGAGTCAGTGTTTTTCTAAAAACTTGCGCAAAAATCCACGCGACAGACCTAGCCAGTTAAGAGACTCTCGGGCTCTCTAAACCAGTGAAAAGATCACACACACTGTTTAAGAAAATCAAAATTAAAATTCGACGCACTAGCCCCAACCTACCACCACCCCCGCCTCCAATTCTTATTTCTCATCTCGGTTTCCTTTTGCTTAAACTTAGAACAATTAAAAATCTATTTTTGTTCCTGTGCACTTTGAATGATCTCTAATGCATTTTTCTGGCGGTGGACCCGAGGTGGTAAAGGAGCTGGCCAAAGGATGCAGCGAGGGGGAAGGGCCGAGCTTACAGCGCCCGAGGAAGTTGCATAAGGGAAGAGACTCCGTTTTTTGGGTCCCCTCAAAAAATTGGCGGGGAGGGGGAGGAAAAGGA
>NW_004567102.1:66160308-66160814 GCF_000260355.1 Condylura cristata | reverse complement strand
CTGCGCCCTCCCCCGCGCGGACTGCCGCGGCGGGCCCGCGCCGCCTCGCTTCCCGAAGCACTTTCCTGCCTCGGGCAGAAATAAACCGGAGGGTTTATTTTTGTGCAACTTTCCCAAAATGGCGGAAATTGGAGCTGATCTATATGAAATTCTCACACAGTCGGTCGGGAAAGGGGAGGCGGCAAGGAAGAAAACGCAAACTCTCGGCCGCCGAGCCCCGCCGCGGGTCCGTGTGTGTGTGCGTGCGTGTGAGTGTGCGTGTGCGCGGTGGGAGTCGGGGAGGCCTCTCCGCCGCGCACACACACAGCACACGCCGGGGAGACGCGCCTGCACATTCAACCAGTCCATTCTCCGCAGCCCGAGCGGGGAGAAAGTGGCCCGGCCTCTTTTCCCACTGCCTCGGTCTCCCGTACTTGTACTTCTCGCGCTCGCTCGCTCGCTCGCTCGCTCTCCGGTGCGCGCCCGGCACAAAGGCCACACGGGCGGAGGGGGCCGCAGGGGCGGCG
>NW_004567102.1:66035379-66160058 GCF_000260355.1 Condylura cristata | reverse complement strand
ATCCCGCCGCCTGCGCGCCGGCGAGAGCCCGACGCGGCCGCCTCGCCCCGGCTCCCTTCCGCACGGCCCCCCACACCCTTCCCCGTGTGCGCGCAAAGAAAAAAATACAAGTCTCTCCTCCCCCCATTTTTTCCTTTCTCTTTTCTCTCTCTTTTGTTCCTCTTTCACACTCGCACTCACTACTTCAGAGTGAGATGCCCAGAGACTCTCCCTCCAGCCGTTTCTGAGTCACTTGCCCACTTTTTTCCCCGGGATTAAGTTTTCTCCTCTTTCCCAGAGGCGCAGTGAAGTGGGGGAGAAACCCCTTCTGTCCTTTCCCCTCCCCTGATCTGTTTCACAAGACGAGGGTGCGCTTCCCTCTCTCTCTAGGTCTCTTAACTTTCATCCTCACCCAGAAAAATAAATGAATGGCTTTTGCACGGACAAATCTTTAGATTCATTAAAGATTAGATCCGATCAACCGCTTCTTACCCCCAAATTTTCTCTTTTTTTTTTTCTCCGTCTCACGAGTAGTCCTGACAAATGGTCCAGGGCTGCGGGCGCAGTGCGCATGTGCGCGTAGAGTCAGGGCTGGGGAGAGGGGAAACTGCGCTGGTGCCGGTGCCGCCGCCGCCGCCGCCGCCGCCGCCGCTGCCGGGGAGGCTCGCTCTGGTTTCCCTGTTACTGCTGCTGCGCCTTCGCCGCTGGAAAGCAGCAATAAAGCCGCTTGGCAAATGCAGCTGCCCTCAGATACTGTTTCAGGTGCATCTTGACCATATCCTTGTCAGCGGCTCAGAACTGGTTTAAGAACAGTCAAAACAAATATGAAAGACTGCTAAGGTTATAGATTTCTTTGTCTATTTTTCACTTTACTTTTTTTTTTTAAGGCAATTCTTAGTGCAGCTAATCCACCCTGTGCTCTGAAGTGCATACAGTCGGCCATTAAAGAGGGGGCCATAGTCCGCTCCAGAATGACCCAAAGGTTAAATGCATGCTACAGGTCATGAAAAATAAGACAAAGTTTCCTGTTCTTACCAAGTGGAACCTCCTCTTTTCGGACTGGAAGAAGGCGTGATAAAGTGTGCGAGTAAAACTTGTGCATTCTTTCCTTTTCTTAGGTATTGCACTTTATTGACAACTTCAACATGTTAGGCCTCTGTTTCGAAATATACTGGGATCTGTATATTAACGTACACATCAGGGTTAAAGTACCTTGGCAATAAGGTCCAGGAGTACCCTCTTCATGTATTCACTCAACATGGCTGAGCTTTCCAAAATAGCGAAGCCCGTCTCTGCGAAGGCATCGCAACTAGATCGAGAGAATCACATTGCATTTTCTATCGACAGCTTTCCATGCATTGACTACAGGTCTCCTTTTGGGCAGCTCACCATCCTCCTTTGCTAGTGTTTCGATACAGGTACTTTCAAAATAACGCAAGTAATTGAAGTTGGGAGAAACATTTTAATGCTAGTGGCAGAGTCTACTGTGTCAGGGGGGAGTAGCACGTGTGATTTCAGCAACCGGGAAAGCAAGTCTTACATTTTGTGGTGGTGGGGATGTGAAGGCTAGGACCCACCCTGCAGAGTGGATTATTTATTTTGCATTTAATAAAGGGTAAAGGAGGTCCTTTTCTGAAATTGCTGCCTGAGGCCTAGAATTTAAATATATCACAGATGTAAATTCTGTATTAAAAATCCTTCTCCAAAATGTAAGTAATATTATTCTTGATTGAATTTTTTCACTCAAGGAATGTTCCTTGAACCAGTTTCAGAAAATAAACTGTTAAATTCTTTCCTTAGGACCATGAAATTACCCAAGAGGAGACCACTGACTATTTCTTCTGTCAATGTAGTGACCAAATTCTCCAAACCCAAAATCAGGACATATGGCTTGACATGTACTCAAGAACAAAGGAGCAAACCCTGTGAAGCTGAGCTTATAAAATCTGCCTCATCTGTTGGACAGTCATTAGTTTGGGTTGTGTAGTGAGAAAGGCTGGGTTAGTGTGTGCTGTAGATAATCTCAGATCACCAGTTAACTATGCTTCCACCCACCACATCCAAGCTTTTCCAGAGTGGTTTGATAACAGCCTAATTACCTTGATCTGAAATTCAGCCTCTGTTTTTCTTGCTAACCCTTGAATAACAATCAGTAAAATGGCCAAAGGCAGAGAATACAGGAGAGTCATGAACTATGTACAAAAATAAGAACTTATGCACAAGGAAACTAAAAGTAGTTAGAGATTCCTCTCTCTAAAAATCTGTTTTAGTTCACTCTCTCTAGATAATTTCTGGATCTTTCTACCCCGCATATATTTTCAGACATGTTGATTTGACAGCCTGTAAACTTATATTAATAGCTTACCTGTTTTAAGCACTCTACAGAGTACTGAGGAATAACCGACAATCCTAAGTAGGCCACAAGGAATTCTGGTGAGGGAGACAGCCCAGTGAACTGAGCATTGCACTGCAGCACAAGAAAAGCTGGAGAAGGGGTGTGCCGAGTCGGTACTACTGAAGAGCACCTGTGGCAAGAAGGGGAGATTTTCCAAGGAAAAGTCATAGCTAAACTGATTCATAAAGTGTAAGTGTAAGGGTTACAGGCTTCCACATTTCCCCTGAGGATGCAGCCGAGAAAGAATGAATGAAGGGCTGAAGGTTTGGAGAGCAAATCTTGCCAGGGAACTGTGCCCTTATGGTGGTTCAATAATAATAATAAAAAGATATGTTGAGACTCTCTGCAATATGTTGTCTTTCACTTCAGAGCTCAACTGTAAAATCTCAAAGGTTTCATCTCAGTTGTTCCCAAGATATGTTAAGGATAGTGAATTTTTTGAACACACTCACATTACAAACAATGACTTTAAAAAAAGTTACCAATGCTTTCTACAAAGAATTCTTTGGTGTCACTGTGGAAGACAGAGGCGGGATGAGGTGTTTGAATGTATATAGCACTAGGCCATGCTTCGTATAAACTGATAACTATTTACTATTTAGGATCTTTCTTCATCTGTTCCCTAAAAGGTAACATGCTTGTAAAGGCTTCCCAACTGTTCCTTCACGATCCCACCCTTTAGTCACTGGTCAATAACTTATAATGAATTTCTTTTTTCCATCATCAGTTCATCTCATCAGTGCACCAGCACTCTACCCCACCTTTCCCATTCTACCCTGCTCTGTCTTATCAGATCTACTGCCAAGTCCGTCCTTCAGACCAGATCTAGACGTTCCCTGATATCCAAAGCTAAAGGATTAACTTAAACCGCTAAAGGATTAACTTATACCTTTCTCTTTTCTTTTTCTTTGTATTTATTATTATTATTATTATTATTATTTAAATATCTCATTGCTCAGGGGCCTCTTTTTTATTTTCTTTAAATATTTATTGTTTATAGATACAGAACTGGGGTATAGGCCAGAGGTGCAGGGTACGTGAGAGGATTCATCAGAGACAGAATGGGGAGCAGAACAGGCAGATTGACAACGTACACACTGCTGAGGGGAGCAGAGGGTAAGACAGAAGAGGTCTGCTGCACCATGCAGGTCACCTCCCTGCCTGGGGATTGAACTGGAAGCAGAAGCAACTACAGTTAGCCTCATAGTGCTGTGATTTAACCCATTGCGCCACCTGGGAGATCCCTTTCTTTTATTTTATAAATATATCTTTTACATTATTTTTCATTTTGTACATTTTTTTCATCACAGTTATAACCCGGTGGACTTTTGACCACCACTTCACCCATGTGCCATCACCATAGAAGCATGTGTGCTTCCCTCCAGTTTTGATCTTGTTTCCCTCTTCTCTCCCCTATAGAATGTCTCTGGTTTGGTCCTTTCTTTGTATTTATGTATACTCCAATTCCATCCCACCCTATGACTTCAGTTTATTCTGTACCTAAATAGACAAAAACACGCAAACAAACAAACACACACACAAAAAAAAAACTAGTTAGAAAAGACAGTAATTGATTTCGAAGGTCTTTTTGACAGTCATAGCTCTCCCCACCCTTCTCACAGAACATTGTTATGTTTCAATACAAATGATATAGAACCAAGAAAGGAATTTTAAGTAAGGGGTGAAAACCCATCCATCTGCTAGGTATCAGAATATTATCAATTTATAGCTCATTGTTTGGGTTAAGCCAAGTACTAATGAGATGAAGGTCATGGATTCCATTTCCTAATGGCTAGTTAGTTTTGACTGTTTCATAGTTGCAAACAGCTTTCCAAACCCCAGCCCCTCAAGTTAGAATGTTGCCGCTGGTCACAAGTCTTAAGGTAAAACTAATCTTTTCATAGAAGTTTTTTAAATGAATAATACTTGAAATCATCTTTTTAATGTATTATCTTAAAGTCTGAGTCAAGTTATTGATTTTTTAGCCTACATAATTGTGTTCTTCATGTTTTTCCAAGTATAAAAATGACATTAACATTGATTTGGCCAAGATTCTTGTTATTAAAATTTGCAAGAGCTGCATTTGATTTTCTTGTTAGTGTTCTAGATAACACTGAAATGTCCTTGTAGATACTCTAATTTGAATCCTGGCAATCTTTTTTTGTGACATATCTGCATACCTTCATAGTCAGAAGGTGTGATGGTAAAATGTAATTGAAATGCTGAGGGTGAATGAAAAAGGCTATACTGCTCATCAGGTAAGGAAAGGATTATAATGTGTATCACATTTGAAACATCTTAAGAAAATTAAGAAATAAAAAACTTTTGGATCGATGTGAATATTTATCATTTCATTTCAATGCAAAGATAAAATTAGAAATATTACAGACATATTCAAAAGCATGGAATAATATGGAACTATAAACTGACTTCTAAATTAAAAGGACTATAATTTACCATGACATACTTAACATAAAGTCTAAACCCAGAAACCTTATAACTAAACAATAATGGAGAGACCAGTCCAGAATTTAGAACATAGGTCTGTGATAATAGCCCCAGTACTCTTAGAACTTGATAGTACAATGTTCTTTTTATTTGACCTGGCCTGCCTGCCATAGGTTATTTGTTCCAAGAGTGGAGTTTGAATCCAGGGACTGAATCAAGACACAGAGGGTGGCCTGTACATCAATGGGAGTGCTACTTCATCTGAATAAAAGTGATGAAATGGGCCAGTCATATTCTCATGCTTGGCTATATGAACTGGCAATCTTAGACATAAAACTTGATAGGTAACAGGAACTATTCATAGAAAAAAGGTAGAACACAGTTTCATTAGCTTTTTGACATTAGAAGCTGTGTAGAACTAGAAACCCTAAGTTAAAGCAGAACAGAAGTTAGCTGGCTGGACAAAGATAAAAATGTCAGAGCTGCCTGCACTCTGCATGACCTACTGTTCCCAAATGTTATTCCACTCCTGGAGAGGCTTGGGCAGTCTGTGGTCACCAAAAAGAATATCCAAGCTGTTAGAATTTCTGTTTTAACCAGTATCCCCAAAGTAACTTACCATCCTTTACAGAAAATTGTGTGTGTGTGTGTGTTTAATTGAATAGATACACAAAAGACCCTCAACAATACCAAGGTGTGTGCCTTGTTTCTTTTACCCTTAAAAAAAAAAAGGACCAAATCAATTTTGTTAATCCTATACCCAATTATTTGTTCTCATTAGTGGAATGTGCAGGACAGAACAAATCCCAACTCCACTACTTGGCTATTGTATGGTTTAGGACAAGAGGCTGAATCACTCATAGTTCAATTTCTGACTGTAAAATGGGGGTAATAACAGTACCTTGCTCATGGAATTTGTGTGAGGATTTAGTAACAATCCAAGTATAGTCCTTAGCACATGGCTAGTAATCAATTAAATGTTAGCTTGTGAATCACAATTTGTGCCAATTTTCTTCCCTGCAATATTTCTATCACCCAGAATTTTACCTGCACACAGAGATCCAATAACCATGTATTGACTGTTTTAAGGAAATTTTGTTACATAAATTACTGTATCTGCTCTCTCACCTGCACTTTCCCTGGTTGGTAACTAGCCATAGGTGTCATGTCACAGGCATGTCACAGGCAAAATCCTCCTAGAAGTTCCTAAAAGCCTGTAAACAGAGAGTGATAATGGAATTCATAGGCCTTATTTCAAAGGAGCCTGCTGTTCAGAATATATTATCTTTATTTAGCATTTATATTACACTTTTACATTTTCAAAGTCCTTTTCAGCTTTTTAACTAAATATTTGTTATAACATTCCTACATTAGTTTTCACAAGGGAAGTAACTGAGGCATAGTTCCATTGGTTAATACCTATATCTGGAATTGAATTTGTCACATAAATACAGTAAGTGTAACTGTATATATATAAAATCTGGAACATTACTTTGTTCTTGTAGAATGCTGAATGGAATGTCATTGTATGAGAAGAAGACAATCTGTTACTTTAAATTATACTAGCTCTGCCTTTCGTTTGGTTCTATTTCAAAAACCAGAATCAATAGAACATATTTACGTTGAGGTTTCTCAAAGGGTTTCAAGTCATAAAAGAATAAAATTTTAGAATTCAGTATTGAAACATGTCACTATATCTCAGTAATTTCTCAATTTTTTCTGCAAAAACCTCTTCAACAAAGTAGTTCTTTCCTCATGTCAATCTGATGTGGGTTTTTGTATGTGTGTCCTTAGAACTGGTAGGAAGTGGAAAATGAAATGGGTAAAAATCAGCATTCCATTGATGAAATAAGTCAAGAGTAGTCTAATTTAAGGGTCCATAAAAGGGCTAAGGACATTTGGGGAATACCCAGGTCCAATATATTGTGGAGTTTCAGGACTGCCTGCAAAGGTATCAGACTGAAAGAGATTCTGAGTTTGGGTTACTCTTCTAGCTGATTTGCTTCACTATAGATGAAAACAACCCTAACGCAGAGCCGTCCTCAGTAAATCCAGATGAGCTTTCATTTGACATGAGTTGAAACCCTCTTCTATAGCCAAACAGCTGTTTACTATTCTTAGGGCTGAGTTCCACTTCAAGTTACTTCTCTATCCTGATGCACCTTCCTTCAACTCTTCACACAAGTTTCCGATTCTATCTCTATCCTCCCCAAACCCCATTTTCAAGGGGAAAATATCCCTACTTTCTTCCTCAAACTGTCCCTCTAAAAATATGCTCTTGACTACACTCTCTCCATTATTATATGGCTTTCCCATCATTTTCCTATAGTGTGTTATTCTCAATTTACTTTTTCACAATTAAAAAAAAATGTTTTTATCTGTCCACTCTTTTAAATAAATTCCACATCCCTTCAAATAGTGTACATCATTTCTCCTTTCCTTTGCTACCATACTTCTTGAATAAGTAGGTGACACTTACTTTTTAGTTCCCTACATCCTGTTCATTCTTCAATGCACAAATAAGGCTGTACATTTTTCTTCCTCTACCCCTCTCTCCCAGGAAGTCTCTAATGAATTCCTAAATATCAAGTCTAGTGGCCATGGCTCGCTTACCATTCAAGGTTCCAGAAGCATTTGATGCTGTTGACTAATCTATGCTCTGACACTGTCTTCATATGCAACCTCTTGACAATTCACTGTGCTGGTTTTTCTCTTGTCTCTGGGACCTCCCCCTCTTTCTCCTCCCACTTATGTGTAAATTCCTCTAGAATTAAGCTCTACCAGCTCTACTATCTTTATTTTTTGAGTAACTATATTTTATAAACATGAACATTCTAGAAAACTTTAGGATCATGTTTTCTTCAGTGTTACATTCAAATGGTTAATGATGTGTTTGAAGCTGACAAAATGGTATGGTTGTTAAAAAAAAAAATAACTTTGTACTTTGGAGTTGGACCTGGATTAAAACCCCAGTTGCATTATTTAACTAGATACTAGACAGTAACTCTATCTACCTAAATTAGGTTTCCTCCCATCGACAACCATCCTCAGTGGGCCATTATCAAGATTAAATGAGATACTACATGTAAGGTACACAACATATAGTCAATGGGAAGCATTTCTGCCTGCTTCTTCCTTTTGCATTCATTTCAGTTTATAATTCATCATTCTTCTAGTCATTGATTGACTACAGCTTCCTCTTCCTGCCACCCATATGGGCCACAGAGCCAACTTATCATACCTCTGTGACATCTCTCCCCTGCTTCACCCTCCCCTTTTCTTCTGCGATGCCCTTTTTTGTCTCCTGCCAGTATTATTACCCTATATTTCTAACTACATCCTTGCCATTTCAATTTTCCTTCTCACGGATAGAGTCAGTATTATTCTCCTTCTTGGAATTCCTAAGTAGTTTCTTATAACTTTAGAAAAAGCTGATCTCTTTAGTATAATGCTTAGCGCCCTTGAAGCACTGGAACAGTTTGACCTTTCCATTTTCAACCAATGTACTCCACAAACCCATGAGTAAGCCATACAAAGCAAGCCTGGTGCTTTATTATTGTCTTTATTTTTGTTCATGTCAAGCCTGAAATTCTCTCTCCCTGCCCCTACTTGATCTGTCAACATTTCTAACTCACTTGAAAAGATGTATATCCATGATTATAGTCATAAATTCACAATAAGTGGAAACAACACAAATAACCAATGGATGAATGGATAAATAATACGTGGTATATACCAACAATGGAATAGTGTTCAACCTGATAAAAAGAAGAATGATCTGACACATGCTATAATATGAAAGAACTTTGAAGATGTTATGCCAAATGAAATATAGCAGTAACAAAAGGACAAATATTGTAGAATTCCACTGACACGACTTACCTAAACAAGTCATCTTCACAGAGATAGAAGCTAGAAATGTGGTTTCCAGTGATGGGGAGGTGGGGAGAAGGGAAAATGGGGGAGCGATACTGTCATGAATAAAAAAGTCCTAGAGGGCCCTCCCTGGTCTTTAACCCTTTAACCCTTGTGCAGCGGGTTAGAGCACAGCACCAAAAAGCTAAAGACACTTTCCCATAAATTCGATCCCCACCTGACCCAAAGGTGATCCACATGGTGCAGCAGACCTCTCCTGACCCACCTGCTGCTTCCCTCAGCAGTGTACTTCGTCGATCTTCCTGTTCTGCTCCCCACTCTGTCTCTGGTAAGTCCTTTCACTGCCCCTGCACCTCTGACCCCAGTTCCGTATGCATAAACAAATCTTTAAAAAAAAGGTCCAAGAGATGAATGATTATGGTGACTTTGCAAAAGTAATGATGCACTTAATGCCCTTGTACTCCACATGAAAAAAGTGGTTAAAATGATAACTTTTATGACTATTTTACCACCACTTAATATATGTTTTAACTTATCTTTAGTTACATATATTAAATACCGGGACTATTGGAATACAAAAAGTACATCGATGATAGCTAGATAGACAGATAGACAGACAGTCAGACAGATAAAGTGCAGTCTGTCCCAAATGGGCATATAATTAATAAGGGCTCAAATTCTTCTAGCGTGAACAACTTCAGGTAATTACACTGGAAATTTACCACTTGTCACATTCTGCTCTAAGCTCTGCCTGGTCTTTATAAGCATTTGTCTCTCTTTTGAGATAATAAAATATGCTAAGGTCAAGAGTTCTGTCTTATCTGCTCACTTCTTTTTAATCTATCATAGCACTTAATGCAGTTCATTGCACATAATGGGAACTGAACAAATACTTGCAGACTAGAATAAAATGAAATGGAAGGTAAATTCAGTAGCAGTGATGTTTCTGACAGGAAATGACATCACCTGATGGTCATGCTGTCCTAGAAATGGGTGTCCTGATCAAGCGCATCCTTCAGCAACAAGACCAGAGGAAGCCCACCTCCACAGTACAACCAGATTACTCAACACCAAGTACCTAGAATTGCTATGTTTTATAATAATGATCCTTAATTACTGTGACTATTATCTCAGATATGAATTAGCTTTCTAAAATTTCTAATTGTAAGCCATGATTTAAACTAGATGGATGAACTAAGGTAATAGCCAGCATATTTATCATCAGAGCTGTGAGACTACCATTATGAGTTTTGTGAGATGACAAATCTGGCTTCCCTCTCTGAGCCACTGGAGTGGAAGAGTATATCTCATAGCTGGTTTGATTTGGGGCATATGGCAATAATTAGCACAAACTGCACTTAGGAAGCTGTAACTGCCTATCCTGTGATAACCCTTTAATTATAAATCACTTAGGTAGCAACAGGCACTCAAGTCTATTTTCTTGAGTGGCAAAAGATATTTCTCATCGAGGTGAGATTGTTCATCTTCAGGAGCAAAATTCTTATTTCACCATTTACATGATGTTTAGGCCCCATGGTGCCAAATAATTTTGCCTAAAATTTACTGAGTGATAACTGTACCAAGAACTATGGTTTATATTATCCATGGCTTCTTAACAACATTACAAGGTAGCAAGATGATGTTGTTGTTTATGATTGCCCAAAATTTCTTTCCTACTTTTCCAATAATAGCATCATAATTTTCCTTTAGGTCACTCCCAGGCTCATTGTGTGTGGCTTTGGGATCCTGTCAATTAAAGCTTCCTGCGAGGAGGAATGAATGTGTGATGGCCAGACCCATCACTAGTGCTTAAGCGAAGCTAGGCCAATCAGACTGTGTCAGTCTATCTGACACAGTCATTCTGATTAAACTGACTGTGTCAGTTTGTGACATAGTGCAGTGGCTGTAATTAGGTATTTCAAAATGTATTCTCCCAAATTCCTGAAAGATATCCTCAGAGTAGCCCAGGAACCAGTCACTCCGAAGATCTGGTGATTTGCTGCTTCCTTCAAAATGTTGACATACCTAATTTGGTTCCAACAAATTCCACTTTTGATTTTTAATATAACTTTAGCCAGACACAGTTACTTATGACCTAAACATCTTTCCATAAGGCAGTATGTTTGTTTTCTATTGCTATGTAACAAATTACCAAAAATGTCACTACTGAAAATAAAACAAGTTTGTTTTATTACAGTTTCTGTGGGTCAGTGTGTTGGGCACAGCTAACCTGGGTACTCTGTCCAGTGCTTCACAGACTCCAATAAAGGTGTCAGCCATGGCTGAGTTCTCATGTGGGGTATGGAGTCCTCTTCCAAACTCATGGTATGTTGGAAGATTTCTGCTCTTTGTGGTTATGGGATTGAAAACATTTTTTTTCCCTTTTGTATCACTTTTTTAAAAGAGGTAACGTTTCTTTGCAACACTGTATGCAATTTAGAGGTATAGGTCCTCTTCGCTTACCATGCCACACCCATCACCAAAGCTCCCCTAACCATCCAGCAGAGTCCATTTTCCCTGCTGGCTATGACTTGTGGAGGCTGCCTATTATCAGCTCCTAAAGGTTCCTGCAGTTCTTGACATTACCCTTATCCATAGGCCTCTAACATTTGTGGCAATTTTGCTTCTTTAAGCCAGACAGGAAACTCTCACTTCAGGGAAACCCTGCAAATGCCTTTAAAGGGCTCATCTGATTAGGTCAGACCACCCAAGATAATAGCCTTTTGACTAACTTACAATCAAATGACCAAGAACCTTAATTACATCTGAAAAGCCCCGCCCTTTTTTTCAAAAAACAAACTCTATTTGCTGGAATAAATCTAATTAGAGGTCCCTTTCACTGTTAAGAAGATACAATAATACACACACATACCCACCAGGTGAGGGTTGAGAGATGTTAAGTTTTCTGGCCAAAATTACATATTTCTTTCTAAATGTTAATGTTATTATTTAGCCAGACCCATCACCAGTGCTTAAGCTAAGCAGTGATATTCTTGAAATGACTTTTTATTTTCACCATCTCAATTTTCTTGTATGTGCAGAAAATTTTCTTACTTTTAAATTTGTCTAGCTTCCTCTTTCCTGAGAAAACCCAACACAGGACCCCCAAGAAGTCCTTCACCTTTCAGAAGAGACAAGATCAATCACAAAAGTATGAACATGTATGGGAAAACAAGGCAAGGAAACAATGAATTCTGACTAGGGAAGGATGAAAAGTATCTCCTCACAGAAACTAAAAAGAACATTGCCTTTAAGAAACCAGAGGTGCAGAGGAACACCAGGTAGAACACCTTGGTTCTGCCTTACGTGGTCCCTGCTCATTGTGAAGTGTTACAGAAAGCTTTTTCAGAGTTAAAAGATAATATTGTTACCTGACATGTTAAGATTCTGATTCCCTTTGGCTGACCTCAGGCAATTTAGATTTTATTTAGAAAGCTAAATCAATTTTGGGCAATATATAGAAGAATAATATTGTACTTAATAGAACCATTTAAAGCATGTTTTCATAGGGCTCTTACATGTATATTTTACCAATTTATTGACTTACTTTTCTGATGTGATTTATTCTATTCCTTCTTAGGGAGTCTGCTTTTTCTACTAGGCCCACATGGTCAATGATGGCCAATAAGGCAAATAGCATTATTACCTTTAAAGACAATAGAAAAAAACAAAACAAAACATAGGATAACCATGTGTATTTATTTTGTTAGAAATTTTATATGAAACTGTCAACAAGTAATGTGATTGTGGTATTTTTTGAAGTACTTGGGAGAGCCTAAAGCTCAAATTGCAGTGGAATCACTATTTTTATTTATTCCTTAATTCAATAAATATTTATCAAACATCTACTATATACCAGGCACAGTACTAGGTTCTGGGAATAAAGCTTTATGTAAGATGTAAGTCATCATTCTTTTTAGAATGTAAAATACAATGGAGCTGTGTCAATACATAAGTAATTGTAATGCATCCTATGTTTTCTTTGGTAGAAAAAGTATAATTTACTATAGGAATACGAAGGGAAATAATTGTGTTAAAATTAAGGGAATCTTACATGATTTTTCTGGAGGTGATGTCGTTTAAGTTGGTATATGGAGATAGAATGAGAGATATGAGATACTCTATAATAAGCAAAAGGTAATACATAAAAAGGTCTCCATTGTCATCTGGGGATGGAAGTGAGGTAACCAAGACTTTCGCTTATTATAATTAAACATTTTAAGTTTAAAAAACAGTCCACCACCCCACCCACACATACACACACCAAAAAATGCTACATTATATCACTTACCAGCTCATTACTGAGGTAACAGCAATTTTTTTAAAAAGATTTGTTTATTCATACAGAACTGGGGTACAGGCCAGAGATGCGGAGGGTGAGAGGATTCACCAGGGACAGAGTGGGGAGCAGAATAGGCAGATTGACGAAGTACACCGCTGAGGGGAGCAGCGGGCAGGTCAGGAGAGGTCTTGCCTCGCCATAGGGTCACCTCCAGGGCAAGCGGGGATGGAACTCATGCGGAAGCGGCTTTAGTTTCTTAGTGCTGTGCTTTAACCCGCTGCGCCACCAGGGAGGGCCGGTAACAGCAAAATTTCAAGAAATTCTCTGGCTTGTCCACAGCAGTCTTGTCTGGAGTCCATCTCGGTCTGTGTCTGAAGCCTCGCCAGTATAACCACAAGCCTCTCTCTCCTGGTCACTGTTATCCTGGAATTCACAATGCCGGTACCTGGGTTTATGGGGCAGTTCTTTGCCAGCTGCTTTGGATCAGCTCCAGTAAGAGTTACCAATTCACTTCCACTACATACAACTAAGGCCAAAATTAATTTCATGATATAGAACATTTATGAGCAGTTAACAATATATACTACAAGATAGTTTTCTTATGTTTTAAATCAACTTTGCTCTAAAACATGTAAATAGCTTGTGTGTGAATATGAATGCCATACAACTCAGCTATATAGAACAGATTACAACTTACATGTAATGTTGACACGGTTGTTGTTAGAAATACTTAAAAAAAACAAGACATGCATTTGTATTTTCTGCAACAGATATCAAAATTACAGATGCACTAAATCTTTGACTGACATTTCTATTTCTGACTTCCTATACATAGCCTGACATAACATAGGTACAAGGCTTTTACTGTGGCATTGTCTATAAATAACAAAATAACTAAAAAAAGTCATCAGGGGATGACATGTGGTCATAGAAAGTATAAGGAAGATCCATATGTCCTTTTGGGGTAAGTTTGAAGACATGTTTTTAAGAAAGCAAAATGCAGGGTGAGTGAGTGAGTGTTTTGTATAGGAAAAGGAAAATATACACATGCCCCCTCCCCACCACTGTGCTCTCCCAGAACTGTTACATTGAACCTTAATCCCCACTGTGATGGTGTTTGGAGATGGGGCTTTGGGACTGTGATTAAATCCTTAGGGCAGACAGAGCCCATATGAATGGGAGTATCGCCCTTATAAAAGAAACTGGAGAGCTTCTCACGGCTTGTATCATGTGAAGAATATGACAATGATAACCATGTTATAGAAAGAACATTTTTTTTTTTTTTTTTTTTTGCCTGGTTGGTTGCCTAGAGCGTGCATGCGTTCTCTCTTTTATTTCTTGCCTTTGTTTGCTCTCTATGTAGGTGCTCTCCTTCTTGTGGCGGAGGCGTCTTTTCTTTTGTTGGCTGCTTTTTCAGCAGTATATTTCAGTAAACCCACCTGTTCTGCTCCCTACTCTGTCTCTAGTGAGTCCTTTTACCGCCTGCACATCTGGTCTATGCCCCAATTTTTCTATGCAAAATAAATAAATAATCTAAAAGTAAATGACATATTTTATTTAAAAATACTGTTAAGTTGAGTTGTATAATTTTTGCCAATGTCTTGAACGTTAGATATCTAAATTATTATATCTGCTTTTGTATTTAACCTATTGTTATTTGTTGTAGTGGTTGGTGAATATGAAGAAAATCTGGTTTCATACAGAAAAGTGGGTGGAAAACAAAGGTTTTTTTTTTTAGTGAGTAAGCACTTTAAAAAAAATTTATTTATGGATACAGAACTGGGGTACAGACCAGAGGTTCAGGGGCAGTGAGAGAGGATTCACCAGAGACACAGTGGGGAGCAGAAGAGGAAGATCGACGAAGTACCCTGCTGAGGGGAGCAGCGGGCAAGACAGGAGAGGTCTGCCATGCCATGTGGATCACCTCCAGGGCAGAAGATGGAATTCGCACTGAAGCGCAGCAGCTAGCTTGCAGTACTGCCCTGATTGCGCCACCAGGAAAGGCCCAGAGAAGTATTTTAAGAACTATTTTAGATAACTATATTCTTTAATATGTACCCCAAACTGGACAACTAATAATTTCTTATAGATTAATTGGAAATGTAGTATTTGAAACGATGAGTTATTCATATGTTATATTAAAATCTACTGGTCTGCCTTTCTACTTTGAATGATTTTTGTTTTTTTAAAAGATCACACATTGGTCATTTGGGAAATACTGGTTCACTGAATTATACAAATCTTCTAAGTGTTAACACATCTCAGGCTACAAAATCAAAAAATTGCACTTGCTCTATCACACCAATTTCATCATAAAAGTTTTTAGATCTTGAGAAGCTAGTGAACTTACAACGGTGGACATTAGTTTTCCAAAATTCAAAATTAATTTAAAAGTCCAAATTTATAATTTATGGTTTGTAATTTTTTCTTGAGATATCTGCTACATTTTGTTCATTTTCAAAAACATGTTTGCAAACATTCACATAAACATGAACAACCATAGTTTGTGTGTCATTCTTTCAAGAAAACATGCAGCTCATTAGATTTGCAACTAAACCACTCGAGTATAAATTTGTTATGTTAGAACGTAGTGCTTCGAACGTACTTACATATCATTGTCCTCACTTAACATCATCAGTAGGTTCTTGGAAACTTCACTTCAAGCAAAACCACACATAATGAAAGTAGATCCTTGAATGATGTCTTTTCTTTCAGTGTTGGTAGGGATTTTTTTTTTTTCCTTATCAACATTATAATGAGAGAACATTGAACAAAATGATGTTTTTCAAGAACCTGCTGTACTTTGCTTTGCATCTGACAGAACATGAAAAAGGTACTCAAGAGTCACTTAGACTTACTAAAATTATTAACTTTTCTTGCTTTCTTAAGGACATCCTTAAGTGAATTTGAATGTTTTTATATGTGAGTTCGAGGCAGGGAAGAATACGGTACTCTTAGTATAGTTAGTATCTCTGTTAAATCCATACCAAGGCACCAGGGTTTCATCCACCATTACTTTTGCATCACTAGGGCAGTGGCAGTAGTGTAGGTGGCAAATGAAGTCTTGTTATCATCATAACAACAATTTTGATCTCAGAAACTCCTTTGATGTCACTTGAGAACCCGCAAGTTTCCAGAGATCACATTCTCAAAAGTATTAGGATAAACAACTTCAGAAATAATGTATTAAAAACTGTTATCTTCATTTGCTTCAGTGAAGAATGGTTGACATTGAGGGACAGGTGTGGGAAGATGATACTTCACTACATACCATTTTTATTTTTTGAATTTAAACCAAAGGGATAGATTAAATCATTCCAAGATTAATTTAAAAATGATTTTAAAGAACTTAAAAAATTTTAAAGCTGGACCAAGCAAAGTGAAGTGACACCTTATAATTACACGAGGATAATATTTCCCCTGGTTGCATAGTTGCAAAAGAGCTTGCTGCTACAGAACTCATGATTTTGGAACAGTGGCTTACAAGGCTGCCTAGCCTAGGATCATCAGTTAGGGTCACACTCTAACTACTGATAGGCACAGTTCAGGTACAAAGAGTAAACAGAAAGCTATATGTGACTAGAGATGAGTATAGGATGTCAAACAGGCCCTGATTACCATGGATTTTTTTCACCCTCCCACCCAATAGTTCCCTTCTTTTTCCTAAGAAGTAGACTTACACGACAAAGAGAAATTTGGGCCACATAACAGGTGTTGTCATTATTCTATCAACTAGCCAGCATATTAGTATGCATCCTAATCCTGGCCTAAATAAGTAAGTATAACTAAGTAATAGCAATGAGTGAAGCAGACCAAGAAAAGAAATCCATGCCCCCCCCCCCATTTTACTTTGCATATTTTCACTTATGGTAGAGGTCAAGCACAGGAAATCCATCAGGTTCTCCTTGACTAGCTAAAGAAAAACATAAGTTCAGGTGTGATAATAAATGGGAATTAATAGATGGCCTCTCTATTGGGAGACAAATAACAGGTGGAGATCGAGGAACTGAAGAGCACAGGCTTGTGTCAAGAAGTCATCTAGAAGACGCACAAAAGAGGAAAATCTGGATGTTTATGAAATGTTTCCTAATTTTTTTTTTATAAGTGGCAGCTATAGAAAAAAATGTTTTAAGTACAGTGTACTCTTTGGAGATAGGCAGATGCTTTGTTGGACAAAGAAAGGGTGCCTGTGGACTGATTTCTCACAAATTGCTTATACTTGACATTTCTGATCTAAATTAATTTTCTAATATCTTTCTGAATGTCATTTGGACCCGAAGAGGATTCCAGTGCAGCTGACCTGTTCCTCCTCACCAGGCAGCTCATTCCAGCCAGGGCTAGGGCGAGAAAAAGAACTGTTTTGATAGTACACTAAATTAAGGTGCTGAGTGCTAGATAGGTCCACATTTCACTTTTAGGTTGTAAGTAGCTCAGGAAAACTGGAGAGCTCTGCAGGAAGGGGAACTCTGTTTTGCTATCTACATTGCTAATGAGAGTCAGGACCTTGACCACACAAACTGCTCTATAAGGCTCAATTCCAGCCCATCACAGAGCTATTACAATTCAAAAACTGATTTTTCAGGCAGTCAGAATTAAGGAAGTTAATCTAAGGGAAATTAGCCATATCTATTTGCAGAACACAGGTTAGCATCCAGCACCCCTCCCAACAGTATGGTACAGTGATAGGAAAGAAACTTCTTAACCAAGCCAACTCCCTCTAACTACATATACACACACATACACAAATATACACACACATATGTATGTGTGTATGTGTATGTACATATATATATACACACTATATACACACAACTGTTTGTATGTATGTGTAGGCAAGAGATTCATACCGACAAATACTGTTTCTGTCATGCATATTGAATATCACTGTGGCCCATTAAAATATTAAAAATTATTCAGTTATCCTCTGGCGTTTCTGATAATTTGACTTTTGATGTGCTATTATTCCAAATATAAACTCCTGTATAACATAGACAGGACTGGAATAATGACTTCAAGCCCTTATGATCCCTAGGCAACGCTAAGATAATATCACCATAAAGCCTAATATTGACTTCTCTCCTTTTTTTTTCAAAAAGTACAAAATCATATTGGTGAAAGTAGATGTTTACACCAAAATGACAAGCATTATCTTTGCAATGGAGGCCTATACAGAATTATTTTGATTTCACAGAATCCCAGCCACTTCATCTACCAATTCTAGAATGAAAATTCTGTTCAGATCCTTTCACCCATATCTATTAACAGCAAGTCACAGATTATTGGCCAGGCAGAAAGGATTTCTTAAAACTCATCTTTGATAACACATCTGATATATCACACTTGTTATGTGCTACGTGCATAACTCATTACATCTCTCTCCCCACAGTTGGATGTTTCATGTCAAAAGAAACAATGATTTCTACCCTTGTTATATTTCTTTTCATCACAATCTCTCTAGTAACTGTTGAGTGGTTGAAATCATTTCAAGCTATCTGAGAACATAGATAGATCCAGTTTACTAACATGAACGTGAGAAGGAAAAAAAAAAAAAAAGCAAGGGTAATGGACCTAAAAGACAAAGTTAGATCTATCACCTGATATTCTTCTTCTAACATTTACATGCTTTAGCTTTTCAAAGTTCCTAGAAGACTGTCTTCATGTTTTATGAGAGTAAAATTTTTATCTCAAATTGTGATAAGAATAATTAGATAACAAATTCTCAGCCCTAAGAACTTTCTGATTTGTTTATTGAACTAGAAAATCTAAAAGTGAATTAGTCTACTGGAAGAAATAAAAGTCAGTCACACACACACACACACACAGTTGCCATCATACTTCTCTCTCCAGCAGTTTCAATGCCTAAGAAAACAGGGATATGTGAAGAGTCCAGATGAAAGTACAATCAAAGAATATTTTCCCAAGCATGGAACAATGGACATATTTAAATAAGAAAACCTAAAGAAATATAATACAGTGTGCTGTTTTTGGGTAAAGAATATTTGTATTTGATGATAACAATACATTTAATTAAGAAATGAATTAAAACTTTAAAAACAAGAATGGATAAAGAACACAGTGCATTTTTAAACTCATTTTTATATAAAGAACACTGGGAAGTACCAACCAATATAAATACCAATATAACTACTAAAAATCTTGAGAGTATAAAGATAAAACAACTCACAAACATGACAAAATTGAGGGGGTGCAATTATCAGAAATGTAAGAGGGGTCAAGTCTTCATATTTCTTAGGAGCCAATTAGTACTGTCTAAAACCAAAACACTTATTTGAAACAAAAATAATTTCCACCCTGTTTTAATCTTGGAGAGATTTCTAAAAGAGGAAATAATGTGTTTTATGTTGAGGAAACATATTCGAAGTCCACCAATTCTTTTGTTTTGTATTTATTAAAAGTAAAACTACTATTTTTATTTTAAAAAGGAGACCATTTAACAAAGTCCATTCAATTGACTATTCTCATTATCACATCATTTAACACTTGAATGATGGAATGACAGCCCAGATGTTTTTATCTATACACATGTAGGTATATTTCCTACACATCTCCCATATGGAGAAAGAGGTTGACCATGATGTTCCCTGGTATTAATGGCTATCTCTTAGGGGTAGGATTTGAGGAAATTGTTTAAACAGTCATCTTTGTATTTTTCTCCAATATTGCATAAAAATTCAAAGCATCCATTCTCTTACCAAAAAAAAAAAAAAAAAGAAAAGAAAAGAAAAAAACCTTAAGATAAAATCAAATAAATACAATTTTAAATTAGCTAATTAGTCTTGAGTGCTTTTCCACGTGAAGTCATCACCTGGAAGCCATGCTTGTTTTCATGCTCTTGCTTAAACCATCTCCACGACTACCCACACCTGAATCTGTAGTCCCAACCCAAGTCATCCAACTTCATCCTCTCCTTTCCCAGCATCTGAACTAAATCTTCTCTGGATTTCTATTCATTCTCTAGTTTCCTAGCAGTATCTAGGCTGCCTAAATACTTCTGTGCCTCCTTCCTTTCTGAGGCTGATGTCATAATAGGTAGTGAATATGGTGACATTGCTAGACATTAATTCAACAGAAGTCTTGGGTGTGTTGGGTGTGTTCACAGTTATATTTTATGTCTAACTAAAATTTATATCTTTAGTCAGACTTTCTGTTTGGGTGACAAGAGTCTAATCAATTTTACCATCTTATAGTATTATATCAAATGAGAAACCAACTTTTTCCTCAAATTGACTATTTGGTATTTGAACTCCTGCTGTTCTTCGAGGAGTTCTCTGTAGTATGAACCATTGCTTCATGTGTACACAGATGCCCAGAAGCTAGAAGGGAGCTTTCCCAACACCTCTCTTTCATATACATATATATACCCAGACCTACAGTTATCCAGTCATGGGGTCCAGTCTGAGATTGCAATCTGGAGGTAGGAAGAAAAAATATTGTAAGTGGAGAATTTGTTTCGGTGGCAGCAGCAGCAACAGGCAATAGAAGTAATGCCAATGTCAGACATTGTGCCCTGTGCTGTGGAGACAGGTGGGTGAGCTGCAACCTCCATTGTTCGCCTGGGGCTGCTTCCTTTGTTCCTGGTATTTTCAAAGCCTGGCATTTCAGTCTTCCTGGAAATTCTGTGGGCTTCCCAACAACCTTTCAGTAAATTCCTTTTCTGTTTCAATCAATGTGAGTCAGTGTCTACTGCTTGCAACTAAAAGCTGTCTGCTAGTGTACTTCTATGGCGATTCTCCCTGTGTTTATCTACTCGTGTTTTGAGTCATTGGTATAGAACCACCAGGCTTTCATTCAAAATCTGATAGCTGTCTGTATAGCTAATTCTGTCTTGGCTTTTGACAACGCTTTTCATTTTTTGTAATTTCTAGCAATTACTTCAACAAACTTTTGTTATGCTAAACATTGCTCTGGAATCTGGGAATAAAAGGAAAAAAATAAGACATTGTGTTTACCAGCAAGTAGTTCAAACTCTATTGGTTGCCATCTATGAAAATAACAAGGTGACAATAGTGGAAAGGAGATAGGCACCCAGCATCATAGAAATACAACAGAACACCGAAAAGTAGCAGCTGAAAAGTCAGGGAACCCCACCACAGGAGGGCACCTGGAGGGGTGAGTAGAAGTGGTCCTGGCAGAGGGCACAACAAATGACACAGTAAAGACACAACACACAGTCGTATTTTCAGGAGGTCTAACACAAGTTGACCTAAATTAGCAAGCAGAATGGCCATGTTCAAGGCCTGTTTTTCTCAGTCTTGTCAAATCAGCAGAATCACTTAAAGTTTAAAAGTCCAAGGCTCTTGCTCCAGGGAATCTTATTTTGTAGGCCTGGGGTAGGGTCTCAGGTGACTCACTTGAAATGATAATTTGGTCCTAAGCAATGAAGCTGGAGGCAAAATTGCAAGGGACTTGTATGCGAAAAGGTTTATGCTTTATCCTCAAGGCAGGGTGGAGCCTTTAAGAAGTTGAGCATTGTAGTGATATAATCAGGTTTACTTAAATGCAATTAACCCTGAGAGAGTGACATTCCAATGACTTTTCTGTGCTTTCTAGATTCTTCTGAATACAAGGAGTGATGGCACCCTAAGCAGGTGACTTAGTGACGTGAAGATCTGGGTTTTCATTCTGAGGAAACTAACGTAGGGTGTGTTTTTTTGTTATAGGTTCACATAATAATTTTTAAATTTATTTGATGTGACTTAATACCAAGTCACTGTGAAGATTATTTCTTCCCAAGTAGTACATGAAGGCTATGAACTTGAAACAAACAAATTCTGGATTGAAAGCTTTAGTTTATATATCTCATTTATTATTTATTTTTGTAGTCATAGTCCCTAGTATCCTATTTTATGACAAGAAGTATCCCAATGTATTAGTGAGAGTAACTGGGTATTCCAGGTATTTTCTTATTTAAAAAAAAAAAAATCAGGTCTGCATTTTAGAAAGTTCACCCAACAGTAGTAAAAAAAAAAACACAACAAACAACTGATGTTAGCGCCAGGTATTAGAGAGTAGAAGTCCATTTAGGTTATTGGATGTTATCTAGGTGAGAGATAATATGGCTATGAACTGCGACTGTCTTCTGCAGGACAGAGACCAACAGGAAAAAACTTAGTGTAGCCCATTTGGTTACTATTGACTATGGGAATGAGGGAAGTAAAAAATGGTAGCTAAGTTGGGGACTTGTTCACCTCTATAGGTAAAGGTGCAGGAAATTGAGGAGACAAGAAAGAAAGCCACAAAACAAAACAAAAGAAATTGAGTTTCATCTTGAATATGTTAAAATCAAAGCATGTGTGGGATATGTTTTTGGGAACATGCACACCTGAGTTTGGAGCATAGAACATGGACCAGGAGAGAAGTCTACTGAGTGTTCTCCAGATATAGGTAGAAGCAGTATCAGTCAAAAAACTAAGATGTAGGGCCCTCTCTGGTGGTGTAACGGGTTATGGCATATAGTACCCAGCTAGCAGTTGCTGCCTCAGTGGGAGTTCGATCCCAGGATAGGGAGGTGACCCACATGGCGTAGCAGACCTCTCCTGACCCACCCACTACTCCCCTCAGCCGTGTACTTCCTCGATCTGCCTGTCCTGCTCCCCTCTCTGTCTCTGGTGAATCCTCTCAACGCCCCTGCACCTTTGGCCTGTCCCCCAGTTCTGTATGCATCAATGAATGAATCTTAAAAAAAAACAACTAAAATGCAGTCAGTGGTTATCCAGGCATAAAGGTCCACTCCAAACTGCATACATGGCAAAAGGTCAGTCAAAACATTTTATGAAAAAACTAATAAAATGTAAAGATTCTTGGACCCCACTGTCTGTGACCTAAAGCCTAAGGTAATACCCAGAAATCTACATTTTTATGAAACTCCCTCAGTGAGCACTAGGTATGAGAATCACAAGGTTGGGTGGTATTTTCCAAATTTGCTGCACATGAGAAACGTGGTGAATGTTTTAGTGCCCAATGTCCAAGTCCTAACCTGATCCCAATGAAATCAGCATGGCTGGCATGAGGGCTATGTATCAGTAGTTTTTAAAAGATGATTAAGTGATTTCAATTTGTAATAAAATTTGGGAATCTACTGTTATTGACTACTGATAACTAGGTTGGCTCAAATGAGCGTTACATACAGTCACTAAAAGGAGCATAATCAGCTCCTCTCTGGTGACATAAGGTGCTAAGACACAGAACTATGTAGTTATCTGCAGCCACTGAGGCACTAATTTGATCCCCAGCCAGGGAGGTGACCCACATGGTGTAGCAGACTTCTGTCTCATCTGTTCCTCCCCTCAGCAGTGTACTTCATTGATCTGCCTGTTCTGCTCCCCATTCTGTCTCTAGTGAATCCCCTCAACCCCTGCATCTCTGGTTTACACCCCCTGTCTTCTAAGCAAATATAAATCAAATTGAAAAAAAAAAAAAAAAGGCAGTGTAGTCAAATACTTAGACATGGATGTAGTCAAGGACCAGAGAGCCCAGATCAGAGCTGAGAAGCAGAACCAAGCACCTGACCCACAGAGAAGGGCTGGTAAAGTGTCACACATGACCTTCTTAGAAGTGAGATCAGCAAAGATAAAAGGAATGTTACAAGCTTAATGATGTTCTTCTGACTAGAAACCAAGAAATAAGAGGTCCAGCTACCTCATTTCTGTGACTGGACAGTTGGCAGGTTCTAAGTAAATGTCTTTGAAACTGTACCAGAAAGAAACAGGGAGAATGGAATGATACTGAGTGAACACTGGACTGAAAGTCAGGCAAAGGATCACAAAGAAAATCAGTAAGATTAGTATTGCAGAAGTTAATGCAAAGAGAATTTCAAGGAGGGAATAATCAGCATTGTTGAATGCTGCAGAAAGAAGTGTTAGGATAACTGGAAAATGTCAATTGGACATTTCTCTTCATTCATGGTAGAAATTATTGGAGGGTAGGATGCTTTTTCTCTTGCAACCTGCTTGAGAGCCACTATCCTAACCTCATGATTGGTGCATTATTGAAGGATGCAGAAGTACTATTTGAACTGCAAAGCTCATTAGCTTTATCCTTTTTCAAGCCCACGTTGCACAAGAATGATCGCAATTCTAACAGAAGCATCTCAAAACAGGCCTCTAAAATAATCAAAAGGAAAGGAATAAAAGACTGCCTGGGAGCTCTGACTAAAAGGAGTAAAACGCTTTAGTTTAGAGAGGTGAAGGCTGAGAGGGCTGTGATTGAGGCATCCAATTAGTCATCAAACTCCTCTCTATTCTACCTCTGCAATGTATCTCATTTTCATTCACTTTATTCCATTCTCACTTCCCCCTGGCCTTGTCCTGTCCCCAGCAAACAGCTCCTTACTGGTCACTGTGCTCCCAGATTCTAGCTCATCCCATCAACCTGTCACACTGACCATGTTCATCCCTTTTCCAGTGCCCTTTCCACACCCATTCCCTCCCACCAGGAATCCAGAGCTGGGAACTGAGTCAGACTGCCTTGGCTTTTTGTCCCTGTTCTGCCACTTACCCATTGTGTGATCCTAAGCAAATAACCTATGCTCTCTTTTTACCTTATTTTTATCACCTTTAAAAGGGCTAATGACAGTGCTTACTTCATAAGAACATTATGAGAATTAAATGAACTCTACATAGAAGGTATATGGTAACAGCCCTGTGACGTTAAGCAATTAATCTTGCTTAGATTTTGTTTTCTTATCTATGAAAATGCCCATGAAAATCTCGTCTACCTCATATTGTTATGGAGACTAAATTAGAAAATGCACTTAAAGTAAATCAACATAGTGCCTGATACATACTAAACATCAACAAATGGTAGCTGTTATGATTTTGATAACCTGGATAAAATGGTACCTGTACCACAAAGTCTTTCCTCACTACAGGAGAAAGAAATCATTTCTTCTCTCATGTTCTGTTCTTCATTTTAGTTTCAGTATGGTAATTATTTCTCTCTTTTTTATACTCTTTTATTTTTTCTTCTTTTATGTATTATTGTCAGCAATTTTGTCCCTTCCAGATTACTAGATGAAGAACTGAGACTGATATTTAGTAATTGAATTGCTTTATTTACATTCTTACATTGGACCATTTTTCTGTTTAATATATATATGCATATATATTGCAAATTTTAATGAAACTCAATACATATGCATTGAAAATATAGAAAACTTTGTAAATTACAGTGTAAATTGAAGCAATCTTTTGGAAGAGAATATAGCAACCAGAGTTTGTAAAAATAGAGTACTGAATAAATGAAAGTATATTGCTGTGATGATATAATGTAGAATATTATCTCTGCCATATTTAAAAATGTACATATATGCACAGATACATGCTGATATTGAAAGATCTCTAAAGTGTATCATGAGTGTAAAAAAGGTATAAAACAATATGAGTTGTATGCTCCGTGTAAAATTAAAGATAGATAGATGTGAATTTATGCAGATTTATGCTTTTTAAAATTAGGAAGTATAATAAGCAATTGTTCACTTGGAGAGGGTGGTAGGAGAGAGGAAGGAGGGGAATGAGATCTTTTTTCATTTTGTAACTTTCTGCATTGTTTAAATTTTAAAATCTTATGTATGTAGTACTCGTTATTAAAGTGTTGCAAGGAAGGAGATTAGAATCTTATTCCTTTCTGGATAATTTATTCTTTGTACCTCAATGTACTTTTAAAATGTATTACAAAAAATTCCCTCAATTAAATGCTTTTCAAAATTGTATTTTAATAGTTGTATAACATCCTATCATGTAACATATATCAAGCTTTATTAATTCTTTTTGTTGAGTATGTAAAATGCTTATGATGTTCTGGTGATTATACTACTAAAAGAAACATTTGATTATTTCTTTAGTTCTGGGCAGTAATTGCTAAGGCAGTAGTAACATTTGCCACAATAACTCTTCTAGAGACAGTAGGGAGTAGAATACTCTCCTCCATGCCTTGAGGGTTTTATATGTAACTTTGAAATTAGAAATTTGGAAGAGTTGAAATAATCTACACAATAAAGAAGAATTTGAATTCCCCAGAGGCATTGGGAAAAGAGGAGAATAAAAGAGAAATAAGATACAAGACTGTGTATGCCAAGGATGTGAACCCCTCCCTTTGCATGGATTTCTTTTGGAGACTTTTGAAGAAACTGAATTGTTAAAAAGAGAAACAAAGACAGCATACAAACACAGCAGCCTAAGGCCAATTATACTGCAGAGCATAAACCTGGGAATTAAAAGGAACCATGCAGAGAACCCTCCATCTCACCCATTGGGGAACTCGGGATGAAGTGAAATGTGTGACCGGCTTCTCAGAAGCAGGGCTTCCCAGCCCCACTTTAGTGCATATTCCCCTCCTCTGTGAAACTCAGTATTATTGGCATAATAATAATTATGTGATCAGTTATGACACATATGACCGATCTGCCTCCTGGAGAGAACCATCCTTGGAGGTCCAAACCTGATTCTCCCATCATCACTGACCCAATAATGGGTATTACAGTTTTTATTTTATTTTTATATTTTCTTTAAGTTTTTGTAAAGATTTATTTATTTATGCATACAGAACTGGGACACAGGTTAGAGGTGCAGGGGCGGTGAGAGGACTCACCAGAGACAGAATGGGGAGCAGAACAGGCAGATTGATAAAGTACACTGCTGAGGGCAGCAGTGGGTGGGTCAGTAGAAGCCTGCTGTGCCATGTGGATCACTTCCGGGGCAGGCTGGGATTGAATTCATGGTGAAGTGGCTTTAGCTTCTTAGTGCTGTGCTTTAACCCACTGTAACACCAGGAAGGGCTGTGTTGCGCTTTTTAACCCCTTGTGCCACCAGGTAAAGCCCATTCTTACAGGTTTTAAATTAAGGAATGTAATAGAAAAAAAGTTTTCTCATTTATTTTCATAGCTTTGGATTTTAGAAAGATTAAAAAATTTAAAAATATTTACCACATTTCATGGAGAACATAGTAGCCATCAATGATGGCCACATAACTCCACAGTGATACAATAACAGTCACAAACTATGCAGCACTTGGTGCAGCCACATAGTTTTTTTTTTTTTTTTAAAGATTTATTTATTTGTACAGAACTGGGGTACAGGCCAGAGATGCAGAGGGTAAGAGGATTCACCAGAGACAGAGTGGGGAGCAGAACAGGCAGATAGACGAAGTACACTGCTGAGGGGAGCAGCGGGAGGGTCAGGAGAGGTCTGCCACGCCATGTGGTCACCTCTGGGGCAGGCGGGGATCGAACTCATGCGTAAGTGGTTTAAGCTTCTTTGTGCTGTGCTTTAACCCGCTGCGCCACCAGGGAGGGCCCCACATAGTTTTTTAAGTGCTTTATAAATGTTAATTCACTTTAAAACTCACAAGTCAAATCTGTGACATAGATAATATTTTTCTTCCATTTCACAGATGAGGAGTTTAAAGACAAGAAAGAGCACAACTTGATCGAGGTAGTAAATTAGAGAAGTTGGACTTGAACCTGGTTCTGTAGCTGTTCTTACTTTCTACCATGTTATCACTTTTTCCTTTATTCATCTTCTATGAACCTATCCACACATCCTTCCATGGCTTCCAGGCAAATGAGTTTCAAAGAACCATCCTTCCAATTCTCCTTTAGAATATGTCATTTCTCATCATTTCAGCACTCTCTTCAATCAATTCACTCATGTTTATCTTCAATTTCCTTCAGCCCTAACATTACTCACATTAAAAAGCAAGCACATAGCAGAAGCTTTCAAACTTATCTTCCCTTTGAACCCTACCAGATTTTTTCTCTAACATTGTCCACAGTAAGTTTCAACCATTTTGCTCTCTAGTTTTAATATGTTACAATCTTGATTCAACCAGCTCACTCAAACTGTTTGCCAAGTGCATCAATGACTTTAGTTTTTCCAATTTCAATAATTTTTTTCACTTAATTTTTACCTGTACAGTTGACTATTTCCATTTCTTGATTTGTTACTATTTTAGTTTGATTTTTATCTTTCCCTTCTCTTCTTAATCTATATTGTCAGTTACTTTCCTATACCTAATCTCTAGATCTTAACTTTTCTGAAAATGTAGACCAACAATTTCTTTTCTTCTCATGATTCACAGCCTTTCAAATTGACCACATCCAGTTTCATGGTGTTAATATTATGTCTCAGATGATGTGTCCTAAATATATCTTAATGCCAGTTCTACCAGGATGTATCTTGTTTATCTATTGTGTAAGCTATCGCAATTTAATTATTTTTCTTCCAAATCAGAAAAATTGTCTCTTTAATTTGTACATCAGACAAATTCTAAGAGATCAAGGATCAAAGTGGTTTTGATCATTACTTTATACCTTGAACTTAGAAGTAATTTATAAATACAGGATGTTCAGTAAACATTTAATAAATGAATGAATGATTTTTTGTTTTAGTGCAAACTTATTTTCCTACATACTTATAATTAATAATATATATTCAATTAGTGGAAGAAATAATTCCACTAATTATTCTACTGATGTTTAATTTTTAAACAATTCAAAGACTGAAAGGAAGCATAACTCAAATACATTTCTCCAAAGATGAGAAACTAATGTTAGTTTACTGTCAAATATTGTATTAGTTTTGTCTGAAGTAGGAATCTTGTTACCATGCAGAATACTCTGAGACGCTTTAAAAATCTGTGTAAGTTCACTATAATTCATTTTTATGCCTATCGGATATCAATTCATCTATCTCTCTAATTTTCATAGTTTACATGAAATTAATATTATACTAATAACTTTATAAAATATAATAAGCTTTCAGCAATACATATTTATTCAGACATTTATAATTTCTGGTTTTGTTACTTAATCTGAAATCTGAATTTCTCTTCAGCATTATTAATGTCACCTTGGAGCACTTCTTTAGCATGTTTTAAATTGCAGGGGTATTGATAACAAATTATTTCAATTTTCCTTTATTTCAAAATATATTTATCTTATTTTCATCTTGAGAGATATTTTGGCTGGATATAGAACTCTGTATTGATAACATTTTTTTTTTTTCATTTTTAAAGATGTAGTTCTATTTCCTCTGGCCTCCAAGGTTGTGATGTGAAATCTGTCATTAATGAGATCACTACTATGTATGAATGTGTCATTTGTTAACTATTTTTAATATTAAAAAAATAAACAAACTTGGGTCTCTCTAGAATTTGGTTATGACATGTCCAGATACAATTTTCTTTAAGTTTAACCTTTGTAATTATCTGAGCTTGAATCTATTAATTAACATCACAAACTTTCTTATATTTTTGAATTTCAATTGCAAGCACATTAGGCCATTTGATATTTTCCCATAGGTCCCTGAGGTTCTATATATTTTCTCTTTCTCAGATTGGAAATTTTCTATTGTTATAGTTGAAAATTCACTAACTTTTTCTGCATTGACATATCCAGTGAAATTTTAATTCCTATTACTGCATTTTTAATTCTAAAAATATTTCTTTTTCATTATACAAATCTCTGTTCATATTTCATGTTCATTTCTAGTACCTTCATATTTACTTCACTGCAATTTATAATTGTGGCTGTAAATTTCTTTGATAACCTGATATCTTGATAATCTAAAATTTGGCATCTGTTGATTGCCTTTTCTCCTGAGATTGGGTCATATTTTCCTAATTATTTTTATGGCAAATAATTTTGGACTTGATCTTGAAAATTGTGAGTCAGATGATGTTTAGATTTTGGGTTCAATTATAGTCCTCTAGAGAATATTAATAATTTTGCTTTATCAAGCAATTAACGTAGTTGGATTCATATGGTAAATCTTTTATAAATTTCTTTGAGTGTTGGTCCCAATTGCTATTTGTTTAAGCTTTTATGATGTTGTTTTGTGTCTGTTCCATGTGTAAATTGTTTTAGATATTGATAGAGAATTGTTTTTTAATAAGCAAAATTAGGTGATTCCTTCTTCAACTCTTTCCTGTTCAGGATTTCTCTTTACTTTCAAGCCTGCCTAGACTAATTTTCACATTTATTTTTATCAATAAATATTTCAGGATTTCTCTGAGAGAGTTAGCTACTCACATCATTCCATGACTGTGACTCCATCTTGGGAAAGCTGCAAAACAACAGCAGTAACAGCAATCGCCAGAGTAAACTCCCCTGTGCCAGTTGAAATCCTCTAAATTTGATTCTTCTTTATGATTTGCTTGTGCCCTTTAATTGGAGAGTTTAGTCTATTTATATTAAAAGTAACTATGAAGAGGAAAAGACTGCCATTTTTTTCATTTTTTTCTAATTGTTGATGTTTGGTAACTTGATTATTTTCTCCATTACTGCCTTCTTTTGTGTTAATTGGGTCTTTATAATGTCCTCTTGTGATTCCCTTCTCATCTCCTTTCCTTTATATTTCCCCCCCTTTTTTTTCTTAGTGGTTACCTTGGGAATCACATTAAAATAACAACCTAATATGAAATGATACACAAAAACTGCTTGTATATATCTCCACTCCTCATCTTTTATATTGTTGTAAGCACAAATTACATCTTTATTTCTGTTTACCTATTAACATAGATTTATAAAAGTCATTTTATACCCTTGTCTTTTAAATCTTATAGGAAAAAAAGAGGAGTTACAAAGTAATATTTCTGACTTTTATGTTTACTTATGTCATTGCCGTTACCAGTGTGCTTTGTTTCTTCTTCATATGACTTTTTTTTTTTTTAAAGATTTATTTATTGTGCAGAACTGGGGTACAGGCCAGAGATGCAGAGGGTGAGAGGATTCACCAGGGACAGAGTGGGGAGCAGAACAGGGAGATTGACGAAGTACACTGCTAAGGGCAGCAGCCGGCGGGTCAGGAGAGGTCTGCCAAGCCATGTGGATCTCCTCTGGGGCAGGTGGGGATCGAACTCATGCGGTAGTGGCTTAAGCTTCTTTGTGCTGTGGCTTAACTCGCTGCGCTGCATCACCAGGGAGGGCCCTGTTTCTTCATATGACTTTAAGCTACTGTCCAGTGTTCTTTTATTTCAGCCTAAAGGACTCCTTGAACATTTCTTGTAAAATAGGAATTCTAGTGATTAATTTTCTCAACTTTTATTTTTCTGGAAATATCTTAATTTTACCTCTTATTTCTCGGTTCATATTTTATTTTTATGTATTATTTATTTATTTGCTTATTTATCTTTTAGTTTTTCTCCCTCCTTTCTCTTACTTCATAAACATCCCTTCATTTATTAGTATTTTTTAATTTTTGTAAGAGTTTTGCTTTGTCAATTTTTATGTAAACATCCAATATTTATCCTTGTCAGTTTTACTTCCTTTACTTTCTTTTCTTTTTTTTAAGATTTATTTATTTATGCATACAGAACTGGGATATAGGCCAGAAGTGCAGGGGTGGTGAGACGATTCATCAGAGATAGAGTAAGGAGCAGAACAGGCCAACCTGCGAAGTACACTGCTGAGGGGAACAGCAGGCAGGTCATGAGATGTCTGTCCACCATGTGGTCACCTCCGGGACAGGCGGGGATGGAACTCATGCGGAAATGGCTTTAGCTTCTTACTGCTGTGCTTTAACTGGCTGCGCCACCAGGGAGGGCCCATTTTTACTTTCTTTACTACACATAATTCCCTTAAACTCCATCAATTTTGCTGAAAATAGTAATATGTCATCTTCCTTATGGCTGAATACCGTATCTTCTTTACTATTTATTATTTTAAGTGTGACCTAAAGTATTTTACTAAAGGTTTTTATGGTTTTGTTTTGTTTAAAAGGAATGTCAGTGTATAGTTAACTTTTATGCTAATGTATTTTTCTCCTTTGATATCAAGGAAATGTTGTTTTCACAATAATAATTGAAATGTGTTTCTTGTTTTTTTCTGAATAAGCTTGTCTATAATTGTATTATTTGATTTAAAGTTTGATAGAATCATCAGTGAGTTATCAGAATCAGAATTCTATGTAGAAAAAAATTTAATTACCTGATTATTATCTTTAACAATTACAGAGCTATTTAGAATTTCTATTTTTCCTTGAGTCAGATTTGGTAACTTGCATCTCTCATGGAATTTGTTCATTACATATAATTATGAAATTTATTTTCCTATTTTCTTCCAATTAAAAATATTTGTAGTGTTCTCTCTCTTTATTCGGATATATCTTATAATATTAATTTTAATTTATTTTTTCATGCTTACTCTAAATGGTGATTTATAATTTTTACTGATCTCTTTATAGTACCAGTCTGATTGACTAGATATCTTTATAATTTCTTATTTCATTTACATATGCTTGTTCTATTTCTTTGCTGTTAATGTACTTTTGATTTAATTGACTTATCTATTTTCTTAGAGAAAAAGCTTAGCTAATTAATTTTAGTTTCCCTCATTTGCACAAGCATCTTTTTTTCTATAAGTACTGCTTTAGCTGCACCACATATTAGTATTGATTTTATTTAATTGCTAATTCAGTAAAATATATTTGAATATTTCTTGATTTTTCTTGAAAGCATAGCAAATCTTTTAAAAAATGTGCTTAGCACAGTTGACACTATCCACACATTAATCTTCTCACAAAATGCCTTGTTAATTTATTTTGTACTGTGTTTTGTGACATTTTTTATTGAGGTAATGTTGATTTGCAAGTATGTGGTTTCTATGGGCTATCCGTCTTATTAATTTCCAAATAATTTAAAAATCCTCATACCTTTTTGTGAATGTAGTTTAATTTAATCTCATTGTTGTCATAGAATATAACATGTTATGTTTTCTCGAATTTAATGAGACATAATTTACATAGAGCATTTTGTAAATTTAAGGCATACAGTGTGTTCTTTTGGTAAACCTGTATATTGCAAAATGATTATCACTATTATTAGCTAGTGTACTGTGTATGTTGTTGATTCATTGAAATATATGGAAATTTCTTTTATGGCTCAGTATATTATTTGCTTTGGTGTATATTCCTTGTACAATGGAAAAGGATGTATATTTTGCATATTTTGCATTTGCTTGCTAAAGTATTCTTTAAATATCCATTAGATCAAATTGGTTGATAATGATATTCAGCTGTTTTATTCCTGCTGATTTTTTTCTATATTTTTTATCAATTACTGAGACAGCAAAATTTTTTTCAGTTGTTATGGGTTAAATCTGTTTCTCCTTCATATCTGTCAGTTTTAATACATTTATTTTAAATCTATTATATGCACATTTGAGACTTGAACCTTTTATAATATGTTCAGTTTACCATCTCTAATCTACCTTTGGTAATATCTCTTGTTCTGTGTTCTATTTTTTTCTGATGTTAGTATTGTTACTTCAGTTTTCTTATGATTGGTGGTTGCATGTTAAAACATTTTACTTTTAGGGCCCTCCCTGGTGGCGCAGTGGGTTAGGGCACAGCACTAAGAAGCTTAGGGCACTTCCTCATGGGTTCGATCCCCGCCTGCCCTGGAGGTGACCACATGGTGTGGCAGACCTCTCCTGACCCGCCCGCTGCTCCCCTCAGCAGTGTACTTCGTTCATCTGCCTGTTCTGCTCCCCACTCTGTCCCTGGTGAATCCTCTCACCCTCCGCATCTCTGGCCTGTACCCCAGTTCTGTATGAATAAATAAATAAATCTTAAAAAAAAAAAAAAACATTTTACTTTTAACTTAGCTACATCTTTATATTTAAAGTGATTTCTTTCATAGTCAGCATAGGAATGGGTCTTGCTTTCTATCTATCCAAAAGCTTCAGCTTTATAATTACAGTGCTTAGATCTTTTATATTTCAAGTGATCAGCACGACTGGATTTCATTCTACAAAGATTTTAGAAATCTTTGTTCCATCTGTTTTTTGTCTCTTTTTCTTCTTTTACTGCTTCCTGGTGTATTATTAATGCAATTTTATTTTATTTTAATGGTTTTTCTATAAAGTACATACATGACTATCTTTCGAGACTTCTTTTAAATACTATTACATTATCTTATCTTAAATACTTTCATTTCTTCTATGTCCTTTTTATTGTCATATATTTAATGTTACCTATATTAGAAACATCATAATACATTGTTATTATTTTTGCATTAACTAGATAATTATCTTTTAAGAACAATAAAAATGAGAAAAAGTCCTTTATATTTGTAGGCATATTTACAATTTCTGTCACTTTTCATTTATTTTTATAGGTAGATCTCCTTTGGTGTTATTTTGTTGCACATAGAATTCTAAATTCTTAGTTATTTATCTTTTTTTTTCTTGTTAGCTGTTTCCTTTTCAAAATGTTTATACATTTAAAAATGAATTTATTATTTTTATTATTAGTTATAACAATGTTTCATAGATAATGCCTGCCAATTATTTATATGCTTTGTAGATATTTTCCCACAGTTAATGGCTTGCCTATTTGTTTCTTAATGGTGTTTTTTGATTACCTATAATTTTTATCTTTATCAGTTTTTCTTTTTATGCTAGTTGGTTTCTATCACTTAAGAAAAACTTGCCTGCCACCATATCATATGTTGTCAAATATTTATTTTCTTTAAAAAAGAAAAGATTTATTTATTTGTGCATACAGAACTGGGGTACAGGCCAGAGGTGCAGGGGCAGTGAGAGGCTTCACCAGCCACGGAGTGGGGAGCAGAACAGGCAAAGCAACAAAATACACTGCTGAGGGGAGCAGAGGGTGAGCCAGGAGAGGTCTGCTCCATGTGGATCACCTTCGGGGCAGGGATAGAACTCATGCTGAAGTGGCTTTAGCTTCTTAGTGCTGTGCTTTAACCTACTGAGCCACCAGGGAGGACCCAAATATTTCTTTAAAAGCATCATGGATTCAATTTTTATGTGTAAGTTTATGGTCCATAACATTCCCACCCCAAATCACCCCATGAGCCAGCACCATAGTCTCTTCTTCCCTCCCCTTTCTGACCCCATCACGCCTGCTCTCCTGTAGTATGTCTCAGTTTTACAGTTTGCCTGCAAATTTTTGTCTTTTTTTCCCCCTGACCCCCAGTTTGGGCACCCTATTTTCTCTCTATAACTGAAACCATCTGATATTAACCTTTTTTCCTTTTGACTTATTTCATTGATCATTATTTCTTCCAGCTCCATCCATGCTGCTGTGAATGGCACATAAAACTTCTACCTTTCAAGGATCATAAAATATCCTATAGGGAAAGGCATTTACTTTTGAGTGGAACTATCCTGGTTCATGTTTACTTTTCATTTGGATTTAGAAACATTTTATTGTTTCACTATATGTTCTAAATTGTTAGAAAAGTACTTTTCATGTTTTGTGCAGGCCTTTTAATTATTGTCATCATTAGTTGATCTTAGTTTACTTTAGTAACACATTCTGCAATTGTTATTTAAAAAGTGTATTTTTCCCTCCCAAATGATTAAACACATGGTCAACAACATTTGTTGAAAAACTGTATCCTTTCCACATAGGTCTCAAATGTCACATTTATGTTTTACTCAATTAATACATTGATTTGTTTCTAACCATTTCTCTCTTACATTCATTTCTCATCATATCTGCTGAAGAATTGTGGTTGGAAACCAATGCAAGAAACATACCTACCCTGATTTCCAACCTTGGCATTGCTTAACTAATGGATTATATTTTTCATATGATAGGGAAAAATTTTAAATGTTGGTCTAGGATATTCTCATCCATTGCTCCTGGGGATACCAAATAACATAGGCTTTATAGAGAAGAATTCAGCTGTATCTTCAAAAAACAACTCATATTCTTATGCTTTGATGCAGAAATACCACTTCTAGAAATTTCCTCCAAAGTTACATATCTAAAAATTCATAATTATATTATTTATCCAAGAATTTTCTATAATTGGATATATTGAAATATTCCACATGATTACACATAAGAAAAAGTTCAAATAAACGATCATACATCAACACTGTGGAGAACTTGAAGCTATAAAGAAGAGTGAAGAAGACACCTGTGAACCTATACAGATTTCTATGAAACAAAGGTAAATGAAAAATTCAATTTAGAAAACAATTTGTATATGAAAAGAAATAACATATACACATATATGCTTACTTTTCCAAAGAAAATACAGAAAAACAAGCTTATAAAGTTACTTTTCTTTAGATGTTTATGGCAACAGGATGAGTCATTTAATATTTTAAATATTCAAATTGTACATTACAATTAACACAGCAAAAAAGGAAATAATTAAATCATGTGTAAATAGAAACAAATCAACTTATATATATGTCAACATAATAAAATAATAACTAAAAACTTAATTCAAGTACTATACAAAGGCATGTCTATTTCACGCCTCCTCTCAGTCTTTTAACTTTGAAGATATGTTTCCTATTCTCAATATTAGCCTATGACTTTGCTTTATAACTCATCATCAGGAATTGTCTTCATTATGTCATCACCAAATTCAAACCAATATATCTTTGTTCTGAGAACTTAGCCTACCATATTTTCAAGAACGCTTACAGAGGGCATAAGACTTAAGGGATAGAGACAAAAAACTGTATTACTCAGAGCATAGCAAGCAATATGAACACCTAGATATTTACTGGCAGTTACTTCTGCCTATGCTCCTCACAGATGAGCCAGATGGATTTCTGTACATGCCTTTGGTTGTGTTATAGGAGAGAAACCTGTAGACTCGAGACCCATATCTTTTATAATAGCCAGCAAGCATGCCTATCCTTTGTTACAAAAGGAAATAGTATCTTTATTTTCCTAAGAGTGTTCATTATATCATCATCCTTGAAAAAATATTTTGAACCAAATGAATCAGAGTCTCTTCTTGCAAAGTGTGCAAAACCACGAGAGACCCATGAATTTTCTCTTCATGTTCTTGGATCTGATCTGTAATCATTTACTTCCCTCTGTAGCTGAATTGCCTATGCTCCTTGCTAAGACTCCAATGCACATTCTCCACTTCTAGATGGAATCCATTTTTTTTACCTACTCTTTGATATCTCTCTTTCAATTTCTTTTCCAATGATCCAAATATGCATCACTTCTATAATCAACCACAGTGCTATAATAATTCCTATAATACCATAAAAAGCAAAGGAAAAAAAATTTTAACCTGACATTTTTCTCCATTATTTGATCGATTTCTCTTTTTTCCTTCAAAAGGTCACTATACTACTTCTTGATCTTAATTACTCACCTCCCACCGCCTACTTTTTCTTGAATTTATTCTCAACAGGTTGTATTCTCATTTCTCCACTGAAGCTGTTCTTGTCAAAGGCCATCATAGCCATCATATGACGTCCACAGGGTTTAATACAATGGTCAGTTCTCACGTCTCATCTTAATTGACTCCTTAGCAACACTTGAAACAGCTAATAAGTCTCATCTTCATGAAATATTGTCTACATTTGGGTTCTATATTCTCTTGTTTTCTCTTTCCTCTGAACTTCCCCAAGCAAACCATATTCTATCTGCCTTTTTTTTTATCCTTTTCTGACACAATAAAGCACTATTTTGATTTCATCCTATTTGAGGGCGTTAAATAATATCCATATTCTAATGACTTCTAAAATGTATTTCCATAGCCTTAGCCACTGCCTGACCAAAGATTTTTATATATTATACTTTTGGTTTGCAATATTGTGTATGATTATAGGTATAGTTTCATACCTCTTCAAAAGTATCTTAGCACATCACACCCACCAACAATGCACTTAACAGATCCAAAATCAAAGCCTTAGTCTACTAAATTCTTCCCAAATGTCCATCACATGTAATAATTCTCCTATAGTCTTGCCAATTTCAATAAGATTGCAACCCAAAGTGAAATATTTAGAGTCCAAACTTTGGGATTATCCTTGTATTTTGTTTCTCTCACAATCCCATATACAACCTATCAGCAAATCTTGTGCATTTTACCTCCTGAAGGTACTAAATATCCAGTTACTGTCTCTACCACTAACACTGTTGTAAATTGCCATTATATTTTCCACTGGTAATTGTGATAGTCTTTTAACTTGCTCCCATTCTATTCTCCATGCAGTATTGAGAGTGTTAAAAATCCTCAATGATTTTCTACCATACTTAAAATAAAACCCGAGGTCTTTACTATGCTCTGTAAGATTTCCCATAATGTGTATCCCCACCCCACTAACTCTCTTACATCAATCTCCTCCTTCCTCACTATGCTCCAGCCACAGAAAAATCTCTTTGATTCCTCAAACACTTCACACATGCTCTCTCCACAGAACCTTTGCTTTTGTAGTTCCTTCCATGTGGAAAATCCATCCCCTAGATAACTATATGGCTCACTTTCTCATTTTTTTTTTCAGATTTCTGCTCAAATGTCTCTTTAGTAGAAAGGCTTTCCTAGAACACCACATCCCAAAATAGCATAATGTGTCCATTACATTCTATCCCCTTATCTGCCTTATTTTTCTTTATGGCACTTAGCAATGACATTATATAGCTACTGAATTTCAGCAACTCTGAGATGTTATCCGTTGAAACATCTACTATTATTTTATATATCCATCAAGAAAGAGAAACTCTGACAAATAAAATCACATCATCTTTTTTATAACTTAGAATTTTTATTTTATACTCATTGACAATATTGTTTAGGTTTATTTAGACCTGGTTTTTAAAAAGTCATACATACTTTTTATATAAGAAGTATACTATATGTAAAATAAATCAAATATATCTAATTAATAATAAATCAAATTATATCTAAGACATGTTTACATTTAGAATTTAGTATTATGATATATTCTTCAACTAATATTCAATGTCAGTGCTTTTTCACAGAATATCTCACTAATAAAACTTAATACAGCTTCATCTACTAGTGCATATCTTCCTTTCTTAGGACCCATAAAACAAAAAATATGGAATTGCGGTCATTCTTCAAATGACATTACTTGTTTCTCTAATATTAAATTTATATTTCATTGCTCCATTCCTGAACCTGTCTATGTACACAATAACTTTTCATTTTCAGCTATCTAAGAATACCATTTTTTGAAGACATTTCAAATAGTATTTAAATTCCACATGTATAGAACCAACAATGCACATAATTCAATTGTGTTTATAGTTATAAACAGATATAACTAAGTTACACTGGAAAACAACCCTTTCTCCGCTGCATGATCAACTGTGGCTGTACGATACCAATGACTGTAAGGAACATCCCATTTTCAGAAATCCAACAATGTTTAAAAAAACATGCATTTCCAAATCAATATAGTTAGAATTTGTTATTCTTTTCCATCAGAATATGAATAAAGGAGGAGGGGAAGGAAATTGGTTTGTTTGTTTCATTGTTATATTCTCATAAACAAGGAGAGTATTTACAAAATAATAGACACTTAAAAAGTGTTTGCTGAATAAATTAAAGAACAAACATTTGTTTTGAAAACTAACAGTTGACCCTAGTATTTCATATATCAATTCTGTAAGTGAGGATTCTGTTAGCTTAGTCAGTCACTACACAGTATAGAGTATAGAGTGGGAAAGTTCTATTTCCAGACTTCTCACAGACTGCTGGGTAGCCATCTAACTATCACTCCATATAAATGGCCATCTTTGACATGCACATATATGTCTATATCTTGCCATATAAACATGGCTTCTAGGGGAAAGTAAGGGGAAAAAAGACATATTCAGTGATCAGAATTTATGAGATTTTATTACAACTGTGAATCCTTTAAAGCGAGCCAACACTTCAAAACCTCAAATTAAAATGGAAGTGAACAGGGTGGGTTCCCATCTGGCCTTGCTAATGATTTTTTTGTTTTTTCACTTAATCCTCATAACAACACTCTGAGGTAACAATTCCTTTCAACATTTTAGAGATAAAAAAATTAAATCAAGAAAGTTAATAGTTCTCTTTTTCAATGTAGGGAGTTCAATGGGTCCTGAGCTCACTGAACTCAGAGACAATGATTAAAGGAAACTTCTGGCACAATCACTCAATGTGAGTAATCCTTGACATCTCCACAGTTCTGAGTATCTACACTAGCAAGTCTAGTCATTTGAGTCTCTCTTTTTCCTGACATCTTACATGAAGTTTTAGATAACACCAACGCTTTTGGAAGTCCTTCTAGTCATTAGACTGCAGTGGTTTTGGTTCAAAATATTTACTATTTCTGCTCTTACAATCCCACTGTGTCCAAAAGTTTTATCTTTATTTTGGGAGGCGATGTAGTAGAATACAGATATCTTTGCCTCAACTACTAACCTCTGGTTGGCATCTTCCCTGGGCACACCATTAGTCTATCCTGAGAGATCGCTTGGACTATGATCCCTTCCTCCTTTACAGTCTATAGAAATTCCTGCCTTTCCTGTCTGTTTCTCAAAATTGCTTCCCTCTCTTCTCCTACACTGCAACATCTCATCAATGGACATTACCAAAATATTGTTGAGCTCAAGTATTTTCTGCCAAAATCTCTAATCAAGGAGATAAAAGACATGGTTGCTTATATGCAAGGTAAAAGTAGCATATAGGAAAACATATAAGTTATTATGTCAGTATATTATTCTGCTAGTTTGCCTCAGCAGATGTTCTTCAAGAGGTTGGGCCACTGGGCTGTACCAACTAGGTTCTTCATTTTCTCACATATAGAGCTAGAGACCAAGCACTTGACTTTAGTCCTTGAGCTCACGTATGATGCCTTCTCTGTTCTGCTGTGTTAATTTTCTATGCATTACAGTTATCTGTAGGCTCAAAGTATGTAATAAAGTCAGAGGAAGAAGGCCTAAAGTATAGTATTATGATATTTTCTTTAATTATTCAATATTAAATTATGTTTCTTCTTGTCCATATTAAGGTGGAAAAAATGACATATAGTTTAATTTGACTTCATTTATATGCTGCCTGATTCTAAAAGGAATTTAAGGCAGCTAAAGAATTTAAGAAAGATACTTAATGACAAAATTGAAGCACAAAGGAGTTTCTGCTTAACCTGAAAATTCAATTTAGTAGAGTGGTTCATTCAAAAATGTTCTAGTGAAGCGAAATGTAATTATGTTTTATGTTTCTATTTACTAATACAACATTTGTTCTTACTCATACAGTGGGGAGAGTTCTTGAATGACTTGTCAAGCTAGAGAGAAAGGGGTTTCTGTTTTTGTTCTTTTTCAACAAGATAGTTAGCATTTTCTAAATTTTCAAAAATTTACTAAGACACTCATCTATGGGGGTGGGGACAACCAGGCAATATTAGTAACATGATTTAAAGTCTATCACCTGTGACTTTCATTGGTAAATAAAAATATATAAACTAAACACTCTACTTACATAAGGGTTTTTTGTTTGTTTTGTTTTCAATGGCCTCAGTTTTGACCAAGTTAAAAAAAATAATAAAATAGTGGTTTCCAAAATCCTAATATTATAAGATGCTAAGTCACTCATAAAACTTTAAATTCTTATCCTATTACACATACTAGTGTGCTTCCTCTGATCAGATTTTATGGGAGTTGAGGATGAAACTTGTCATTCCACCTCAACTTAAGCCAAGCTAGAGATGGCACGTTTAAGCACCCTCTCGGAGAACTTGAACTATGATCCCTGGCTTTGGGGAGCATCTGCACTGCTGTAGAAGCTGTACCTAGAGCCACCCGTGGTAGCAGAGGAAGGGGTAAGGGAAAGGTCTGTGTCAGGAATAAACTGCTTTTTCATAATGGTGAAAAAGCATAAAGATAAACTTAGGTCATATCCAAGGACACTGGCTTACACATGCCTTGATTCAGTTTCAGTAACACTGCCTGAAAGGGAATTTTTGTTATTTTCTGGAACAGGGAGTGAAGTATATGTAGACTGCAAGATAAGAGATACTGACTGTAGCTGGGTGATTACAGAGGGGGAGGCTCTCTGATGAGGAATACATTAAAGAAATCCAACAAATCATTCCATCAGAGGTAGATATAGTTTATTGCTCCCCCAAATTTATGTGTTCAAATCTTAATGCCCAGTGTGATGGCATTAAGTGGTAGACCCTTTGTGAAGTGCTTTATTTCAGGGAATGTTAATTGGGGGCCCTCCCTCGTGGTGCCATGGGTTAAAGCACAGCACTAAGAAGCTAAAGCCACTTCAGCATGAGTTTGATCCCCTCCCCGGAGGTGATTCACATGGCTGGCAGACCTCCCCTGTCCCACCTGCTGTTCCCCTCAGCAGGGTACTTTGTCAGTCAGCCTGTTCTGCTGCCCACTCTGTCTCTGGTGAATCCTCTCACTTCCTTTACACTTCTGGCCTGCACCCCAGTTCTGTATGCACAAATAAGTAAATCTTTTTAAAAAATGTTAAGTGGGTAAATCTTATGTTAAGTGTTCTTAACACACATATACAAGTGATTGGAGGAGGAAAGTTTTTCTATAATGAATAGCCTTATTATCTTAACTGTGGTTAATGAAAATATCCAAACTTATCAATTTGTATATATTAAATGTATGTAGGCTTTTGTATATCATTATACCTCCATAAAGCTATTTTTTAAAAGGCACATATTTAAGACTAAACTCTTTAGACTAATAGGAAGACATATTCTAATCCCATTCCCCCTTCCACTCTTACCAGGTCTTTGACATTGTCTTCTTTTTTTAATTTTATTTTACTTTTTTTTAAAGATTTATTTATTTGCACATACAGAACTGGGGTACAGGCCAGAGGCGCAGGGGTGGTGAGAGAATTCACCAGAGATAGAATGGGGAGCAGAACAGGCAGATCAACGAAGTACACTGCCGAGGGGAGCAGCGGTCGAGTCAGGAGAGGTCTGCCGCGCCATGTGGATCACCTCCCGGGCGGGGATCGAACTCATGCGGAAATTGCTTTAGCTTCTTGGTGCTGTGCTTTAACCCGCTGCGCCACCAGGGAGGGCCCGACATTGTCTTCTTAAAACAATATCAAGTAGCCTTGAATTATTATGGAATTACATGATTATTTTCCTTTCTTCTCTTTATTCCAATTTATTGCTTTACAATTTCTAGCCTTTCGACACATATTTCTGCCTTTTGTGGTCCTCATCATAAAACATCACCAGCAACCTACAATTTGGATAAATTTTATTTTTAAAAAATAGAGTTGATTTTTTCCAGAGCAGGTCCATAGCGAATTTAATCAGGAGATACAGAAAGCATTACTTATTACAGAAGGCTCTACACCATGGGATTTCAAAAAGAAATTAAGACTGCCAAAATGACAACCATTCAACGTTATCCTTTTTTCTTCATTATTGGAAAAAATTTACTCACTACTTCCAGAAAGAGTCTGTATTGCTCACAACATTAAACTGTTTCTTCCTGCTTCTTAGGTCTTGCATGGTGACCCACATGTTCCTGAGGAATCCCAAGGCCAAAACAAGTAACTTGCTGTAGTGGGGAAATAGTGTCAGAACACAGAGCAAAAGACAAAGGGGTAAAATTATTGAAGGATAAGAAAATTGGGAGACAGATCTAGGAAGCCACAAGGAATTAATTTGACATGTGGAACTGCTTCTAGAATTCAGAAGGTGGCAAAGTACAAGTTAAATATTAAATTATGAGATAAAATTTCCCTGAGTAGAGAGAATTGAATTGATTAACCAGTTTTACCTTACTTCAGAAAAGATTATCTTTTAGAGACGCACACTTTCCCCTAGCCATGTTGGATTTAGAAGGTTTAGATTTATATTCCAAGTTTAATAATGTGACAACATATGTTCAATAGCACTTATTACTGACACAAAGGAAACAAAAACAGTGCATTGTATGGAAGCCCCCACTTACTGCTTTATGAGAGAATTTCAACATTATGTGGAATTTCTGAAATTTAAAATAAAAATAATACAAGACAGAAAAAGAGAGGAATCAAAAGCTTTCTAATTTTCAGATCTAATTTTCAGATACAGGGAAGAGAGAAATGAACATAAGAAGTATATAAGGTTAGATATAGTTGCTGTTTCATTTTGATATTATATATATGTATATGTATATATATGTATATGTGTGTATATATATGTAGATGTATATATATGTGTGTGTGTGTGTGTGTGTGTGTGTGTGTATAGGCTAATGGGCTTCCCTGGTGGTTAACTGTCAGCACTATGAAGCTATCTGCAGACACTGTAACAAGAGTTCAATCCCTGCCCAGGGAGATAAGCCACATGGTACAGCAGACCTCTCCTTTCTTCTCCACTGCTCCTTGGCAATGCATATCAGTCAATCTGCCTGTTCTAGTCCCAGATCTGTCTCTGGTGAATGCTCTCACCCCACCCCCTGGACCTCTGGTCTGCACCCCAGTTCTTGTATGCATAAATAATTAAGTAATAAAAGTATAAGCTTACCTGGAATGACCAACAAAATTTAAAAGAGAGGAGGTATTTCTTAATTACCAAATTTGAAAAAGTAATGAAGAAAAAATTGATGCAGGGAGATTAGGTAATAAAGAGAAAAAATGTCAAAATAGTAAAATATAAAGAAAAATATAATGGAAAGAGTGAAACAATATATATGAATTTTTACTAATTTTTTTATGGTCATATTAAAAATAATTTTAAAATGAAGCTCATCTAAAACAAAGTTAAAAGGAAACAGTGAAAATGAAGATACTAATCATGATATATCAGGTAAATATAAGCAATAGCAGGCACGTGTGAAAATATATCAATAACAAGGCCAAAAACATAAGCAGAATGGAGACATTACTTAGAGGTGCAATTCACCCAGATTCAAAAGTTTTCTGCCATAACTTATTTATAAAATTGTATGCACAAAGCAGTGTAATCATTAAACACATTAAAAGGTTCTATAACTAGATCTTTCAAAATTATAGTAGAAGAAATTTAATATCTAGCTTCCAAGATTTGATAGCTCAAGTAGATAAATAATAAGTAGAACATAGATTATTTTAATAATATAGTCAACAAGCTATGAAAAACTATGGCTTACATCAGAGAACATATATTCTCTAGTTAGTTCCATGGAACATGTATAAAATTAATCATGTTCTTGGCCACAAAGAAAACAATAAATTCTAAAAAGTAGAAATTTTATGGACTAAATTTTCTAATAATAATTCAACACATAGAAGAGTTTAAAAAATTAATCATTAAAAAATATTGGCTCCTTAGAAATGGCATGCTAGTTTTAAAAAGCCCCCAAATCAAAGAAGTCAAAACCAAGGGAAGAAATGATCTACAATACAAAGAAAAGAAAATGAGAAGACTTACCAAAAATCTGTAAGGTACAGTTAAAATATGTTATAAGTCTTAGAAGATTTTATTAGAAATGTAAAATGATTAAAGATAAGTGACAAAAGCATCTAATTTATAAGAATAACAAACTAAAAGAAAGCAGAAGGATTGCAAGTTACAAGGCAGCAGAGACTTTCTTTTGCTTGTTGTTATAGTGTTCACTTAGAACAGTACTCAATAATTATTGTGATATCAATAGAAAGAACAAATGAAAATTTAAAAAAAAAAAAGACTTGTTTTTTGTAAAGACCAGTAGATGAAGAACAGGTAAATCCAAATTAGGACAAAGAGAAAAAAAATTGTACAAAATTAAGAATGACAAAGAAGATATAATTAGGCATGGGGATATAATTAAAATGATTATGAAAGAACATTATAAGCAATTCTATGGTAATGAATTTAAAAATGTAGAGGAAGTGATAATTTCTTGGCAAAATGTAACTATAATGATAGAGAGGTGTTATTTTATTTTCTATTTTTTTTTTTTTCATAGATGCAGTGACAGCTCTTCAATATGTTGGGATCATGGGTTTGCGATCTGGCCAACGGGAGTGAATACAAGTGATCTAAATCACTTTCAAAGTCTGGCACCTCGAATATCCCCCTTGTCCTCCTAGTCTTCTGATAGGATGTGTTTAGAAGGCACATAGTTGAGATGGTATAAGGACTAGCAGGTGTCTGGTTCTCCAACCATCCCAGACGATGCTGTGTCAGAATAAACATGTTTTGTGCTAAGCTATGTGTTTTATTACAGCAGGCTGGCACAGCCTAGTCTGAGTAATACATCTGCCACTGTAACCAAAAAGAAATAGAAACTTGAAGAGAAAAAAATTACATGTGTTGAAAAGATGATAATGCTTAGCCATTTAAAAAAGCCAAAGCATTAGGTCCACATTTGAAAAAGCAGACAACACAAAGTTAAATAAAAATATATTGTTAGTTTTAATGTGATTTTTACTTAGGATACATAGTACTTAGTTTAATGTTCATAAATGCTAATCATATTTGAGCGATGCCAACATAAAGAAGAAAAAAAAAAGTTCTTCGTTTATTTTGTGAAACTAATTCAACATTAATACTAACACTCAGCACAAAGTGTGGTGTGATAACATCTGAGAAGTGTGAACCTATACCTAAATCATGCATGCTGGTTAAGCCATGTTACCTCAATTAAAATGACATGAATTTAAAATCATATGAGCCAAATTCATAAGTAAATATGTGTGCAAATTTTCTAAATAAGTTATTAATAAGTGGAACAGCAGTCATCAAAATAATGCCACATAACCAAGAAGTTTATTTCAGGAATTTATCAAAACCAAGAATTCTTTCAATATAATAGCTGCATCAATAAATTAAAAGACATAAACTATGAATATATTTAGTGTTTTGAAGAAGAACCTCTTAATGGTAAATATCAAATTAAGTATTAAATGACTGAAATAAATGTCACAAATATGTATTCACCAAAACAAACATGATATCATATTAATTGTGAAATATTGATGCCAGTTAGTAAAATTGGGAATGTTGTAGGAATAACCTTAATTTTACAGATCAGTCATCTTAGTCCTTACTAGTTCTTCTATAATTTCTAGATATTCTAAAAATTCAAAATGTCAGCTTGTAAAGATTCTGAATTGGTATTTCCTTCAATTTATACATTTAGGACATAAGTTATGAATATATCCTAAATGGATTACATTGTCAATTTTTTTCATATACAGCATCAGTATCCTTTAAAATTTCCTAATTTATGTTATGGTCCATTTTCTACTCTTCGTGGCAATTTCATTCATTTATCCTATTACACATAGGATCCTTGTTGAATCAAGGACACATCCTTGTTTAATCTTCCTTGGTTCCTTAATATACACAACATCATTATTTTCATATGCCAGTTTAATTGAGGAATATAAGACAGCTGAATATATTAAGAGCTAAAATAAAGACAAAACTTGTATCATAGATCTAAAGGATCCAGAAAGACCAGTATAAGTAGAAACACAATTTAAGTAAATTTTCTTATTGTTTTTCAGTATTCTAGATATTTTTATATCAGCTTACATGAATGTATTTAAACTAATGGCCTCTATGATTATTTTGTGAATTCTTACATGAATGTATTTAAACTAACAGTCTCTATGATTATTTTTGTGAATTCTACCAGGAGACAAGTGAAATGTTAGAGCAAAACATAGCAGGTATGACAGAGGTTATTTATTGTATATTTATTTTCCTAGCTGATCCAAAAATATTGAATTATGACTACAGATGTTTTCATAGAGTTGTAAAACCATATAGAATATTTGACCTAAAAATGAATAGAGCTATCATATACAATATTTTGCTGATAGCAGTAGGAAGAAGAAATAAAATTTGTTCTCCCTGTCTTTAGAATAAAATATTCAGAGTAATACTCACACCTTCACTGAACTAGAAATCTGGAGGTTTCACCACATTCACCACAGAACGTTGACCACAAAGTCCTTGATGCATGCTCAGTGATATCTAAATACAGTGACAGAAATATTTAATCTTGAACAGATACCATCACAGCCCACATATAAAAGATGAAAATTGCAATCATAATAATAGGCATTTGGAATATTTTTATTTTCTTTAGTTGTTTCTCTTGCTCTGTCTTTCTCCATTTCTTTGTCCCTCCTTCCCTTCCTTTTTCATTCTCTTTTCTCTCTCTCTCTCTGTGTTTATAATCTGAGTGTCCTAACCCAGCCCAGTCTGGAGTTAAATATAGGATCCCTTCTTCAGGGTCACCTCTGTTTTGCGGCCTTGTGAAAATGCAGGACCTCAGGTCCCTAGAAAATCTTGCCCTGTTCCCTGTGTGCTCCTATGGCTTCCAGAGGATGTCATACATACCCTGAGCCCAGTCCTGTTCCCAGTGCCTCACTGCTCTCTTTAGTACTTTAATCTGCCCTGACACACAGATGCCTTGGAGGCATTGAGCTGGGTGCGGGTCAACAAAGGAGCAGCAAAGAAAGCTCCCTTCACATTTTGTGTGACATCCTGTTCTGGGTACACTGAAACAAAACAAAACAAAAAAAGGGCACTATTCCTCCAAATTTTGCAAAACTTGCTCAGATAGCTCTTCCCACATTTGCATGCAGTCTTCTGTCTCCAACAACCAGCTCCAAATTCTCTTAGACTGAGGGAGGGTACAGACAGAGGCAGACACCCCTGGAATCCAAGTCACTGGACCTTGTCACCGCCAAGGCTTTATCTTATAGTCAGATTTGTTTTCCACAACTCCTTTTTTGCTTAGAATGAGTTATTTTCTAGGAGGTTTTGTGTTCCTCTAAGCAGACTGAAAGAAACCCAGAAGGCCACCCACCAGTTCCTGGGGCCTGCCCAGACACGCTTACATCTCAGAAGGTGACACACAATCTCAAACTGAGAGGAGCCTCCCACCACATTCACACTCACATTCTGTTTGTTTATAAAAGCATGTAATTCTCTCTCTACAGACTTTATCTTGCTTTTTAAAATGTGATACTATGGCACACATTTTCTACATCATTAAAAACATGATTTTTCATTTTTACATAAACTTATGTTTTATGAATACTTCATCATATATTTAACTATATTCCTCTTGTAAGGCACGAAGTCTCCAATTTTCATGTAAAACACAATGGCAATGAGCAGCCTTTAATAAATAATCTTTGTGTTTCTCTGGGGCAACTTCTACAGAATAAATAAATATCTAGGAGTGGAACAACTTTGTGTTGATTTATACATCAAGTTGCTTTCCAGAAGTTTGGAATAATTTTTATTTCCAGCAGTGTATAGGAGTGTTTAATTCACTATGCCTTAGACAACATTCATTACTTTGTTTTAATCTTCTCCAAATTCCTAGAAAAAAAATGTATGTTTTTTAAATTTTTACTTCTTTTAGTAAGAACAAGTTTCAATGTTTTCCCCTAGAGCTAATGGTTAGGTTTATCTTTTAATTAAAAATAATGGTTTTGTACCTTTTAAAAAAAAAGTGGAGACAGAAGAGTTAAACATTTTTTAATAAAAGGGAAAATAAAGATTCACAAAATTAAAGAATATCTCAATCACCATTTTATGCTTCACCTATGGCCTCATCTCTAATTACATTCCTTTCTTTCTCTCTCCCTCAAGGGTAAGCTTCTCTCTCTCTCTCTCTCAGACACACATACACACACACAAAATTCATGAATCCATGTCATGGGAGTGGTTTTTAAATATTCTCATCATCTATTCTTCTTATGGAAAATTTTATATTATACTCTATTCTTTTTATGGAAAATTTCAAACACCACACAAAAGTTGATAGAATAAGGAGCCCATTATACTTTTTTGGCAATTATAATCCCATAACAAATCTTAATTCAGTTAAAATCCCTGTCCACGTGTCCTACCCCTGTATTATTTTGAAGTAAATCTCAGATATCATACTGCTTCATGTGCAATTGCTTCAAAATGTATTCACAATGGGTTAAAGTGCAGTAATGGGAAGCAACCTCAGGGGCTTCAGTGCAAGTTGCATCCCTGGTCTTGAGCTGACCCACATGGCACAGCAGAACTCTCCTGACCTGCCCACTGCTCCCCTCAGCAGTGTACTTCATTGATCTGCCTATTCTGCAACCCTGTCTCTGGTGAATCCTCTCACTGCCCCTGCACCTCTGGCCTCTACTCCAGTTCTGTATGCATACATAAATGAATCTTTAAAAAATAAAATACATTCATAATATGACCATATCTAAAAAAAAATAGACAATAATTCTTTGTATTAGCAAACATCAAGCATTCTAATTTCCAGTTGTCTTATAGATCTTTTTTTTTTTTCACAGTTTGTGTATTGAAATCAAGGTTCAAATGCTGTGAATGGTTTCATCATTTTTATTTATTTTTACACTGGTAAAAATGCTACTATCTTATTTGCCTTTTCATTTTCTCATGTTTTTGATTTGTAGGAATTATTTTTACAATTTTGCAAAATGAGTTCAATTCTCCTTTTCAGACATTTTCTCCTCCAAATACCAGATATACATGTATGCCTTTATTTATATTTTTTTAATTTTTTTTCTAATTTTAATTTTTTCTAATTTTACCTTTAGGTCTATTTAGAATTATGTATCTTATAATTTACTATTTCAACAAATTACCTCTAAAGTACATACTTATAGAGACCCTTTGAATTTTCAGATGAGGCAACTGCATCAGAGTTCTTTTTTGCACAACTAGACAAGGCTTAGGATTCAACTTTCTCCTTCTACAGCCAAGTCCATTACTATTACCTACTCTAAAGTTACTTTCCAAACCTAAGGGAAAAGGATATGAATCACAGTTATCTGAAATATTTGCTAGCCTTAGAGATCTCAAAAATCATTGACATAAGATGAATTCTCAAGTACTCTAATGCAAAAAAGATTATTTTCCAAGAAAGTATATATTGTTTTATCTAGAAAACTCAATAAATATTACAATGTTCTAGAGTCAGATATAAAAGCATATTTTATTCTTATAAACTCTGATAGAGCCTTCCATGAAATAAAATAAAATCTCAAAAGCCTGGTTAATAACTTTATTCAATGTTCTATTTTTTTTCCCAATTTATAGGCAAGGAAACAGAGAACTAGATAAGATGAATGATGTATACAAGGTTTATAAATAGATAGTAAGCAAGAGAACTAAGATTTGGAACGCGGGCATCCTGGTTTTAAAGTCTGTACAACTTGTTTCTTACAGTAAAGGTAGTACGTGGTCCCATGGCAATGGTGACAGGTGCTAATATGGCAGAAGTAGTTTGGGAGCAATCTTGAACTCTTGTGTTGGCATGTGTATTTGGAGGTAGTGGGCCAGGGAGACATGCTCTGATTGCAAACAACTCTGTATTCTGCAGCTGCTTGACTGTCCACACACACACATGCTTCTCATAGAATGAGCTACATAAAGACAAAAAAAAAAAAAAATTCAAGGACACATTATGGTAACCTCTATAGAAATCAGACCTCTAAGAAAACAATCAGAATGTAGAAAACATGATCAAGCAAAATAGATAAACAATGAAAGCAAGAGCAAGGATGAGAGTGAGAGAAAAAAGAAAAGAGTTAATGACAATTTTATTAGGCTCCCTAAGGAACAAGGTTTATTATGGGCAACAAACTATATTGGTTTACAGTTTGAATTTTATTTTTATCAAAAGCAGATATTATTTCAAGCAGTTTGGAGCCACAGACTTCTTGGCTGACAGACGAAATGGCTGGCTACTCATGGACTGTTGAGTGTCTGAGTATGTTTGGACAACTAGTGCAACAGGAAAAAAGTCACAACTCAGCCCTTTTTGTTCCTGCATCAGCAGAAGAAATAAGCTTACATAATGAGCCCATGGAATCGATAGGAAGAGACCAAGTCATACTGCTGCAGCTGGAGCTCCATTTTGTGTTGTCCTTCTACTGAGCTGTCAAACTTAAAAAGAAAAAAAAAAGTTACAAAGAGATTACTCATAGGAGGAGAGAAAAAACAGTTGTAATTTCTAGAACTTTCTAAACATGAGTGCTAAGTGGTGCTACTAATTTTCACATTTGGGCTAAGTTATGTACTTCAGAAGGGACCCACATTCCTTCAAAGCTTGTGGTTGAATTATCTGGAGGAGTCTGTGATTGCCAATAGCCACACAGACTGTGATCCATTTAAGCATTGAATTCCAGTCTGTCCTGGGGCCTCCAAGAATGTATGTAAAAATATGGAGCAGTTTATGACAGACACAGTGTGTGTAGGGGTGGGAGGTGAAGTATGGCATCAAATATTGAGGAAACCAGTTAATTCCTCTGGGTCTTAGTTCCTTTCACACCAAGTAGGATAGTTCAGTGAGAAATTAAATCAAGCCCACTCTCACTGATGTAGAATAGTCAAAAGAATAAAAGGGTAATTTTATAGTTTTTTAAATATTTATTTATTTATGCATACAGAACTGGGGTATAGGCAAGAAATGCGGGGGCAGTGATTCACCAGAGACAGAGTGGGGAGCAGAACAGGCAGATTGTCGAAGTACACTGCTGAAGGGAGCAGCGGGAGGGTCAGGAGAGGTCTGCTGCCATGGGGTCACCTCTGGGGCAGTCTGGGATAGAACTTATGTGGAAGTAGCTTTAGCTTCTTAGTGCTGTGCTTTAACCCGCTGCGCCACCAGGGAGGGCCCAATTTTCTAGTTCTTACTGTTAATCTTTCATTTTAGATTTGTTGTCCAGAAAAAATGTATTACTTTTCTATATTTTAAATGTCTTCATAAATATACTCCTACTTAAGTATTTCAGTGGGAGGTAGTTGGATTTGCCCCAGGTGTGGGAATTGTGGTGGGGGGATGTAAAAGAATAGGTTCTGATACATAAAGGCAGTGCTTGGAATGTTGACTCAACTCTGGAAAAGCTAGGTTCCTGAGGTTGAGAAGTTAAGGGATAAGACCCCTATAATCTAGACCAGTACTCTGTTACTACCTAGCTAATGATGGAGCATGATATATAATTGGTCAGCATGTGGAATCCTGGCGCTGAACACTAAGACCAAGGTGAGCATCATTGCACTGGTGATGCTCAGCAAGAAAGGATGATAGTGAGAGCGGATGGTGAAAGCAATGGACTGCTCCAGCATCGAACACAGCATATGGGAGATGAACATATCAAAGATGTTAATCAGGCATTAATTAGGGTACTCCAGGGAAATAGAAGATGATGGATGAGTGGATGGATGGATGGATGGACAAATGGATGGACAAATGGATGGACAGAATGAAAGACTCATAATTATAGCCTCAAGTGAATGGTCAGTTTGAATTTGGTAGAGCAGGCCAACAGTTTAAAAAATCAGGAAAGTGTTGTGATATTTTGAGTCAGAAATCTGCAGGTTGGAAACTTATGTAGGATTTCTATGCTGTAATTTTCAAGCAAAATTGCTTCTTTTTAGGAAACCTCAGTTTCTGTTCTGATGGCCTTCAACCAATTAAGTGAGGCCTACCCACATTGTAACAACTCCTCTGCTGTACTCAATCTACTGACTTAAATAATAGTCACCTTTAAAAAACATATCTTGACAGCCACCTGTAGACTGGTGCTTGAAAAAATAGTGAATATTATGACTTACCAAAGTTGACAAATTAAACACTACAGTCACCTTGATGGAAAGGCAGAAGACCTCCCTTAGTTTGCTGGATGGTGTATGACCCTGAGTTAAGGAAGGGGTCATCCCTCCCAATAACAAAGCCTAGGGCTGAGGGCCATGGGAATTTCATTAGACTTCAAAAAAATCAGAAATATGTGTATATGTGTGTGTGTTCAAGATCATGGACAAACCCACAACTGTTACACATACTGAATGGGACTAAAAGGTTTTCATGATAGTTTCCATCTGTAGATATTTTGTGACATATATTGCTCTGACAAGCTTAATCAGAGACATTGTAGTGGGTTGTTATGTCTTCTATAGTGGCATTTTCTAGTTAAGCTGGAAAAACATAACCTATTTCCAAAATATAGTTTATAAATATTATTCTTCATAGAGACTGGTGAAAGACAATTCTTAAAATAATTTTTGAATTTCATGGGAAACAATTTACTTAACGTAAAGTAGATATTTTTTATTTCATCAGTACATGAAAACAATCCATATTATTTATAGTAGTAAGAAGGAATTACTATATACATATCTCAGTAAAATTTTTATTTACAAATAATAAACAAATCTTTTCATGAACAGTTTCAGTGAAGTAGCTATATTATATGAAGCAGTAATAATCTACTGCCATTCTGTGGTTATAGTCATCTTTATCTGTAAATAAAAAACAAAAACTCCTAACTCACACATTTATGTCTGTAGTTTGCTACAGGAATATAAGAAAACATAAATTAAAATAAAAACAGACAAATATTTTTGATAAGTCTAGCCTATCATTCACATTAGACATATAAGCAACAATCACTAGTAAGAAAAATAACATTTATCTATTTAGATGTTGGTGAACAAGTGGATTAATATCAAAGTGTGTTCTAGAAAGGTAGTCTGCAATCAGTACAATTTATCTATTAGGTTCAAAGAACTCTGATTAGAGTGTTGCCCAAACAAAATAGTAAAATGCCATTTTACCCTGCCATTTTACCCTTCTCTGGAAAGGAACAGTCTTATTCCAGGAAACCAGCAGCTTGCCAATTCACAATTCTCCCCAACTCCGAAGTCAAATTCTAAAATAACAAACAAAGCCTACCCAACCACCTACCACACCTATCAATACCCCCACGTGTGGCATCCAACCAGCATCTTTTTCTTTGCAAGGTACAAAAGGGCAGAAACACTAATGAAATGTGCAACATCATCTGAGAAGTGATAGGAATTTTGGTTTATTACTCTAATAAAGGACAGGCAGTAAGGGCAGGAGGGGGAAGCCATTCAAGCTGGTGTCCTGAGGGACTAATGTGAAATGTGATGTTTCCATGAGTTGCTAGATGGGGTGACAATTTCTGCCATTGTCAACTAAAGACAATTTTCTTTTCCCTTGCCTTTGTCCATGTAATGATTAGAAGAAAGACAGAAACAACCTGATAAAAATATTGAGAGAGCACTCCAGAAATCCTTTTCGTCCTTGTCCGAGCATTATCATTCTCTGTTTACGACTGCATCAAATCCTTCTGAAGACCTGGATCAAACTTCCGCATTTTTGGTTTGTGGGCAAAATAATTTATTTACATATACATTTAACTGATATTTATGGAATGATTGCTGTGATTGAGTCAAAGCTTTGCAACACAGTTACAAATAACACATTAACAGGGACACTGTCCTTGTTCTTCCTGTGACTAACTTACACAGGTTTAACTCATGAGGCAATTGAGGGATGCAGAATGATGTAAGAGCATGACAAAGATTCCTAATTCAGTCCTTATTTTGCTCATAAAGTTAGTTATTTGGGCTGCCCTCTTTAGTACAGTGTAAACAAGTTAAAAGAGAGAGAGAGACCCGCTAAAGTGGTAGCAGAATTCACATATCTAAGTTCTTTCTGACTTCCAGTCCCATAAGGAAACAACAGCAAAGGTTTCATTTGTTTATTTTTCAAGAATAAGTCTATATTTGTGCTGGAAAATAAGAAAGGATGCCCAGAAAATTAAAGTTTCTAGGAAGCTAAATAAAAATGAAATAGAATCGGGATGATGAAACAACAAGGTTAGGAGAAACTTCAGACTAAAGAAAAGGAAAAGAGAAAATTTTATAACGTTGAAAGAATTTTAGTGATTTTCTTTCCAAGCTTAGAGTCAACACATTCTTGAAATAACTAGGCCAGTTGGGCACCTTCTTTCTTTCTCTCCTCCTGCTTATTCTGAGTGACAAGGATTAGCAGTGTTTGCCCCTGGATAAAATTAAAGAAGAAAAAAAACAAGAAACACCTCTGAAGAGTGAAAAATCTGCCACAAGAGGCTGAAGTCTCTTTGGAGAATTATCCTGTCTTGGAGAAGCTTGAGGGTCTCCTCTGGGACTTTCCTGCTGATACAGAGGGGAGAAAAGAGAAGGATTTTTCTAATGACACTAATGAGATTCACTTCATATTGAAGCTCTCTTAATTTTACCAATAAGACAGGGCAGGTCACCAGCCTTCTTTATTTCCCCATGCCTAAAACAAAACATGGCACCCATCATGCCAGGCCATCTTCACACTGTGCATAATGAAGTCTCTGTTTTGGAGAAGAGTCTAGATGGTGAAGTAAACTGAGACAATTTAGAAACCCTGTCCCTTTGTCTAGATATTAGTCAACAAATCCTTGTCTTGTTCAAATAAGACAAAAATGAAAATCTCAAATTAGCAATATAAGAAGTGAATAAGGAAGACTATTCCATATTTAATTTGAAAATCTAGATGGAAGAGGTTTACATATATAATATATGTATTTGAAAATCTAGAATGAAAGCTTATTAGAAAATACAGATGGATGTATTTGATTGAAGAGGATATAGAAAATCTAGCTAGCTTAATATGATATTAATATAGGTGATTTTTTCTAATCCTTCTATGGAAAATTTCTATGTTTATCTCTATACTTAATACAATTTGATTAAAATTTCCTATAGAAGATTGGAAAGATATCCAAAAAGATGTCTTATAGAACTTAACAGGAAGATATTTAAGTTCATCTCTAGGAGAAATTGTAGAAGAATATTGTAAACTTTAAAAAAAGACAATTATACATCAAAACAAATTTACAAATTTATGGTAGCTGAAACTGTGTAACATTGTCAAAGGTTAGAAAAGACTAGGTAGGAAATAAAATGTGGAAATACGGTCAATTATATATTAGAATTTAATTTATACAAAGGTAAATATTCAAATCATGAGTAACTTTCACTCAATTCTATAATGGTAAGACAATAGGCTAGCTTTTAGAGAAAAAAATTAGTTCTCACAATACAGGTATACAACAGTAATTGAAAAGTTAAAATTTTAAAATAAATATTAATATATTCATAAATTAAAGACTTCTTATAGTCTTGGTATGGTAAAGCTGACTAAATAATACACAATATCTAGAAGCTATAAAGGAGAGGACATGATATTGTTGACTGCTTAAAAAGTTGACTTGATACAATAAAACTATCAACAGAATCAAATCTTGGAAACATTTGCAAAATATATAAAGACAGATGACTAAATTGTTCCTTCACATTGACTTACAATTAGACTAAAAACAATAAAGAAGAGAAAAGAACATATATGAATATAGTTCAGAGATAATATAAATGACCAATGAATATAAAAAAATATATATGCTTTCTTAAAGTGATCAGGGAAACAAATTATAACAAAAAGCAGAGGTTATTTTTACCTCTTTAAATTGGGTAAAATTAAAAAGGATTTTCAATCTTGTGTGGAAATGAATATTCTCATATTCTCATATCCATTGGAATGAAATTATTATAGTTTTCCAGGAAGTCCTTTTGCAATATTTATGCTTCTTTGACAGAGGAAATATCCTCCTGTGAGTATAAAGAAATATGTACAAATATTACACATTAATTCAGAGAAATACACACACACACACACACACACATTGGTCATTTAGGGTAAAAAGTGTTGATAGATCAGGATTCGTGTGAAGTCAAATTTTGGTTTTGTTATATACATAGTCAAAAAATGCAGTGTGTTTAAAAAGATGTGGTAGATATACACAATGGAATATTACTCAGCAATCAAAAAAATAAACACATGCTTTTGCAGCAACATGGATGGAGCTGGAAAAGATCATGCTCAGTAAAATAAGCCAGAAAGAAATGGAAAAATACCTCATGGTTTCACTCATAGCAGGAATATAACAGAGCAGGCGAGAAAATAATAATAATAATGAACAATTATATACCAGAGATATTTTATGGGGGTGGAATGGGGAATGGGATCAAAAATGGTGCAGGGAAGGAAATGCACTGGACTATAGTGATGGCACACAGGTGATTTGGTGATTGGAAGTCTGTGGGAGTTACAACTGAGATAGAAAAGGCACAAAATGAGGTAAAAATAAGCTTTTATACTACTTAAGAAATACATAGTGCGTTACTTATGTCACTATAAAATTAAATCATTAAAATATATAACTTTAGGGGGCCTCCTTGTTGGTGCAACATGATAAGCTATAGCACTATGAAGCTGTCAGCAGTCACTGAAGCATGAGTTTGATCCCTAGCCAGGGAGATGATCCACATGGCGCAACAGATTTCTCCTGTGCCACCCGCTGCTCCCCTCAGCAGTGTATTACAGTAGATCTGTCTCTCAAAATAGAAAAAAAGTAATAATAAAAGCCTGCTTTGTTGAATTAGACCCAACATTTTAGTTACGTGATCAGTGTACAAAATTATGGACATTGGCTGCTATGGTCATCGGGAAGGACTCAAAGCAGCCAGATTTTTTCCAAGGTGACTCTGTGACCTGGTCACAGCTGATGGGCACAAAATTGATACAATTCCCTGGTGATTTAGTTCAGCCTGCTTTTGCAAAATATCACAAGATGGGTATTTTAAACAGCAAACACTTACTGCTTATAAGAGTCTGGGAAGTCCAAGATCCACCTGGGAAGTCCAGGTGCCAACAGATCCAGTATCTGGTGACCCACTTCTTGGTTTGCCAAGTTCTCTTCCTTTTTCACGTGCTGGAGAGGGACAGTGGAGATACATTCTCTGGGTCACTTCTTACAAAGACACTATCCAATACAAGGAATCCATGCTCATGATGAAGTCACCTCAAAGACCCCATTGACTAATAATATTACCCTAATATAAACCCTAATGATATTGGGGATTAAGGTTTTAAAATGTCAGTCTGGAGGCAGACAAACATTTAGTACACAGCACCTAATAAATGGGACGCAGAAGAGAATCACTTTCTCCTTGGGACTGAGATGCATGCATCATCCTGTGAGTCTTGACGCTCTGGGCATCATCCAACTTCTATCACCTTGTGAACTGAGGAACAGAGAAGGATGCTCAGATGAGAAGGTAGCAAGAAATCAGGCAAAGAGGTGCTTAAATGAGATTTCTGGGGAAGAAAAGAACTTCCTAGCTCTTCCCAAATTTCTCCAATCCCGATTTCCACAGCTCCTGGTCCTCAGAAGGATTTCTTCATTTGGTCAAGGCCTTCTCTAGTCTTATAAATTTGTCTTCCTGGCTGCTACTTGCAAACAAAAGGCGATGTCAGCATTTCCCTCTCTAACTATGAGAATATGTTCCAGTAAATTGGGTTTGTCAGATTTTACAGCCCCGTTCTATCACTATCCGATGTAGATGTAATCTGCTATTTGATACTATTTCAATGTTAAAATAATGGAATTGTGGATATATTCAATAATAAAAACGTTCATGTATAAAGCATTTTCTGTAATCATTTTTTCCTCATGTGTCCAAGTAGTGAAGAATATTTTAAATCACACTATGGTCTTCCTAAAAATTACAATAAATACTGAAATACAAGGCAACTCCCTATTTGTCCCCTAATTCCTTTCAGAAGTTATTTTCCTTTGGATCTAGTCCCAACATGAGTTCTCAATTACTGTTTTAGACCAAAAAAAAAATTTGTAAAGGAAAATTAATCTGAAACATTCGTAGTCGATTTTGGGTGCTTATAGAAATCACTTGATAAAAATATCTATAAAGGAACCTGAAGAAATTTAGCACTGTCATATTCAGTCATATTTTTTGAAGGGATCAAGTACAACTTTTTATTTGCAACTATTAGATTAATTGTGCACAGGAGTAAAAAAAAAATACAATTAAACATAAAGTATGTGGTTATATGATGGAGGTCACCAAAAGCTACTAAGTACAAAACAGATATAAAGACAGTTAATGACATGGAACAAGTAAAAAATGAAAGATACAAAAGTAAATCTGTAATTTCATTAAACTTTTATTTTTTTTATTATAAATAAAGCAATGTAGAGAGAGAGATTGTAAACCAATATTCATGTTTGTTTTCCAGAAAGCAAGTATTACTTTTATAATCAGATATTAGTTATAAAATGCAAGCATACAATTTTTGAAATGATCATTCCAATGGAGATTTCTGCACCTCTGATAAATGGGATTAATATGTAACTTTCATATAATTTCAAACATGATTTTATTTATGAATTATGAGTTAAATATGAAAGTTATATGCTTTATATTTTGTTAGATTCTTTTGTTTCTAAAGTAACATTGAGGTTAATGGTAAGTTTACAGAGAAATAATTTGTGCTTAAAAGATTAATCTTTTAAGAAGATGGATATATAGTATTTAAAATGTTTTGGCCCTCCCTGGTGGCTCACTGGTTATGATTCAGCACTGCAAGCTAGTCGCAGCCACTTCAGAAGTTCTATACCCCACCCGGGAAGTGATCCTCATGGCTGACAGACCTCTCCTGTCTGGCCTCATGCACTCCTCAGCGGTGTACTTTGTTGATCTCCTTGTTCTGCTTCCCACTCTGCCTCTGGTGAAGCCTCTCACCGCCCCTGCACCTCTGGCTTGTACCCCAGGTCTGTATGCATAAATAAATAAATCTTTAAAAAATATAAAATGTTTCAGCATACTTTTCAACTGCATAGAACACAGAATACTAGTATTAAAATTGTATATAATAATTGGCATTTTCAGAAATCATGTCATACTAAGTCAATGCTTAGTATCTTAATAACTCAGCATTTTTTTTTGGGGGGGCATATGTATTTCTAACACAATTGTTTTCAAAATTAAGCCAAGCAGCTTATCTGTATTTAATTTAGATTAAGGCAATTTCAAAGATAATTAGAATTTTTTAAAAATTGTTTGATTCATATTGTTGGTATAAAAGTGAAACAGAATAAATTTGAGGTGAAATTATATAGAACTAAAGTCAAACTTGATTTTTGCAATTGGTTTAGAGATCAGACGTATATTGTTATTGAGAGCATGTGTATACATGTACTAGATCAAGGATGTTCACTCCAAAATTACCTAACCAGTGCAGTGAGACATACAATCTCGACAAACAACTTGAAATCCCAGTTTCTCAGCCTTGTGCCTATGTTTATCTTCTCCCTTCTGCCTATACACCATACTCCCAACTCCTGGAGGCACCCTCTTCTCTCTGCTCTCTCAGACTACTTTTCCCTTCTAAGAAGCCTTCTCTTTCTGGTACTTCTCTCCTCTAAAACCTTGTACTTATCTTCTCCCTCACTCATTGGTGTGTGATGCTTTTTTTTTTTTTAAGATTTATTTATTTATGCTTACAGAACTGGGGTACAGGCCAGACGTGTGGGGCTTGAGAGGATTCACCAAAGAGAGAGTGGGGAGCAGAACAGGCAGATATACTGAAATACACTGCTGAGGGGAGCAGCAGGCAGGTCAGTAGAGGTCTGCCATGCCATGTGGGTCACCTCCCAGGCTGGGGATCCAACTCGTTCTGCAGTGGCTTCTGAAAGCTTCATAGTACAGTGCTTTAACCCACTGCTCCACCAGGGAGAGCCTGGTGTATGCTTTTAATACATATATGTCAAAGCCTCACAGAAGTGTGTACACGACTTGGAACACTCTGTGAGATGTCCTGCCCAGTGCCTGGGTGTGTCCCATATGATCCACATTGAGCACATTTTGATTTGGCTCTTTTGCAAGTCATTTTGATAGAGCCATTTTGAGACAGCCACTTATGATGCAGCTGTTTTGACTTCAGCATCACTTGGCACAATGTCTTCTAAGGCTGGGCATTTTGATTGAGACATTTGGATGAATGCTTAACAATTTCTATGTACTCCTAGGTAATGGTAAAAATAAACCATGTGCCATCTTTTGGGAAAACTCATCTTATGCTGTCTTTCTACTGATAGGGGATCATTTAAGATAGAGGGCACCAGAGATGTGAAGAGAACTGTGCTGGAACCTTTACCAGAAGCATGGTCACAAAATCTTTTCCTGCACTGGCTCATCTCAGAAGAGACCATCAATCATTTCAGGCAATGTGTCTGCCCATCTCTGAGCATTCACTTGCATCTTGAATGAGCTGCATAAAATTTCCTCATCTTTCCCTTAAAGTTAAAGACACTGGGGAGGAAAAGGTTTGTTCCACACATGTAACCTAGACCCTCTTTCTAGGTCTACACTGAGCAATAAAGTTCAAACTGACATTTTTCTCTCACTTAAGAAAGCCTAATTACTATTGTGAAACTTTCTTATTAATGAAGGGTTCCAGGGAAAGCATTGTTATTTTCTTAAAAGCTAACCAAATTCTATCAAATTATGGGGACCTCTTTTTTCCATTTATGAAAGTATTACAAACCCATAAATATTCAAACCATACATCAATAAAATGGGAAAACATAAATCTCTGATAATCCTGTTGTGCCTGGATGACAGAGTATGGCTCAGAGATGTTAAATGTACCTCTTGGGAAGACAAATAAACTTTAGCAAACAATTCTACAGCTTTCTTGGAAGCATCAGACTATCCCCTTGCATCCAAACTGTGGCTAAGCTGCATCAGCATGTTCAGCTTCATGACAGTTCCCATGAAGTTTCGAGGCTATACTTCTCTGGTCCCCATCCACCCTGTCCTTAGTTTCTGAGGCTTCCAGAGGATGTCTCAGGACATGAGACAGTGACCAACTGGACTTGACTGCCTTTCAGGGCTCCTGATTCTGCAAGCCTCATGGAGCAGGTGCTAGCTGCCCTCTCTCAGGTCAGACTCAAGGTGCCATTTTGCAACCTGAGCTCCATGTGGGTTCCCCATGCCTCCTTTGTTACTGCTACTTTTCTCATGGAACCCTTTGGGCCAACCCCAGCATCTTCACTTTTTTGCATCTCTCTCCTTGAGAATCACCAAGTGGTTCAGGTAATCTTACATAGGAAGGGTCCTGAGTACCTGCCTGGGCCTGGCTGCAATGCTGCAGACTGTGTGTACATGCTGAATTACTCAAGCTTGCTATGCTTCTGCTTTTTCATCAGCAAAATGGAAATAGGAATTACTGTGCCTATTCTGGACCACACTGTCCCAGTGAGCTAGTAGTTGGATGAGCTCTTGTGAAAAATGAACTAATTAAGGACATACAAAGTCCCTAAAATAGTGTCCAGACTTGAGCAAACACTTGATAAATGTTAATTGTTATTTTAAAAAGAAAGAAAAAAAAATAGTGACCAGGGATAAGACTGCAGGTTGACCCAGTTCTCACCTGCCCATTTTTTGTACAACTGCCTGAACACAACACGCCATCCTTAACAGTGAGCTTATGTAAACTCTTACATAACCTGACAGTAGGCCCAAGGCAGGTCTCTATGTTCTCCTCTGCCTAGCCAGGACCATCCTACTCCAGTACCCAGATCCCTTTTACTCCTGCCATGCTAACCACTGAATGCTTGAATTTATCTTTTCCATCCATGTTTCCCCAGCACAGGCTGGCAATGGACACATGACAGTTTTGATGAGTGGGCAAATAGGTGGATGGATGGATGGAAGGAGGTGGTGTTTATATTGAAGCTATGAGTTCTGTTTCAAATACATTCATTCAAGTCTGTTCCATTCCTGGATTACACATAAATGAATTTCATTTTATAAAAATTGTACTGAATGCAGAGTAGAATAAAAATAAAACATACATGAGAACCTTGTTTTAAATGGAAAATTGGAAGACTGTAAGGAAGATAAAGAATAAAAATGCACATTTTCCACTGAAAGAATGAATACCAAATGAATACTTTTTCTTCTATAAGGTTTTGTTTCAGCATCATTATCCCACCATTTAGAGGATACGATGACTTATAGTCTTAAAATGAAACAGTATATCATTAAAGTCTTATTTTCATGAAGATATTTTCTTCTAATTAAATTCAATACCATCCAGTGGAAGAATAGCTTATTCAACACGATACATAGAAATGCTTTTCCATGTAATAGAGAGCTCAAATAAAGAGTTCATGTTTTTACTGTGAATCAAGGGAAAATGCAGTCTGGCTTTATAGACTTTCTTTGGGCAAAGATTTTCTTTTAAATGAACAGTTTGGGCCTTATTTCACCCACGGAAAAGAAGCCTAGACCTGATTAATTAAATTAACCATGACTCACGAGGAAATGTTATCAGAGAGCTGAAAACAGTTGCCACCAAAACACTGAGTGACCACTATTCTTTTGATTAGTGTCACTGATGCCCTCCAAACTAAAAGGAAACACAAAAAGAACAACAACAACAAAGGTAAAAAATCCATAGATTCATTTTAATTATTGATGGTAGGCTACCACATTTTCTAGAAGTCTCTACACTTGATGCAGAAAGCATTTAGGCAGCCCCCTGCGTGTGTCAAGTACAAGCTAAACCCTGAACAAGAGGATGGGGAGACCACACCCGTGCTGCTTTCAGTGAACCCACAGCCTGATAATTTTGGCATATGAGAAGCCTAAAGGGAAGCACCAGTTTGCATATATACATGTGGCTCTGTTTGTTCACTATGGAAACATATTAGTTGGCTGCTGATTTAGTGAAGAGTAACATAGTGAGGAGAAGTGCATACATAATTTACAATTTTCCTCCAGAAAGCTTTTATTCTGAATTCAAATCCGAGACTGACAAAGTCCAAATAGTGATGGAGTAGTGCGGATAATAACAATAGCCACAGCAATAGTTAACCAGAGTGAAGCAAATCTTGTTAAACAAACTCTTTAAATTTTCAAAACTCTTTAAAAATTATCTCAACTTTAAGATGATAAGATATAGAGAGGAAAATCTTGCTGTAATGACATACAGAAGAAAGACTCAAAGTTTCCAAAAATTATCACCTCATTTCAAATCTTGGTTTCTAATATTGTTCTTCAATGAAAGAAGCCTGACCCTGTTGGACAAATGACTGATTTTAAAGTTGGGGCAGGGAATATATAAGACGAGTCTGGAGTATCTTAAGTGCTAACAACTGAAGAAGGGTTTCAAAAAATAAAGTGGCATGAGTCAAAGTGAAACAGAAGTCTGCCTACCAGAACAATGGTCAAACCAGAACAATTTGAGCATCAAATTAAATGATGTAGCATTAGATTACAACCCAAAGAAAATATCTATAAGCACATGTAAAGTAAGCAAATATGAAGGGAGAGACATAGATCTCATAAAGTATAAATCCAAATCATGCATGTGCATAATCCTGTGAGTACAGGTTTTAATTAGAGATTTTTCTTCCAAAGAGGACTCTCTGAAGGTAGGGAAAAGAGTAAATTCTCAGTGAAGAAGTGTGGCAAACATTCCCTTGACTTGGTGATCAAGGTCAATATCAAAAGTGTAATCATGTTGATAGAATCTACCCTTGATGCAATGTGATGAGGATGGTGTTTTCCCTCTGTGGACATCTCAAAAGAATCATAACCTTAGTCTAACCATTAAAAAAAAAAAATTAGACAAACCCAAGTTTGAGAAACAGTCAACAAAACATCTGACCATTATTCTTCAAAACTGCTGAAGTCTTTAAAATAATGAAAATTTTGAGAAATTGTCATCACCAGGAGGAACATAAAGAGAAAGAATGACTAATCTGTATGGAACCTGGAATGGAAAAAGTACCTTAGGTAAAAAATAAAGACACTTGAATAAACATGGATTTTTAGCTAATAGCAATGTACCAATGTTTTGTTTTTCTAATTCTAACAAATATGCCAGAATAATGCAAGTGGAAACTGAGTACATAGTATTTAATAATACTTTCTGTTCTACTGTTGCACTATTTCTGTGAATCTACAATTTAAAGTTTACTGAAAATAAAAGTCAATGTCTAAAGCCAGTAAAGTTGATGCAATTGTTTTCAATACATGTTAATAGATCTAGAAATGTTAGAATAAATAAAAATTGACATTACACTTTGATTTTTCTGACCATCTCATTTCTTGATTGCACTCTGTGCTTCAACATTTTGAAGACTGCACAGTTTCACGTAATTCTAACACACTGCCTTGTACCTGTGCACCCAACTCTGGCCTCAATTTCTCTGTGCCCCACCCCCACCCTCACTTTTAGGGACTGGAGACATTTTAAAAAGTTTTCTTGCCATGTGGCTATTAAAACTGATGCATATTTTGTATTTTCAAGTACAAACTCTGCTTTCAAAGTATAAATAGTGCGCTCGGGTTGTTGTATTAATTTTCCACTTTCTTACAGATTGACGACATTGCATGGTATAGAAATGAAGTTAGAGGTCTTCCTCTGGCTACAGGCGACCACATTTTATGGAAATTTGAAGTAGTGAAAAATAATGGATGAGTAAACTCTCAATTTACACATAAAGTTGGCATAAAGTTAATTTTCTCAAATTAAAAAATCATCAATAATTAAGTAATTTGAAAGCTGAAGTATCAAATGTATTTAAAACTTTACATTATTACCACATGGTGGCGCCACATCAACTGGTGAATGTAAAGCCTTGGCAAACTTTGGATTATTCTTGAAATGACTGACTTGAACGTCGTGATCTCATCAGAGATACAACCTGTATTTTAATTTTAGCCATCATTTTAAGAGTGATGGAATTGGAGATCAGAAAGCTACATTAACCTTCCAAGTCGCACAGAAGTGTACTACTGATCAGAGAATATAATAATGCAATATAATTAATAGAGTTTAGAATAGTATAATATATAGTATTAATTTCTACAACAACAAACTTCTAGGGAGAAAAATATACTTCTTAATGTGCATTTTAAAGATCATGCATATAAGTAAATGCCTAAAATGTAGTTATTAAAATCTTCACTCAATACAATTACACTTCTTTGGGCTCCTCAAAATTTCTATAATATGGTTTTTGCTTAGCAAAATTTTTGCTGATACAAGGCAGTGTAAAAGTCATTAAAAGCATGAGTTGGAATTATACAATATGACTTGGCGAGATATTCATAAAGTATTGTTAAGTGAAAATATAGACAGTAAAAATATTAGCATAATCTCGGGTTTATAAATTAAATAATAACAAAATGTAAATACTCTGCAGAATATGTGTATAAATGTGTATGTCTGTAAATATATTTGTACAAAGAATTATTTGAATACAGTGAAAATGGCAGCTCATATATAACATCTTTTTTTTTTTTTTTAAAGATTTATTTATGCACATAAGATCTGGGGTATGGGCCAGAGGTGCAGAGTGTGAGAAAATCCATCAGGTATAGAGTGGGTACCAGAACAGGTAAACCGACTAAGGCACACTGTCGAGGGGAGCGGTGGGTGAGACTGGATAGGTCCGCTGCACCATGTGGGTGGCTCCCTGGCCAGAAATTGAACCTGCGCGGCAGTGGCTGACGATAGACTCCCAGGGGTGCGCTCCAAACCCCTGTGCCACCTGGGAAGCCCCTCATATATATAATCTTTAATGAGGTTACTTTTGCAGGGAAAAGAAGGGAATTCAAGTAAGGGGGTTATATAGAAGAGAATGAGAAAAATCATAAAATAAAATCGTTTACACAAAAATTTCTGTTGCTCACATTATGTATTTATAAAAATTACGTGTTAGTGAATATACTTATAAATATATAAATGTAAATACTTTATTTTAAAAATAGATACAATTTGCTATAAGGACAAATAAATATTTACTAAAAAGATAAAAGAAAGAGGGATATCTAGAAAAACTATTTGTGATAAAAATGACAGCTAAGTAGCTAATTATTTAAATTGTTATAAACTACCACAAAACAATGAAATATAAAACAAAACCAATAACATCATAGAAAAAAAATGAGCTAAGATTACCAACAGACTGTTTACATGAATGCAAATGTTCTTACATAAAGATTCTTATTGCTACTTGCAATCAGGGAAGTAGAATGAAAACCACAATGAAATTTTGTTTCAAATTCATCATACTGGCAAAAAACATTATATATTCTAATGCCATGTTTTGTCAAGGATGTGAAACAATAGGAAGTCTCCTATATTCCTGGTGAGAGTATAAATTGGGCTAATCACTGTGAAAAGCAATTTGGTAACAGTGTTAAAGTTGAAGATTTTAAAGCTGGAGCCTGAAGTTGAATATTCCCAAAGCTGGGCCTATGTATCTACCTGCTGATGATTTGACAACGACTCATTTATAATAAAGGTCATGGTGACAAATTCTGAAACAGAAACCACTGGAAACAACCTAAGTGAATATTTAACATATTTATTCAATGGCGTACTGAAATGTAAGGTAAGTAAATAAATTTGAGCTACATTAAATTTAAATTCAGGACACAAAGCCTTCTGAAGAAAGAAATGGGAAAATTCAACAAGAGAAGGACATTCAAGGGTCTACATCTCATTGACTATGTATTTATTCATCCAGTGACTGTATGTGTATGTGATTTTTATTGTTATAATTCTTGTTTATTGTTATTATACTGTGCTTGTATTAGCATTATTTATGAATATTATTTTATAGTATTTTTTAAAAGATACTCCTCTTAAGTAGAGCACTTACTAAGATGACAATGAGAAGCCATTTTCACTTATCACAATGTTTAAGATAGACATTTAACAGTAGGTTGTTCTGGCCTGTGTGTAGAGGCATAAGTACTCTCAGGAAGTATTGGGAGAAAGTATCTGTAGATTTCCTTTCTAGGGGGCAGTTTGGCAATTTTAGCAAAATTAAATACACATGCATGTTTGACATAACATGTTCACTTTTTGAAATCAATTTTTTCTACATATACTCTACAGTAATCACACAGACACCTCCACAAACCTGTTCATTGGAATGACTTGTGATAGCAAGTGACGAGAAACAGCCAGAACAGCCTTCAAAAGGGGCTGGTTAGATAGAATCTGGATCATCGATATAGTGGATATTACTCAGGAATAGAAAGTGAGGTGTCATTCTATAAACAAATATAGAATTGGGCCAAAAATAAATAGTAAAGAGGAAAAAAGTATCAAGGTACGGGGCACTTTTATCTTATCTCTCAGTAACCAAAACAGAGACATCCTACTGACTGGGGGAAAATATTTGCACACTATCCATTTGACAAGGGACTGATTTTAAAGACCTACAAAGAGCTCATATATTGCAATGAAAAGAAAACAAACTACTCAATAATGGATGAAGATGTGGCATTTAAAAACAAAGGAATACTACTCAACTATCAAAAATAACTTTCCATTTTACACAATGTGGATGGAACTGGAGGCAGTTATGCTTAGCATAATAAGCCAGGAGAAAGACCGATAACTATTTCACTTATATGTGTAATATTTAAAAGATGGCAAAGGAACAGACAAAAGCAAATCAAAACTTATCTTGAAATCTGACATCAGGCTGGGGCTAACAGAAGGGGAACTGGGAATGTGGGGAGGGACAAGTGGACCGTGGTGTTAGATTGTTGGTGTTTTGGTGGTGAGAGTGCTGTGATAACATACATTTATGGAGGTGTGAACATACACCCCCAGAACATATACAGTGTTATAAATCAGCATTGCCCCAATGGAGATAATTTTATAATTAAAAAATAATTTATTTTATAAGCCAAAAAAGATTAATTAACTAAGTGAGAAAAATACTTGTCTTCACAGATGGTAAAATAAATGCATAAAATACTAACATTACTTGTGATGAATATTCTTAATAAGACAAAAGTAGCTTATAATTGTTTTATATATTTCAGTACTAGATGGGATATAGCCTTTCTAGATAAAAGAGTAGCCAGTTTAAAGATGTAACAGATCAAAGGTAATAGCAACAAATGGTGGAATACCTGAGAGTAAATAACAAGCTAAGTGCAAAATTCTTTAGGGGTAATTAAAAATACTGCTGAAATGCTTACCAACCCCAACCCTCCCATAAATATGCATAATATATATTCCAATATTAAAAACAAAGGTACATTTTAATATCTTGATTATGCCTAAATTAACTTACTTTGTCATGATCTCAATAATATCAATGTCAATATTGATAGAGGTTCTTTTTTTTTTTTTGAAGATTTATTTATTTATGCATACAGAACTGGGGTATAGGCCAGTGGTGCAGGGGCAGTGAGAGGATTCACCAGAGACAGAGTGGGGAGCAGAACAGGCTGACTGACAAAGTACCCTGCTGAGGGGAGCAGCGGGCGGGTCAGGAGAGTCTGCTGCGCCATGTGGGTCAGCTATGGGGCTGGAATCAAATTCATGCTGAAGTGACTTTAGCTTCTTAGTGTTGTGCTTTAACCGGCTGCACCATCAGGGAGGGCCCTGATAGAGGTTTTTAAGCTTTAAAACATCACATGTCAAAATGAACATATAAGAATAACAGGAAAATTCTGTGATTAAAAAGTTAAGTTAGAAGGAAAATTAGCCATAACAATTATTGGTTATAACTACATGCGCACATATAAGCAGACAAATAAATTAGAAGAATGGGCTTGTCAATAGTACCCTCAAATGATATTAAGTAAATGATAAATGTGGTGTTCCTCATATTGGAAAAAAGAATATCCAACACATTATTCAGGAATAATTGAATATCTTAAAAAATAAAATTGTATTTTTCACCCATCCCTACATAAAAATAAAGTCCAGTAGAATCAAATATTTAAAAAATAAATTAAAACTGTAACATAAATAGGAAAAAATAGAAAGCCTTTTCTGTATACACAGAGAAGAGAAAACTTTCCCAAGTTTAAATATATTTTTAAATTGTACATGTCAAAAAATCCTGAGACAAAATTCAAAGATCTGTAGAAACTTCAGAAAATATTTGCATCATGTTTTAGACTGAAGATTTCCAGGTTGGTTTTAGACTGAAGATTTCCAGTTTCATATACACCAAGTTGCTACAAATGAACATTTAAAAGAAACATTGTATGTAATAGAAAATGATATGAAGAGCCCAAAATGAAAAAGTAAATGTTCATAACTATTAAAATGTTGAAAAGATATCCAACATCATAAGAAAATTGCTAGTTAAAATAAAATTGACTTGTGGCCCTCCCTGGTGGCGCAGCGGGTTAAAGCACAGCACTAAGAAGCTTAAGCCACTTCCGCATGAGTTCGATCCCCGCCTGCCCCGGAGGTGACCACATGGTGTGGCAGACCTCTCCTGACCCGCCCGCTGCTCTCCTCAGCAGTGTACTTCATTGATCTGCCTGTTCTGCTCCCCGCTCTGTCTCTGGTGAAGCCTCTCACCGCCCCTGAGCCTCTGGCCTGTACCCCGGTTCTGTATGAATAAATAAATAAATCTTTAAAAAAAAATAATAAAATAAAATTGACTTGCATCTCACCATATTTTACAATTATTTTGTCAAAGATCAACAGATTTAGTAATGTATTGTTTTAGCAAGAGAGGGGAGGAGATACTTAGACTAGTGCCACACTGCAACCTCTAGAATCCATTAAAATGAAAAAAATGTGCATGCTTTTTAGCTTACCATTTTGATTTTTTAGTAGATAAATGTATGCTGGTAAATAAAGGTATACAGGTAAATAAAATATATATACAAAGATATTCTTTGCTGTGTTGTTTTTACTAACAAAGTAATGGAAATAACATTTTCTAAGAAAAGTGGAATGAAATAAATTGTGATAGCAGAGTATATGTGCATTTTAATAGGATGAGGCAATTCTATATTCTGTAATGAAATGGGTTCTAAATATATTGTTATAATTAAAAAAAGAGAGAGAGCAAAACAAATCTATTGCTATAATTGGCATACAAAAAAGTTTAATTCATGTATGCAAGTAAATTTGCGCAGGAAATTATCAATTCATCAAAAAGTTCTGGAGGTCTACAAAAGAATCTCAGATCCCTCAAAGCCTTTGAGGGAATTCTGAATAGTCAGGAGCTAGAGTCAGAAAGACAATTATAATCTACTGTGTGATATTTGGTATTCTTTAAATTGGTTACTATTTGTATAAATATTCAAAAGTAAAAACAGCAGTTTTTTAAAGATATTCAACAGTAGATGAGATTAATGTTGATAAATAGTGGATTTTCTCTTTTGTTCTCTTTATATCAAAGCATATATGGTAACTGTACTTTCTTTGGATCCTGAGGTCTTAGCATCAGGAATAACACTAATATTTGCTATAATAAATAGCAATTGGCAAGAAAAGCCAGTTAGGAAAAGGTTTTGGAAATTCTGGAAACCTGCCCATTTCGTTGTCATTATTACCATTAAAATCTTTGGTTATTTTTACTGAACAATCTAAAAATCTGTTCTCATATTTTCTTAAGTCAAGCTGTGTAATAGGTGATTGTGGTTTTGTTTTTTTTTTTTAAGATTTATTTATTCATACAGAATTGGGGTACAGGCCAGAGATGCGGAGGTTGAGAGGATTCACCAGGTACAGAGTGGGGAGCAGAACAGGCAGATTGTTGAAGTACACTGCTGAAGGGAGCAGCGGGCGAAACAGGAGAGGTCTGCCACGCCGGGGCAGGTGGGGATCGAACTCATGCGAAAGTGGCTTAAGCTTCTTAGTTCAGTGTTTTAACCCGCTGCGCCACCAGGGAGGGCCCAGGTGATTGTGTTTTTAAGTGCTATTCAAATTCTCAGATCATATCAAGAAATCAACAAAACTAGCCCTAAGTTTATTCAAGAGTGTAAGAAGTTATGGGGCTTCTAAAAATCATGTCAAATGATAAATGATTGAAGAAACTCAGCTTTATTGTATGTGACTTCAGTGGAAAGAATTAGGACCAGGGCATACACTTACATGCGTTAGTTTTGAGAGCTAAAAGAAGATATTTCCAGTGATGAGTACAATTTAAAAACTGACTAAGCTCTCTTATTGTTATTTGAGAGTTCCTGTTCTAGCAATGCTCAATCAGACCACATTATTGAAAGAAATAGTCAGGAACATTAGAAGAATCATCAGTCCAAAATATGACTGTATCTTTGACCAGGCTTTCAAAATAAAGTTCATTCAATGCCTGACATTTCTTATTCTATGACCACATCTTTCAGGTCACAAGGTGGTATCCAGAATTATGATAGTTCAACAATGAAGCAAATGTTTGTCTTTGTAAATTTAATTTACTCCTGTGACCTAAAAGATGCCTGGAAAATGTTATTATTGACACAATAGAATCTTCAAGAAGCTTCAGCATTATTTGACATTTTTATGCCATAACCAACTTTTCTGAGGTTAATAGACTTGGACAATAGGACATTATTTACCTGAAGTTATTTAGCCATAAAGGGGGCTTTGTTTATTCAGGTTTGAAATTTATTTAATAAGTAACCTTTCATTCCACTGTTTAGCTATATTCAAAAAGAATGTCCTGAAGAATCACATTTATAACTTAATTTTGACTCAGGAACTTTAGCTATTTATAAGAAAATCCAGTCAGAAAATGTTTACATTATTCTCTAGACACTAGAATTGTAAGTCACTAAATTGGCTTTCCCGTGCACTTTAAAATCTAGGCTTTAATTCCAAACTTCCATTTACACAGGCGTCAAGTGACAATGACCACAAGATAGTTTGAGACATCTGGACTTTCTATTCAAGTCACCCTAGCCTTTGAAGAAAAGAGCAGGCTTTGACTACCATGTTACATACCATGCACTTAATACCAATTGTGTCCTCAGCCCATCTTGGCACTGACCTCAGCTGTGTAGAGGCATGTGATCCACTCTCTTCAAGGACAGCCTAACCAAAGAGTAGCCAGGGATCTGAGGAAAAAAGATCATCTCAGCCAACTGGCTTTCACTAGCCTATTAGCTAGAGGAGTCACAGCTAACATCACTTGGCTATGACAGAACAGCAGAATTCTGGGGGCAGATGTGCAAGTTAAATTTATTGGCTGCAACTTCTAGTTATGTATAGGAAGATGGTCAAGAGAATCTGGAGAAGGGACAGACCTACAGAAGGTATAGATCTGAAGAGGCAAGAATAGATATTTGCTCAGAGCTATGTGCAGCAGCCTTGGGACATGTCATAGATTATAGTTCTTATCTCAAGCACTCATCAAAGTTCTCCATGACTTAAAATATTCCCATCCAATTTTGTGTTAGCTAACCTGATTGGGTCTCTTCTCTTTGTAACCCAGAGTCCTAATTAAGACTAAATCTTTCATAGGTACACCCAACATTCCCTTCCTGTGGACATCATGTTACTTTATGCCCTCATTATCTTCCCTCTCCTCCACAAAGCATTATAGTTACCTCAAGCAGCTCTATTCTCTTAACGAGAACAAACCTATACACCTTCAAGCTTCTGCCTCCTACTACCATGTTGGCCCACAAACTGCAAACTCCAGTCATATCACTCATTTGACCAGAAACCTTCCATGACTCCCTCTGTCTAGAAAATGAGGCACAAAATGACAGAGAGGCACATTCACTGTCATAGCTGTGTCTTTGTTTTCCACTATTTGTAAACCTCCCTCTCTCTCTTCTTTGTTCTTATTTGATTATCAGTGCAATGGACTATTGTATACTTTTTAACATCTGGCCTACTTTATATGATATATGGACTCATTGCTTCTCACAGATTAGAGATGTCTTCCAATTTTTTTTTAAGAGCTTGTTGACATAGTTTCTTTATTTAAAATGACACAAACATGCCCATAGATATGTTGCCTGGGTCAATACTCAAAAAAGTACCCAGATCTTTAAGTAAGTAATACTTGATTTAAAAACAATAAAAACATTCAAATTAACTATTTGAAAGTTATTTCTTTGTATAACTCTTCCTAGAATTCTCCTTTTCTTGAAACCTCTGTCATTCATGATTTCTCTGTCTCCTTAATTTCCAAGCCTTTTTATTTTCCTGTGACACCTGTTTTACCCTCCTTTACTTTGTGCTTATTTTCACACATAACCCAGTTCTCATTTTAGACTGCAATTTTATTCACATTGATGGCCCTTGAATTACATAACTCTGCATCGATAATAGTTTTAACATATGATTGCATTTCATTTTTAACTTACATTGATCAAGCAGATATCAGTCTATTTTAATCTATCTCAAAGCATGTGTAACTGTCAGAAAATAAAAGCAGATCAAAGAACAAGATTTGATGGACATAGATAAATTCCACATTTTTATTTTATTTTATTTATTTTTTTAAGATTTTTATTTATTTATTCATACAGAACTGGGTTGCAGGCCAGAGATGCGGAGGGTGAGAGGATTCACCAGAGACAGAGTGGGGAGCAGAACAGGCAGATCGACGAAGCACACTGCTGAGGGGAGCAGCGGGCGGGTCAGGAGAGGTCTGCCACGCCATGTGGGTCACCTCCGGGGCAGGCGGGAATCGAACTCATGTAGAAGTGGCTTTAGCTTCTCAGTGTTGTACTTTAACCCGCTGCACCACCAGGGAGGGCCAAATTCCACATTTTTTAAGCCATTGCAGAAAGCATTCCTTTTCATGTACTCCTGGATATTCTTATACTTTGCATATCAACATTTTGCTTGAATATACCATGGAGGGTATTTTCTTTGACTATAGAAATATCTTCAAATTTGTATTATTAAAGAAATGTTTAACTAGCAATCAAATATAAAATATTGGGTTAGGTCTTTTCAGAATACAAATCACTTAAGCTATCAGTTTTGCTGAAGAAATGTAAAATTTAATTGGGCAAACAAAATATACATATCTGATAATACTGTAATACAACATGACTGTATGGGTCTTCTGGTTATTGTAACTGTATAATAAAACACCTTTTACACAAAAAATCAAAGATGATCCTCTGTTGATTACTTCTTCACAGTTGGCTGACTGTTAACTTAATTCTCTCAAAACTCAAACTTTTACACATCAAATTTTTGAGAGAGCACAATGTACACACAGTTTAAATGCATTTAGAGCCTGCATGTTTTGCACCCATAAGCTGCACCCAATATCTGCTAGTCAGACAAAGACCCAAGCTGTTACTACCTAAGAGCTGCTGACAACATCACCTAAGTGTGTTGCCTGCTCTGATTCCCACTTCCCTGAAAATTTCTGTGTCCTCTTTCCCTTCTAGCACTCACATCATTGTCAGTCTCTGGAATGTCGCCTGTTGATGGGCTTGTAAGGTCACCCCAAGTAAAGTTAGTTGCATGCTACTGCCACCACATCTTCTTGTTTTTGTCTTGATGAGCCCTGAAGCTCTCAAACTCAGAATAACATCCCACAACTTCAAGGCTTTAAATTGGCAACATTTGTTGAGGTCAATTTGCAATTTTGATGAAGGGCAAGGTGGCTTATCTCTGATCTACTTGGTTGTGCCCAAGACATTCAACCAGAATATCTCTTCATTCACATGCTCCTGAGGTACTCTCTCCTGCCACATGATGTCGCATGCTCTAGGGCTGACGTGTGGGCTCCCTTACCACAAGGTTGTCTCAAATCTGTCTTGTTACATGGTGCCTGGCATCCCTAAAACAAAGCTTTCATAGAGGACAAGAGAAAGCTCCAAAATTTCTTATACCCTAGCCTCAGAATTCTTAGAATGATATGCAATTCTGTGGGTCAAAAAATCACTAATTCTGTGGATCAAACAAGTCACTAAGGACAGCTCCACTTCAAGAGAAGAGATTTAGACTCCACCACAAAATGGTAGAAGTAGCAAAGAATTTGCTTCCATCTTTAACCTACTGAGGTGATCATTATTGCCTATATTCCACAAAGGATTGGCCACTTTCCCACAAAGCTGTAGTTGCAATGAAGATAGTAATACTTAAACAATCTAAAATATCTACTCTCTGCTTTTCTAGAATAGGTCTGTTTACACTTGATCTGGCGTAATTTTCTGGTAATGCTAAAATTGAATTGCTTTTTTAAAGTACAGCAATTTAAGGTATACTTTTAAAATACACTTGTTGACTACAGAAACAGTTCTATCACTCCTTTGATTAGAAACCTTCCATATACTTGCTTCCTAAGGAGTCTGTACCTAAAATCTTACAACTTGCTCACTGTCATAGGGGCACAAAGAACTACTCTCTGGAACAATTATGAGTCACTTTTGCCTGTCATCAATGATGGTGTCAACAATTGTACTTTTCAGTTTAGTCTTTACTTACAGTAAAGCACTTGTAACAGGGCTCTCTCTGGTGGCACATGGGTTAAAGCACAGCACTGTGAAGCTAGTCACAGTCACTTCGGCATGAGTTCCATCCCTGGCCTCTCCTGTCTTGCTTGCTGCTCCCCTCAGCAGTGTACTTCATAATCTGCCTGTTCTACTCCCCACTCTGTCTCTGGTGATTCCTCTCACCGCCCCTGCACCTCTAGTCTGTACCCCAGTTTTGTATGCATCAATAAATAAATCTTAAAAAAAATTCTTGTAAACAGTATTAGGTCTGCTGAAGGGGCTTCATTTTTAAATTAATTAACTGATTAATTAATTAGTTTTCTGACATGACATTGCTGTTAATTTTTGGACAGTATTTGATTTTCCCCCTCAGCTGTGATTCCCGTAGTTCTCCCACCACCCTAGCACTTGTGCTCCATCTCCCCCATGCCTATGTTCACTTCCCTCCCCTGTTCTACAACTCTCCTTGTTCCTCCCCTGCAGGATGCCTGAGACCTATGGTCAGCTTGAAAGTTTGTCTTTTTCCTGACCCTCCGTTTGGTTTCCTTTTATTTCTACATATAAGTGAAACCATTAAATATTTACTTTTTCCTTCTGACTTATTTCACTTAACATAATCCCTTTCAGCTCCATCCATGTTGCTGTGAATGAGTTTATCTCTTTTGAATGCTGGGTCGGATTCCATTTCGTATAAACACCACATCTTGTTCCATCTTTTGGGGGCATTTAGGTTGTTTCCAAGTCTTGGCTTTGTAAATAGTACTACAATGTAGATAGGAGTGCAGTATTTTAAAAAGTGAAAATGATATGAAAACACATTCAGATACATGCTTATGGGGTAAATCATTGAAAGAGTAAATCCTGGGGCAGTAAGAATGAATCATGCAATATATGGAAAGTGATTTGTCTATGTGAATGGTACCGCTCAGAAGGCAAACACACAAATAACACAATGAAAACCACATATAAAACTAACAGAGCAATTTCAGAACCTTATATCGATTAACATAATGTTTATTCAGGAAATATGATCAGAGTTTATGAACTTGAATGGCAAAAAAGCACAGCGAAAGGCTAATCTTGAAACTTTGAATGAAAGATATATTTTTACAGGTTCAGGACTGCACTGCATTAGGCACAGTATCATAGTGAGAAGAGGAATACCATGGAAACAATTCCATACATTTTCTGAGAACAAGAGGGAGTATTTCCCAACTTTGGAGATATTCAGAATACACAAAACTGTGCCCTCCTCCAACCCCCGAGAAAAGCTGTATGACAGCATGCATGAGATGAAGGAAGAAAAGAATGCTTACATTCAAGATCAAGTATCAAGCAATTGATACTCATTTGGTGAAAATTCTACCCTGAACTAAGAAGATTTCTGAACAAACAACCTTTAATATTTTTAAAACATACTTTCTAAATTTCAAGTGGAAACAAGGAAAATAACAGACATGCAAAATAGCACCCACACTCAAATGTGTGACAGATCTCATTTTAACCCAGTGACTACTACCAACACATTAACTTCACTGCAATCCTTTGAGTAAACTTTTGGTATAGTTTGTGATGCATTGTTATTTGTAAATGCAACTTTAAAAATAAAACTTTCATTAACAGCATTGCTTCTGTTTATAAGTTGGGATTTTTCTCAGAACCATGTAACCAAAATAAAATACAGAAATATCTTGAAAAGTGAAGACTTTCAGGGTCAACCATAGCATTCAATTCTCTACCTATTCATGTGCATCACAATAACCTTATGGTTTTTATTGATTGACTTTATCATAAGTTCTCATAAAATGCTTTCATCTGTTTTTCTGACATGGGAATTCAACATAAAGTTTCCCTGGGTAGGGGAAAGGTGTTCTTCTCTTTAAAAGCTTGAAAATCATGACTATAAATAACCAAAACCATTGAAGATCTTTGAGCAGTAAAGCTACATAATGCAAGTGGTGTTTTAGGAATATATTAATCTAGTTGTGTGTCAAATGGATTGCCCAGAGACCAGTTAACAAGATACTGTGAACAGTGTTCTGTGAAAATAACCATTATAATACAATAGAAAATGGAACTAAGACCTATTACATCTGTTGGAAATCATGAGGGGCATAAAACAAAGTGTTTGAAACATTATGTTTACCTACCAAACAGGCATATTGTAAGCCTTTTTCACCTTCAAGCTTTATGATTTCCTCTATTTTGTGTTCAATAAAAAATGTAAAATAAGGAAAATTGATACTACAGAAACTACTCAGATAGATCCCCATAAAAGGAAAAAAAAAACACTTAACAATAGTTACTCTACTTCATCTAAAGTGCTTCTGGTTGGTTTAAGAACACTGACTAGATATGAGAGCTTCTTTCACTAAATTTTCTAAAATGGAAGTCTCAAAGGCTCTATTTCTTCACCTCAGAATTTTTTCAATTAATTCTATAAAACTATTTTTAAAGAAAATAAGTGTCCATGTTGGAAAATTATAGAAATATATATAAGAAGCAAAAATTAAGATTATATGAACTTTATAACCTCTAGGGTAGGTTTGGAAAGCTATATCCTTTTTAGTATATAGTCCTTCCAATATTATTTTATTCTATACAAATATATATATATATATATATGTATATATACACACACACACACAAACACACATATATATCTATGTTTCAAATAAAATAAGATTATGCTCTAGATTCCATTCAACATTTCAGAAATCTTTCCCTTACATATCATTTATGAAATATTTAGTAAATGGCGAATAATTATTTAATAAATATCAATGAACAGAAAACTAGTACAGCATTTTAAACAGATAACTTGTAATTTAAATTGAAGTCAAATAAAATCTGCATGATTCCAAAGTAAAATAAATTTTACCTGTATCCAATCATAGGTTTTGAAGTTAAGTGTTTACAAACACCAATCACTTCTCTAAATTTTGACACTGACTTGGCTTTAGTATTACCAGAATTTGATATCAAATGTATCCATCTGAGCATCTGTCCATATTGGAACTGAGATAAACTTTAGACAGTCTATTTCACTCTTTCAGATCATCACTAGTTTGGTATTTACAGCTGATATATCAGGTAGGCATATTTTTGCTACCTACAGTGGTGTTTTCTCCCATATGCCTCCCTCCTTGGCATCAGTCATTAAAACTTTCTCATTACTCATCTTACCATGCACTTACCACGTGAGGTTACTAATCCCACCATGAATCAATGACTGGCAAAGAACATAATTAGTAGTGGTAGATGCAAGACTTGACTCCTTGCTTTTGTTCAAGTGTTCTTGCCACTACACCTATCCCCTTATACTGAAGGGCCAATAATGTAAATCCTGGAAGCCCTCAAAGACACATCTTACATCACTGAGTTTGTGATATGGAAATGGATGGCAATTATAAAAACAAACAAACAAACAAAAAACACCCTTTTGTTTGTATTATTTAAAATAGTATATTATCATTAAGAATTAAAGCCAGGCATGGCAAGATGGCGGCAGTGTGAAGATGCCAAAATCATTATATCCAAGCTCACACAGGAATATAAGACTAAAAACAGACCGTAGACTTACATACTATGAGTTTCAAGCCAAATGAGAGTACCCTGGACTCACTAAAAGGAAGACAACAGGGAGACTCAGTGATTGGGGAGCTCTGATAGGGAAGCTCCAATCAGCAGCTCTATGCACAACCTGCCAAAACTCTGGAAATAGAGACAACTCAACTTGGTGAGTGGATCCCAAGCTGTGGGAAAAGACTGCAGCTCCCATCCGGGAGCACCCAGATGCCCAGGCGCTAGGAAGTGCCACAGACATGGGAGGCTTGCAGCTCTTCTCCCAGACTGCTAAAGCCATGGAGATAAAGAAAGAAAATTCAGCTTGGTGAGTGGAACCCAAGTTGCAGGGAAGAACTGCTCTGAGTGGGCATATAGAGCCTGGGAGGTGGGGAGGAAAAACTGGCGACTGGGATGCTTCTAGTGCTCCCTGCACCCCCCCCCCGGTCCCACAGCAGAGGACGGTGACTAGGTGATATGAAGGCATGGTCAGGTCTTGGTGCCATTTTTAAGGCATGGTCAGCAAAACTCACAAAACCCGGGAGGTAAAAGGGGAAAGAAAAAAACAAAAACAAACAAACAAACAAAAAAAATGGTTAGATAGGACTCAACCACAGGTCCAAACCTGGGAAACTGCAACAATTTAAACAATCACCCAACCCTCCACAGACACACCCTAGCATAGAGAGGTCCTAGGAAGTGCCTCAGATGGGAAGACATGCTATGGGTCTACCTGCTTACCGCATCTACCCACAAAAATTGTGGTAAAGCCCTGGAGTTAAAAAGAGACAACTCAGCTCTGTGAAAGGACTCCAAGCAGTGGGGAAAGACTTCTCAGGGAGAGACTGCTTAGAGTGGGCACAAAGAGGTCTGGAGACGCTAAGGGAGGACTGGCAACCTATTCAGCTGGGAGGCTTGCAGCCCTTCTGGCATTCTCTGCACCCCTGCATCCATGCCGCCATAGCAGAGGCCTGAAGACTTGTGAACCAAAAATACTCACAGTGCTCAGAAAGTAAACAAAACCAATGACCAACTCAACCACGGGCCCAGCTGCAGGAAGACCTAAACACTTCTAATGTGCCCCACCCTCCATGGGTACATTCAAGCATAGAGGGAACCTGGAACATCAGAAGGCTACAGAGAGCAACCGGCACCTTCCAGAGACAAGGACTCAACGTATTACTGAAAGAGCAGAACACCACAAGAAACCCCTGACTGTCACTGCCTGAGACGACAGACACAATTCTCCACAGTGAGAGCTGGAAAAATAGGAGATACTGAAACAAAGCACAATTCAGAATATCCTCTACAACTGAAGTGTCTGGAAGTCCCTCAGCCATCCCAGAAAGAAAATCCAGAAAAATGCCAGTCAATAATAGCAACACCATGTCTCAGTGAATAGAAAGTATTAGCAAATACACAACAGGGAAAAGAAGACAAACGAATACCCAAGCAAGTCCACAGGGAAAAAAATTCACCACAAAAAAGATCAGTTACCAGAAAGCACAAAAAAAAAAAAAAAAGAACTGCTTAGCCTACCAGAAAGAGAATTCAGAATCATCATGATAAACAAAAAAAAAGAAATGAGGAAAACAAAAAATGAAATGAAGGAAACCAAGATCAGTTACCAGAAAGCACAAAAAAAAAAAAAAAAAGAACTGCTTAGCCTACCAGAAAGAGAATTCAGAATCATCATGATAAAAAAAAAAAAAAAAAAGATGAGAAGGAAAAAAATGATATGAGGCAAGCTATCAAGGAATTGAAGAATGCAAACAAGGAAATGAATAAAATAAATGAAAAAGAAAAAAAAAGATATGAGACAAGCAATCAACGAATTGAAGAAAGAAAATGAGACTTTAAAAAAAGAAATAGAAGAAATGCAGGTGATGAAAAGGCCACTAGAGGAGATAAAGAATGCTGGGGAAAGTAATGAAAACAGAATAAATGAAACGGAAGAACGAATCAGCACCCTCAAAGTCACAGAAACAAAGAGAATTTTAAAAAAAGAAAAAGAAAAGTAAAAAGGAAGAGGAATGAAGAAAACACTTCAAGAGCTATCTGACATCATGAAGAAAGGAAATATCAGAGTTATAGGTATCCCAGAAGGTGAAGAGAAAGGCCAAGGAACTGAGATAATATTCACAGAGATAATAGAAGAGAACTTCCCTAATATGTAGGAGATGAAAGTAGACATCCAAGAAGCATGAAGAACAACAAACTACCATGATGATAGGAGAAATACAGTAAAACTACCAAGAATACAAGACAAGGAAAAGATAATGAGAATGACAAGAGGGAAGAAACCGATCAGGCTGACATCAGACTTCTCTGAAGAAACACTATGGGCAAGAAGAGTGGAGGGACATACTCAACAAACTCCAAAGCATTAAATGCCAACCAAGAATACTCTATCTTGCAAAGCTCTCCTTCCTCTACTAAGAAAGAATAAGGACATTTTCAGACAAACAGAAACTGCACAATTTTGTCATGACTAAACCCCTTCTCCAAAAAATATTACAAGAAGCCCTCAAACCAAATCCAACAGAAGAATGAACAAGAACAGTTCAAAGCAAGAATTAAATCCAGACAATTCTAACCAACATAAGTTTTTCATATTAAAAAAAATATTAAAGACATAGTGGGGAGCAGAACAGGCAAATCGACAAAGTACACTGCTGAGGGGAGCAGCAGGTGAGACAGGAGAGTTCTGCTTCGCCATGTGAGTCACTTCCTGGCCGGGGATTGAATTTGCTTGAAATTGGCTGCAGGTAACTTTGCAGTGCTACATTTCAACCTGTTGTGCCACCAGCGAAAGTCCATAAGTGTTTCAACTATTAGGTTGGCAACAATCAAAAAGTTGAAAATCAGTCTGTTTCCAAGACTATGGAGTAACAGATACTCTTATACATTGCCATTTGGAGGACACAGTGAAACAGCCCCCATGAAGGACATTTTGGCAATATTTTTAATAGTTACAAATGCATTTACCCTTTGACCCAGTAATCTTATTTCTTGGAGTATATCTTACTGACACATCTGCACATATAGAAATGATTTATGTTCAAGGCTATGCACTCTGCTTTGTTTATAAAAAAACAAAAAAAGAAAAAAGAAAAAAAAGAAGTGAGAGAGAGTGAGAAAGAAAGAAAGAAGGTAGAGAGAAGGAGAGTAGAGTAGAAAGGAGCGGAAAACAAAAGACCCCAGTTTTATCAAGAGAGGAGTGGTTACTTAAATGATGGTGCATGCACACATGGACTGTTAGGTAGCTAGCTATAAAAACAATGAGCAAACATGAGACATGCCAGTAGGAAAGGTCTACAGGAAATATTGCTAAGTGTAAAACTCAAAGTGCCAAAAAGAACAAATGCCACATTTTCTGAAAGATATAATACCAGCTATTAGGACAATCATTTGACCATGGGGAGAGCAGAGAGTGAATTAGAGATTACATGGTAGCAAAAAATCTGCTCAATGAATACTTTGTTAAAATTTTTCTTCTTAGTTGTTAAAGAGTCATTTAAATGCATTACTTATTAAAAATAAAGACTAAGGCCCTCCCTGGTGGCACAGCGGGTTAAAGCACAGCACTAAGAAGCTTAAGCCACTTCCGCATGAGTTCGATTCCCGCCTGCCCCCGGAGGAGACCACATGGCGCAGCAGACCTCTCCTGACCCGCCCGCTGCTCCCCTCAGCAGTGTACTTCGTTGATCTGCCTGTTCTGCACCCCACTCTGTCTCTGGTGAATCCTCTCACCCTCCGCATCTCTGGCCTGTACCCCAGTTCTGTATGAATAAATAAATAAATCTTTAAAAAAAAAAAATAAAGACTAAAAAATCTTTAACAGAAACTTATTTTTGTTCCAATGTTTTAGTTGAATGAAATATCAGAAAAAGAATGCCTTAGTTCTTTCTGGTTTAACAATTTTGAATAAGAACAATTGGGGTCTTAGAAGAGCTTTTAAAAAAAAAAAGAAAGAAAATATTCAATCAGCATGCTGATAAATTCCCATGATAACCATTTAATAATTTGCTGCTTTATGCAATGAAGTCAGCATATCCTAAGCAATGCTGACTTTGCTAACTTTTCTCACATTTCTGGCACTGCCTTTTCTAAGTGGCAGACTATCAATCCTTACTTGGAATTTATCTGTGCCATATCTCCAAAGGAGATGTAAAACTATGTAAGCTTTGATAAGGATAACAATTACATTATAAAAACAAAAAGACAGAGGGGAAAATATTATCTAATTAAGCCCAAATGCAGAGAATTATCAAATATATAAGAATTTTTTAAAACTAGTTTTCATGCCTTAAAGTTTATGCAGCAGTATTTGATTAGAGTGGATGATTCAATTGGAAATGATACACATAATATATTAACTTAGCAGGGCAGTTTTCAAATATAATTATACATATGACCACATAAGCTCCTATTATTGCCTTTTCATGGACAATTTCTATAATAAATATATAAATAATATATAAATATATATATATATATAATATATACGGAATCAGGGAAATATAATGATCTTAAAGCTAAACTGCATTAGTGTTAAATGATTAGACTTACATATTATTTTTATATTTATAATAATAATAATAATAATTAGAAACACTAGCTATGTGACTTTTGCAAGTTCACTTAAACATCTCTGGGATCTCAGTTTCTTTACTTGTACATGGGAATGATAAAACCTTATTCACAAGGTTGTTGAAAAGACTAAATCAGATAATGTGTTTGAAAATGTGTTCAAACCATGCCTAGTGTCAGTAAGTGCTCACTAAGTCGTGGCCATTATTTTGAGCTTATTTAAATGTCAGCAGTTCTATAAGATGGAGTGTATTGGTTTTTCCTGTTTAATCATGTGTATGGATATATTCATATAAATTATGGTATAATAATAGTGTTGCAGTAACAGAATACATATGACATACTGATTGTAAAATTGGAATATGAAATTCAATGAATACTATGATAAAATATCCTAGTTAAAGTTACAGCAGGAAATATACAAGCACATTAATAGAGAAGTATTGGGGTAACATTATTAATGATTATCTTTTCTCTATTTCATAAATGTTTATAACTTACTAACTATAATAAAGATAAACATAATAAACTTGGCTAGGGCAGAAATGAAGAAAATTAATTGTCAGAAATAATACATTACTTTTATTCAATATACAATTGTGTGTCTCTTTCATCCCATCTCCAACACACAAATACTCTACGTTGTGCTACTGTGAATGACAGTAAATTCTCCAGATTTGTGCACAAATGATGTATGTCTAGGGGAAGAGAATGAGTGTATCAGAAGATGGAAGAGAACATATAATTGGGAGGAAGAAAAGGGAAAATGTTATTACTACATGTCAGATACAATTGGTTGCCTTTCTAATCTCTCCAGGAAGAGAATCCCCTTTATTTCATGTTGGCAAATTTTCTGCTTAAGATAATTTTCTTGTAGCTAGGGCCCACCATGTGACCTAGTCAAGTCTAAACAGAAGTTACCAGGAGAGACTCCGTCCACAGGTTGCTTAGCCTTCTGTCTCTTCCTACCGGGAATGAGGTAGATTGCCTGATCACAGTGGTCATTTTGTGATTGTGCTTATGAAAGTTTCTAACTTAGCACAGCCAGACAGAAATAGACCAATCTCAGTCCCTGCACCTGTTTTCTCGTTCGGTGAGAAAACCGAGTTCCTATATGTGAAAGCTGCTGTGAAAATGTTCTATTTTTTGCTATTTTTGCTGCCAAACAATTCCAAACTGATACACACAAACTTCCCATTTTTCCTTAAGTTATGGGAGTAAAAGACACCCTTTCTGCACTGTGGCTTACCACAGGCAGAAGCAGAGTTCATAGGAGAGCTGGAATGGGCACACGATGGTCTTGTCATCATATGTCCATTTCGCTGTGGGCTCCTGGCTATTGGGGCTCCATTTTGGCAAATCATCCGGGATTCACTGTTCTTGTGTCATTTTTTATTTTTTAAGTGAAAAGTATATATTTAAAAGACCCATATGTGGCATACCCTCTTTAGCACTTTGGATTTTATCTAAATACAGTCCTTGGAGTATGTGTATGAATGTTAATCAGTGATGAGTGGAGTTCCTTCAGCTAAGGATCTTATATAACAGTGTAATGTGGCATCAGTGATTTCTGGAAATGGAAAGACAGACTGTTAAGTCATAGTAGTCTACCTGGAAGTTGTCTTCTTCCCCATTGCCACTTCACTCCCAATTCACACCATCCCTGCAACAGAACAGATACAGCAGAAAGAAACCCCCCCCCAAAAGAAAAAGTGGTTATTCCTAAGGAAACTGGCCTATCTTTCACAGAGCAGATGTCCTTTGTTTCAGCAATTAGCACTATAACATTAGCATGGGTATGATCCTAGTGGCACATCATAGGGCAAGAGCTAGGCCATTCACCCAGATTCCCACTGCTGCACAACATAGCCTCATCTTCCTACAGAAGACCATGCTAAGCATGGGCCAGAAGCAGTGGTAAACAAGAGAATTCTCAGCATTGCAGTAAGGAGTGACCATCCAATACAGGCCTGTGGCCTGTAAAACTCCTCTCTGTAGCTCAGGAGAGCAGAAAGAACATCTGGGAGAGTGACACACAGGACCAATGACATTGCAAATAGCTGCATAAGAAATCTTTCAGGAGGCAGCACTGTCCCATCTTCACTTTCTTCCCACACATCTTGTTCTTTAAATTTGATCCTGTCACTAACCTTAGTGATAGTGAAAGGAGTGAGAATGATAAGTATAATCCTTTGCATTGAAAGCTCATTTGGAGAGGCATCATCTGATGTGGTGATGGATGGACCTCACCTCACTTTCCAGATAGGGTCCTTGCAGGTAACATATGGCACAGATCAAGAGACTCAAACTCTTAAATGAAACAAAATGTGGACAAAGTTAGCAAAAATAATGTCTAGAACAGCATCTTGCAACTTGTAGCAGCATGGAGACTTCAATAATTCTATGCCTAAAGGATGAGGAGAGAAAATACACTTTCAGTGAAAAGTGAGCTTCTTGACAGGAGCTAAAAGACACTCATTTGAAGACAATTTGTCAGCTAGAGAGGGAAAATAAATACTCTGGCTTCCCTTTCTCTTCAGCTAATTCAACGGAAAGTCATAGGTCATTGGAGTCCACTGATACAACTCATATAGTTCAGCTTTCTAGGGCATAAAACATGGTGGAAAGAGGCAGAGTGGACCTTGAAGGGCAGGCAACAGATAGCCAGCATATTCTGAATGGCTTTAATAAAGCTTTTAATAATACCATTTGCAGAGATTTTTAGCCAGGAGAAGAGACCTGGATGAGATATTAAAGCAGATGGGGTGGAGCAACTTTTCAAACTACTACTTCTACAACTGCAGGAACAAGAGGTAGAGATAATTTTCCTGAGCTTTTTGGGAATTGCAGGAGACAAAGTGGCTGGGGATTCATTTTAAAGAAATTTATTCCTTATCTGGCATGTGGCCCAGAAAAAAACAGAAGTAGGGGAGGAATAATGTATTTTCTTCTATTCTCCAATTTCTTGCCACTGCCCCCTTGTGACCCAGCCCAACCAAAAACCATACAGACAGGGATCAATGCTGAAATTCCACAAGATCAACTTCCCAAAACACAGAGCAATGCCAGAAAGGGTGAGCAAGACAACCAGGGAAGAATAACTAGCACAGCAACCTGAGGAATTAGCCTCTCTATTTTAACAGCTGTTAGTTTTTTTTGTGTGAGTTATCCATTTGTATTCAACAAATATTCACTGAACCCCCATTATATGCTAGTCACTCGGCTCTAGAGATAGACATGAAAAAGACAAACAAGGTCTTAGATTTTATGAAGTTTATTACACAGGAGGAGAGGGAAAGAAAATGAAAAATAGTAAAATAAATATATTATTTAACAGTATACGTATAACTATTTCATTGGTAAGACAAACAATGAAACACGTTCTAGGAGCAGAGTAAAGTATATTTTAACTGGTGTTTAAGAACAGAGATTGGTTAATCTTGTTCTGATTTATGTTCTAAGAGATCACTCTTCACTGTGTGAAGAATGGAGTGAGGGAGGGAGCTAGATAGGAGAGGTGAAAGGGCGGTAGGAAAGGAAGTCAGGGGACAAGGTAGAAGGCAAGTTAGCAGGTGATTGTGGTAGTCCGCATGAAAAAATAAGGTGAAGGAGTAAGATAGAATATGTCTGGGTAATATATATGTATTTTTTTAACTTATTGTGTGATTATAAATTTAATGATTGAAAATCTTTACTGTTTGAGAAATACTATTTATTTTTTTTAAAGATTTATTTATTTTTTTCATATAGAACTGGGGTACAGGCCAGAGATGTAAAGGGTGAGAGGATTCACCAGAGGCAGATCGATGAAGCACAGCACTGAGGGAGCAGTGGGCGGGTCAGGAGAGGTCTGCCGCACCATGTGGATCTCCTCGGGGCAGGCGGGGATCCAACTCATCAGGAAGTGGCTTAAGCTTCTTAGTGCAGTGCTTTGACCCGCTGTGCCACCAAGGAGGGCCCTCTTTTTTTTTTTTTTTAAGATTTATTTATTTTTACATACAGAACTGGGGTAGAGGCCAGAGGAGCAGAGGCAGTGAGGGGATTCATCAGAGACATACCAGGGGGCAGAACAGGCAGATCAACAAAGTACACTGCTGAGGGGAGCAGCAGGTGAGACAGGAGAGGTCTGTGGTGCCATGTGGGTCACACCCCAGGCTGGGGTTTGAACTTGCACTGATGCTGCTGCAGCCAGCTTGCAGTGCTGTGTCTACCCCGTTGCACCACCAGGGAGGGCCCTATCTGGATACATATTAAAGACACACTGACAAATTGGATATGGTAGGTAAATGAAAGGAGTCCAATTCAATGATTCCTAAACTTTGAGTTTAAACATGGGAATGCATGATTCTGCCACTGACTGAGCCGGGAGAGGGATCAAAAGTTCCAGCTTTAAAACATCTATACAGGCGAACAACAAAGTCTTTATTTCCCTGGGCTGCACATCTCTCTCCAGGCCTGGTGTCTCTTTTTGCCCCTTCCAGTGAAACTTCTTAAAAGTCTCCCTGCAAGGGGTTAAGTTTTAACACTACGAAGCTATCAGCAACTGCTGCAGCAGGAGTTTGATCCCCCATCAGGGAGCTGACCCACATGGTGCAGCAGGCCTCTCCTGTCTGTCTGGCTGCTCCCCATTCGGTCTCTGGTGAACCCACCTGTGAATCCACAGTCAATCCACCTGTTCTGCTCCCCACTCTATCTCTGGTGAATCCTCTCACCTCCCACTATATCTCTAGCCTGCACCTTAGTTCTTGTATGTGTACATAAACAAAATAAATCTTAAAAGTGTTTTCTAAAGGGAAACAAAACCAAAAGTTAAGAAATAGTGTTACATCAAACTGAAAATCTTCTGTGCAGTGAAATAAGTTGTCATTAAAACAGAGACGTACATTAGTGATTTGGAGAAAATATCTGCACATCGTATACAGAGAAGGAACTAATGTCCAAGTTCTCTGGATTCACACAATTTGACAACAAGAAAACAAATAGCCCAAGCAAAAAAATGGGTCTAAGAGCTAAACAGACATTTTTCCAAAGATACAAGAAGACTGACACATAAAAAATGCATCTCTTCACTTACTATCAGGGAAGTGCAAATCAAAGTTACAATGAGATACCACCTTACACATCTGAAAATGCTTTATTTCAGTAGGGCCAGAAAACAGCAGGTGCTGGCAAGAATGTGAAGAAAAAGAAATCTTACCCTGTTGGTGGAAATATATCAGTAGACTGGTCTAGTCCCTCCGGAAATCAGAATTGTTGCCATATAACTGAGCAATTCCACCAACACCCCCCCACGTCTCCCATGCCCCCCTACCCCCAGCCAAGAGCTGAGGCATACAGCAGAGGCAGAGAGTGGGGGAAGGTAATTAGAAATTGCAGTTTAGTGTGACCATTGCAGAAATAAAGATTGTAATATTTTTTTAAAGATATATTTATTTGTGCATACAGAACTGGGGTACAGGCCAGAGGTGCAGGGATGGTGAGAGGATTCACCAGAGACAGAGTGGGGAGCAGAACAGGCAGGTTGATTAAAAAATACTGCTGAACCAAGCAGCAGGAGAGGCAGGAGAGAGCTGCTGTGCTACGTGGGTCACACCCCTGGCCGGGGATTGAACTCATGCTTCAGTTGCTGCTGCTAGCTTCATCGTGCTGAGCTTTAACCCCTGGCACCACCAGGGAGGCCCAGAGCTAATATTCTTATTCCACTACATTATTCTTTAGAATTTACAATTATGTAAATTCTCCACTCATAGGTTAATTAATTGTCATTTATTTTCTGTTAAGTCATCTGATGCCATTTTGATTGCTTGTTCAGTCTTAGGGTACATGATGATTTCTTTTCCACCCTAACAGAACTCAGACTTGTTACCACTTCAGTTCCTCAAATCTCCTTCAGCTTCTCCAAATCCTAGTCAAGTGCACTGCAGTTCCCAGGTGAATGTTCTCTGGATGTCCCACCCACAAAACTAGAGATGTCGAGAAATACACTCAAGATCTAGGTTTCTTTGGCTGTCAGTCATCTTTCTTTCCTGATCACTAGACTAGGTGAACTAAAACAACTTTTGGTTTAACACTACTCACAGATACAATGAACTCCATAAAGCACTTCACCTGCTTCCACAATTGAGTAAGATCTAATTTCCATAATAAATCACTCACAGTAGTTTTGCTTCTCTGAAGCAGCTTAGGACCATAAATCCTCTATGCCTGGGCATTGTTTTAAAATCCACAAACAATCTGCAGTCATAGCAATCTAGAGTGGTTCTCCATGTGTGTGTGCATGTGTGTGTACTTGGCCTTTTATGACATTAACATTTTTGAAGATACAGAGCCAATTGTACTGAAATTTCTCAACTTGGATATATTATTTCTTAAAGATTGGATTTTGGTTAAGGTTTTTGGCAGGAGTCCTGTGTGATAGTTTTTCCTCCTTAGAACTCTGCTCGGGACACCATTCTGTCTCATTGCTGATGGTAAGTTTGAAGTCTTTGTTAAGATAATGTCTTAGGACTTCACCTTTGAGAAGGTACTGTTTACTTTTGAAATTAATAAATAGCCTACTAGTTAATATGATAAAGTTATTTTCTGTTCCCCAGTAATATTTGAAGATCCATTAACCATCAATTCCTATGTAGAGATTACAAAACAGTGATTTTAAAATATCTGTTCTTTCATAAAGAAGTGTTTTCCATTTTCTCTACCCACGAGCACATAGATATTCTGAATTTTAATACCATTAATTATAATCCACTGTTATTTTTCATTTTGATGTTCAAATTGTGAAAAATTCAACCAGTAATTATACCCTCAAACCTGTTTTTGTTCAATAACATTCTATATGTTTCCCATGTAAGATCTTGTACATATTTTAATATATTTAATTCTAAATATTTATTTTTCTGTATTACTTACATGACTTTTCATTTTACTTTAATATATGACTTTCTAGACACAACTTTATATTATATTCATCAATTATTTATGTTCTCTTAATTAATTTTAAAAATTTATATCTATATTATTTGGGATTTTTTATTTGCTCAGCTATATCATCTAAAATAACAGTGGTACTACTTCTCAATAATTGTACATTCTATTTTTGTCTACCTAAACTGGTTAAGATTGCTAATAAAATGTTCAACAGTAGTGCTAACAGACATCCTCATCTTATTTCCAATTTTAAAGAAAAAAATATAAATATTTATTAATAAATCACCATTAGGGATGTTTGCTGTAAGATTTGATAGATACCCTCTACTTTATTACCAAATTTCACTTTTATTAGTTTATCAAGACAACATTTTAAAAAACATTATAAATGAATGTTGAATTTAGCCACTTGAATTTATTAAAGTGATCGTGTGATTTTTATTTTTCAGTCTCCTAGTTGTGATAAAAATTGTGTTATTCCCTAGCGTTAAATCAATCTGACCTATTTATGATCTGTTATCTCTTTAAAGATTTTTGTAAGGAGGTTCACAGGTGAAATTGATCTTTAATTTTCCATTCTCGCAGCATGCTGGTCAGGTTTTTGTATGAAGGTCATGTAAGTCTACTAAAATAGCTTGGGGAAGGTTCTTCATGAAAACTGTAAAACAAGGGTAATTTCTTCTGGAACATTTGCTAGAACTCACACTTGAAGTTACACATATTTGGGGAGTGTGTGGATGGCAGTTGTAAAGCACTTAAATGATAAAAATTCATTAACAGAACTATGTAAGAGAAATAGGGAAACTTTTTATTCTTTCAAGTCACTTTTAGTATTGGTATAAAACTTTCTAATATTTTCTAAAACTTTAACACATGGTATTTTTTCTTATAGTTACACTTACTTCTTAATTCTCTTCATCTTTCTTATACTTGGACACTTATGTTTAAGAGTACCATAAATTTCTCTATAAAAAAAGTTTTGGTTACATTGGTTCTTTTTATTATATTTTATCTGCAATTAATTTATACTCTATCTTACCAGTTGCCTTCTCTTCACTCTTTTGCAGTTAATCTGTTGGTTTAATCATTTCTTATATTAGGTGTTTAGTTCACTACATTTTTGTTCCTTTTTTCTAAGAAGCACATTTAAAATTATACATTTTCTTCAAGTAACTATTTTAACTACATTCTACAAATGTTATTTAGAAGTGACCTGTGGGATAGTTAGAAGTATGTTTTTAATCATACACATTAGAATATTTTAGTTATTTTTTAAAAAAATGCTTCTAGCTTAATTAAATATGATCAGAAAATGTGCTTTCATTAATTATTTCAATCATTTGAGATGTGATGAAACTTGTTTATGGCTCAATATGGTCAGTTTTTTTTTAAGTGACGCAATCATGCTTGAAAAGATTATGTATTCATCAGTGATTAAATATGATGCTTTGATCCATTTTAGCAATCTTATTTTTCAAGTTTAGTATACTCTTACTTGTTTTTCATCAATTGCTGAGAGAAGTGTGATAACGTCATGTAACATAATTATTGATTTTTCTGTTTCTCTTCTTATTTCATTTATTTATTGTAGCAGAATTTGAAGCTCTACTATTTGGTAAATACAAATATAAAATTATTATTAATAAATATGAAGTAATTAACTTTTCTTTAGTAAAACATTTATTTTAAAATATATAAGTGCTTTCATGGTATCTCTTGTAGTCATTCAGTAAATAAAAGTTCTTGTTATAGGTACATTAAACTACTTTAGTTTTTTTTTTTTTTAAAGAAAGATTTATTTATTCGTACAGAACTGGGGTACAGGCCAGAGATGTGGAGGGTGAGAGGCTTCACCAGAGACAGAGTGGGGTACAGAACAGGCAGATCGACGAAGTACACTGCTGAGGGGAGCAGCGGGTGGGTCAGGAGAGGTCTGCCTCGCCATGTGGTCACCTCCGGGGCAGGCGGGAATCGACCATGTGGAAATGGTTTAAGCTTCTTTGTGCTGTGCTTTAACCCACTGCGCCACCAGGGAGGGCCTAGTTTGTTTTTTAACTACTATGAATAAGAGGACTGTCCCGTATCCCCTATATATATATGTTAACTCACTCAATTCCCTAGTCCTAGGAAGTGGATAATATAATTAGCTTCTTTTTAGAGGTGAAGAAACTGAAGTACAAATTTATTGAAATTGTCAGTTTTCACTTAGTAATGCTGTAATAACAAATGGCCCCCAGATTCTAGTAGCTTAAAAACACACACATATTACTTCACCATATATTTTGGTAGTTGTATGCCTTTTTCCTTGTTCTCAGCATTTCATTGCATAAAGGAAAGGACAAGAAAAACTGGTGAAAACTATCACAACTCCTTTATTTTAAAAGATTTATTTATTCATGCATACTGAGCTGGGGTACAAGCCAGTAGTATAGGGTCATTGAGGGGATTCACTAGAGACAGAGCAGGGAGCAGAACAGCCAGATTGATAAACTACAATGCTCAGAGAAGCAGCAGGTGAGACAGGGGAGGTCTGCCATGCCATGTGGGTCACCTCGAGTTGAACTCGTGCTGAGGTGGCTACAGGTAGCTTCCTAGTGCTGCACTTTGACCTAATGTGCCACAGAGAGGGCCCCTTATTACTACTTTTTAGGTGGTGTGTGTGTTGGCTCACATACCACTGTTCAGAGTACATTCATAGCCAAGCCTAGGATTAATAGGTTGAGACTATATTATCCTCTTATAAGAAGGGGAAATTTTTATTTGGAATTTGTAGTTAACTGAGGCTTTCCCAAGGAAAGTCTAAAAGGGACGACATGGTTCTTCATATTTGTAGTAAAATGTACAGGAAAGATAAATTGAAGGAGGACCTGATAAGCAAAACGGAACTAGAATGTGATGATTTGGAAAACCTCAATCTATCCATGTTGGAAAAGATGCTAACGCATGCACTGTATAGAGTACCAATGGTATAGCTGTGTCATTTTCCTGGTGAGATTGGGTATTTGACTCTGAGAATCAGCTGGTGATCTCAGCAGAAACCAGGAATAGAGCTGAGTTTGTCCCGAAAAGAACTGGGGAAAACACATAACCTAATGCTGCAGATAGTCTTGAAATACATGGAAAATCAACAAGATTTTTGATAATGTGATATTAGATAAACTCTTTCTGAAAGGGAAATGTACTAGTCAAAACGAAAGTGGGCCAATAGACTTTTGGGATTTTATGGGAAGCAAGTAAATTCATAGAATGACTCTATGAACATGTGCTACTGTTTAGAAGGAAAAAAAAAATAATGAATGACTTTGAAAGAAGAGCTGTGGAGGCCCAGCCAGGTTCATGGGTCATGAGGCCTCTGTGGGTGCAGAGAGTGTATTTAGCCACAAAATATTATTTTTAAGTATTGAAATATAAATCAGTTTGCCTCTAGGAGATTTCTTTGTGTCACTGATATTTTTATCTTGTTCAGTCTCTCTGGTTGCTGTAACAAGAGCTAACCTATACCTGTTTCATTGTTGTATTTTGGAAGCAGATATTTTCCATTTTACATATCCACAGATGGGAAGAATCTTTCCCTAGAATGGATCATACTCAGTAGCATGACTTCTAATGTTGAAATGAAAATACTTGGGATGTTGTGATGAGGAAGTATATTTTGTACATGGAAAGGGGTAGGGGTCGATTACCATTGACTGAACAATGTCCTCCTGCCTAAAAGCTCTGAATATGACTTATTTGAAAACAAGGTCTTTATAGGTACAAATAGCTAACAATCTCTGTTGAAATCATCCTTCATTTAGTTTGGGCTCTATGTTTGGTAACTTGAATCTTTGCAAGAAGAGAAGAGGACACAGAGAGTAGGAGACCATATGACATCAGAGGCCGAGACCAGAGGGATGTGCATATAAGCAAGCAGTGTCAAGGATTACCTGCAACCACCATGAAATGGGAAATAAGAGGATTTTTTTTTTTAAGATTTATTTATTATGCACATAGAACTTGGGTACAGGACAGAGGTGCAGTGAGAGGATTTACCAGAGACAGAGTGGGGAGAGAACAGGCCCACTGATGAAGTATACTGCTGAGGGGTGCAGTGGGCGGGTCAAGAGAGGTCTGCCCCACCACGTGAGTCGCCTCCTGGAAAGGAATAGAACTCCCACTGAAGCGGCTGTGGCCAGCTTGCAGTGCTGAGCTTTAACACATTGTGCCACCAGGGAGGGCTCAGACAAGATTTTTTTTAAGAAGTTCCAAAACACCTTGATTTTGTACTTTTGGACTCCAGAATTATGGAAGAATAAACTTTGGCTTTTTTAGGCCACTGTGTTTGGCCATTTTATATAACAGACCTAATAATGAATCTGTGATCTTTTATTTCCTGATTGAGAACTGTTTTTGTCTTTGGCATTCTTCAGTTTCACCATGATATCTCTAACTGTGGGTTTCTTCTGATTTATTGTGATTTTGTATTTGTGTACTTATTGTATGAATTCACTGGATTCTTTGGGATTCTCTGGGTTCCCATTTTTATTTTGGTTTTCACCTGAAAGTTCAGTATTCATTTGTTGACTTTTTAGTTCTTTACAGAAATTTTTGAAAATAATTTTTCTAGATGTTTGGATTGTTGTTAATATCATTAGCCTAGTCTGATTTTTACCAGAAAAGCTCTGCAGGATGATTATCTGAATATTCTACTTAATATTGTCTGACAGCTACATAAAATTAGGGTCAAATCTCAAATTTTACACCTGACCCTGGTATCCATGCTCTTCATTGTCTTCCTGGAATATTCTTCCCCTTGCAAGCTCTGCTCCATATCATGCTTCTGCAATATTGTTGCAGAGATTATTCTATTGTAGAGAACAATTTCTCTCCTCTCGGTTATTATTTCCCAGCTAAATCTTACCCATATTTCATTTTTTAATATTAGGATTTCAGGATATGCAAAAGGCTTTATAAAAGGAATTAAGAATAATGGGAGAGTTAATATTTCAGGGCAGAAAGTTTCTCTGTATATCTTACATCACTCCATGCAAGTATAATCATTTCTACCTCACTAGATGCAGTTTACTTCAATACATATTTATTGAGCACCTCAATAATATGTGTTTTGCAGATACCAGGAAAGCAAAGTGTGAGTATGACATGATCCTTATACCTCAAGGATTTTAGTTTGGTAGGAAAGACAGATAAGAAAATAATTTCAATATAGCTTTGTTATATACAAGTCTATAGAGAGGATTATAGGTTCCCAAAGGGGGAACTTAGCCAAGTCAGGGATTTCAAGGGAGGCTTTTTCAGTACCATTCTATTAGGTCTTGTGCAGTTCAATATCCCTAGAATTTAGATAGGTGTTTGTTCTGATTAAATTGGGTAACAGGAAAGCCAATTTTAGAAGTAAGGATGGTTTTGTCCTTTGACAAGAACATAATCATTTATATTACTTAATTTAGCCAAGAGATTTTTTTTTTAAATATTTATTTATTCATACAGAACTGGGGTACAGGCCGAGATGCGGAGGGTGAGAGGATTCACCAGGGACAGAGCGGGGAGCAGAACAGGCAGATTGACGAAGTACACTGCTGAGGGGAGCAGTGGGCGGGTCAGGAGAGGTCTGCCTCGCCATGTGGTCACCTCCGGGGCAGGCGGGAATTGAACTCATACGGAAGTGGCTTTAGCTTCTTAAACCTGTTGCGCCACTAGGAAGAGCCCCCAAGAGTTTTTATCTATTCACACAATAACTAATGATTTGTCCATCCTGTGTCAAAAAAAAAAAAAAAAAAACTTGTAAAATGTTAAGTTTATTAACTGGAAACTGTATTTTGGTAAAACTTACAGTCAAGTCCCTTTTATCTGTCTCAAAAGGAATTACTCTGCTGATAGTAGAGTGATGATCTTTAAATTAGGATTCATATGTACCTGGGAATACCAAGAAACTCTCCAGGGTCTACATAGAAGCTTGATTTTTAGGACAGCTATTTCAAGATCTCTAACAAAAAATGTCTCCTGGGCTTTCCTGTTTCTCATGTCTCTTATAATCTTCATCCTCAAGGCAAATGACTCGCCTGTCTTGGATTCAATTTTGCTATTCTATATTTTTTTGGATGGAAATTTCATTTAAAAATAAGGAGAGACAATTCGAATATTGGAGAGAAAAGGAATACACATCAAATGATTGGTTAGCAAGTGCTTTGAAATGAGAGGTTTCTTTTAAACTTATTTTCATCAAAATTCAAAGAGAATTAACAGAATTCTTAACCAATAATCAATGAAAACTAATTTTTGATGACAGGTAAGTATATATTTTTGTTATGTAATTCAGAAGGAGTTTCAAGAATTATAGGGCCACAACAAATTTTCCTCTGTTCCACCTACTTATTTAATTGAATTCTGGTACTCAGTACTTATATTCATAAAATTTAAAGGAAATAAAAGTTTTCATTTAATACTAAGTAATAACCTTACAGATACAGTTCCACTTGTATCATTAAAAGATTTATTTCTAAAAAGAATTCTTAAGTGCTTAATGCATATTTATCAAAATTTATAATAAATGTCATTTTGATTAATTATACACTAATAATTATAATAATTACTCAATCCAGATGGAATTTTTAGCACATTGAGCCTCTGTTCATGAAATTTTAAAATTCAAATCATATATCTATATATACACATATTGAGTATTATAGACTAATAAAAGATTTTCAAGCGCAAATATGCATCATAAACATAAATGTTAAAATTCTCATGGAGAAATGTATTAAAATATCTTTTAAAAGGAAAGGTTTTAAACCTTTTATATTTAAGGAAGAACTTGTTCATATATTTTATACATTTATATAGGTAGATAAAATAGCTTTGAAAATTCCATTTTGTTCCGTTAAAGGAGAAAATTATTTTATTTTAAAATGCCAGTATTTTCTGTATGTGAACACACCCTCTGCATTAAAAAAAATATGATGGCCAAAATAATAAAGCAGTTTATGAATATTTGTAAACACAAATATCTCAATATTGGTTTATGGAAGTAGGTGAGCAAAAATGTTGAAGCTTCTGTTGTAAAGCATGCCTTTTGATATGGTCTCTTCTTCACCTACAGATATAATGAAGCTAGATACTGTATATAGCTCTTATCTTTTAACCATGTGAAAACTCTTCTAATAAATAAAATTAAGTATTTCTCCTTGTCTTTATACTAAGTATCAGTTCCTGGGGGAAACAGACAAGCAAACACTTTTTCAAAAATGTGGAGTTCAAATCCAACTTGTAACACCTACTTATATGTGTCACTAAGAATAAAAAGACAATCAATATGTTCTTTAAATATATTTTGTTATTGTAAGCTGAAAATAGTTAATACACAATTTGGACATTTTAAATTACTCTTCATGGTAATTCAGTTTAAACTATGGAAAACTGTGTGGAGTTTCCTCAAACTACTAAAAATGGAACTTCCCTATGATTCAGCCATTCCACTCCTAGGAATCTACCCAAACTACATAAAAACTTTATTGAAAAGGACACTTGCATCCCTGTTTATTGAAGCACATAAGTAAGGTATGGAAACAACCCAAATTCCCAAAAGTAGATGACTGAATAAAGAAGATATGGCATATATATACAGTGGAATATTACTCAGCAACCAAAAAGATAAACATATGACAGCAACATGGATAGAGCTGGAAAAAGAAAAATATTGCATAGTTTAACTAATAGGATTAATGTAGAGGAACTAATAAGTGACCAGGAAAAATAATTATAGTAAATAAAAATAAAAATCAATAGATAACTATAAATCAGAGACATTCTGCAGGGAATGAGGAGGGAGAAGGATCAAAACAGGGAAGGTAATAGCACAGGTACTATTGTGACAGTGCACAGGTGAATTGGTGGTGTGAATTCTGAGGACTACCCCTGAGAGGAAAAGCCATACATTGAATAAAAATTAAGGATGATATAACATAGATATAAAATAAAAAAGAATAAGAAGATAATCTACATGTTCTTTAAATCTATTTTGCTATAGGCTAAAAATATTTAATACACTTCTTTTGGCATTTTAAATTACTCTTCATGATAATACAGTTTAAGTAAAGCATAAAATTTGGGGTTTAAAGGAAACAAACAAAAAAAATACTGAAGTAAAGGATTATTTGATAATTTTTGATAGACAAATCAACTATTTAAAAATATGTATAACTTTTCAATATTGATACTAACTGCAACTATAAACAGTAAAAATGCAAACAGAGTTCCTTTACTTAAATCAGGACATGTTAAATGAGAAATAACACCATATATAAATTGATTGACTTTATATTTGCAATAAAAAATCTTTAAACTTTAATACAGTATTCAGAGAAAAAAGAACTAAAACTTTAAAAAAAATGCCATGATTGTAACTGGGTAAAGAGGTAAAATTTAAATATTTTAAGACTCAAATTCCTCTACCTGTGCCTACCTGTTTATTAATAACATATCATAATATCATATATTTTCAAAGAAATATTTTTAATGCTAGAAATTAAGTCATAAGTTGAATTTATATAGACCAATAGAATTTATGTAGCCAACAAATTTTTTTAATGTTTTAATTAACCAAAGTACCCAACTAGCCAACTAACCAACCAAGTATAAATTAATATGGATTTTCAAAACCAATTCAAATTGTGTTTCTGCCATCAAGAGCACACAATACAATTTGACAATAATACTGATAATGCAAAGAAAAGAGGTTTTCTATTTACTATTCAGGTTTGTAATGCAGAGCACCATATTTATTTAATAAAATACAAATGTTAACCTGTACATATACACAAATATGTATCTCCACTAAGCTATCATCCACTCTGTGCCTGGCTTTAAATAATTTGTGAACCAACTATTCTTGCTAGACAGTAGAACAAATATAATCCATTACTCAGATGATCCACTTACACATCTCTAGTAGCAATCTCCCATAGAGAAAAAATCCTTAGACAATGAAGGCAACCAATCAGCCGGACCTAAAGTTGAAATCTGTGTCATTTATTACTCATTGCTTTTCAAGGTGAATTTAACAGAATGGTATTGCTAGCATACTTCTTGCTGTTAGTATGCAAACATAAACTCAGAAATGGAGCATAGGTGTTTAAATAGTTGTTAAAATATTCAAACATGTAATCAGTTGATTTCTCTTAATCAAGAGAGTATCCCAGTGGTTCCCAAAGGGGGAGGGCGGTGAGGTGAGGAGTGAGCAAAATCGGTAAGTGAGGTCAGTTGTGTGGTGGTGAATGGAAACTAGAATTTTGGTGGGGATTATAAACGAGTATATGAAAATATCAAAGCATAAAACTTTATACTTGAAACTTATGCACAGTCATAATCAGTTACCTCAATGAAAAACAATACCTTTAATAACTTAAAAATATGATATAAAACAGTTTAGTTATTGAAATCAATGAACACATTGGTTCAATATACCTGCTAATTATGTACAATTCGATCTCTAGAATGCATTCCCTTTAATAAACATAATTTTAAATTAGTAATAATCCTATACTATAAATGTTGGATTTGGCATGAGATAAAATATAAATTCTAAATATAAGTAATAATTTACATAATTTTGGGTAAAGACTAAAAATTAATATCTTGTTTTATAGTCCTGTGTTATTAGAGCAAAATCAGATTGGTTAATTTAACAGAGAAGAATAAGTTCCTTTTTATTAATTAGAAATTGCATATAGCTTCAAGTGTGTGTATAGGTGTTAAACTTGGAAATTTTTTTTATTCATAACATTTTGTTTAGTTACAATTTTGAAAGGAAAAAAGTTACAAGTAAAATAGTGATTTTTAAAACATATTTATTTATTTATGCATACAGAACGGGGGTACAGGCCAGGGATGCAGGGCAGTGAAAAGCTTCACCAGAAACAGAGTGGGGAACAGAACAGATTGAGGAAGTATGTTGCTGAGGGGAGCAGTGGGCAGGTCAGGAGAGGTCTGCCATGCCATGTGGGTCACCTCCGGGGCTGGGGATAAAACTCATGCTGAAGTGGCTTTAGCTTCAGAGTGCTGTGCCTTATTTAACCTGCTGTGCCACCAGGGAGGGCCCAAAACAGTGATTTTGTTTTTATATTGGTCACTTACACATGGATATATTTTACTGAATAATGTGGCTTTTTTTGTTGTTTTTTTGTTTGTTTTTAATGTTATGTTTGTTCCAATGTTATTAATTAAAATATATTTTTATAATTATTGAATATTATAACACAAAACTAGATTTACATGATTTTAATTTTTTTAAATTTTATTTTAATTTTCTAATATTTATTTTTACTTTATTTCCCAAAAATATTAGTCCATGAATGATTAAGAGAAGAACACACAAAAAATTATTCTTTAACCCTAAGTGATTTGAGAATCATTTTTAGGAGAGTCCTCTGAGTCTCAATCTCCCCTTCTATAGAATAAAAATTTCAATACTTTAGACAGATGTGTATGGCTATATAAAATCATGAGTAGAACTTGATTAGGTGATAGTATCATTCAATAAATAAAAGTTCTTGTTGTATATAAAATAAAACTAATTACGATGAACTATTATGAATCAATGGACTGTTTCATATTCCCTTATGTGTTAATTCACTCAATTCCCTAGTACTATTGCGTGGATAACTAGCTTCCTTTTAGAGGTGAAGACACTGAAGTTCAATGTTAATGAAATAGTTTTCACTTAGTCATGCTGTAATAACAAAGTTTCCAGATTCCAGTAACTTATAAAAACACATGTATTCCTTCCTCATATATTTTGATTGCTGTATGCCTTTTTCTTTTCTCTTCTTCATCCAGGACCCAGGTGGAAAGAGTACTCAGTTCTTGTCAGAGACACAGCACTTTACTGGAGAAAGGAAAGAGCAAGAAAAGTGGTGAAAACCTATCATAGTTCTTAAGGATGCTTGCTGATGTGTATTTACTCACATCATGGCCATTGTCAGAGCACATTTATGACCAAACCCAAGATTAATAAGCTGAGGATTTAGTATTCTCTTAAAAGAAGGGGACATTGTTATTTGAAAACTATAATACAATCAACCACAGTTATACAACTTATAAATATTTGTGTCAGTATTCAAACCATACCACCATCAGAGTTTGCATTCTTCAGTATAACATCAGGTATCCTGTTTGCCAGATAACTGAATCAAATGTAGAAAGAAAAAAAATGTAGAAAGAAAAGAAAATTCTAGCAGCATAATTCTTTTAGATAAAATGTAGTATAAAAATTGATGAGCATGCAGCACCACAAGAAACCTGAGGACAAGTTCAAGGTCACTCTAGGCTATAGACTTCATCATCAATGCATCTTCAACACCAGAGAATGCCTTACTTGGAGAGTACAGAAGAGATAAATAATAAAGGCCCATGTTCCATTTACACAATAATGACAAATGTTTGATTTTAAAGCCAAATACCTATATCTTCATTTCTTCCTTCCTTCCTTCCTTCCTTTTTTTTTTTTTTCACTTAAGACTAGAGCTCAATTTCTCACAAAGTTCATTTGACATTGTTTGTGCCACATGCTTGCTTATGTTGCCCATTGGCGATGCTGTTAGAGTCATGGAAGGGACTGTATTAACCAGATAGTCTACAATGCCTAGTGTGATGAGCAGATATGATATTGTATATTTATAATTTACTCATGTATAATTCTATGTGTAGTTGTTTGCCACCTAGTGGCAGTTGTTTTCAATCCAAACATTAATATTCATGACCAATTCTAATTAGTATGCCAATGTGTGTTTTTTTTTAAGGAAAGATCCCAAAGTCATAAAATGTTTAAAAGTGTTGACAATGACATTACTTTGCCTTAGCAAACTTCAAAAAAAAAAATACCTTGCAAATTTGGTTCATATTTAATCCTTGACAATGACAGATGAGCCTATGTATTCACAAGTCATTTCCTGTTGCAAGAAGAATATAGGGAATGATAAAATGAATATTTCCATTTTTAGCAAATAATACTAAGATGTTCTTAGAGTGTTGTGTTTTGCACACAATATTGCTTAGCAAAATATAAACATAGTTGCAAAACTCACTGATTTATCATATATACATTCTGGCTTATGTGGCTCTAAAGAATTATTTTTGTTGTTGGTAGTCATGTTTTAATTTTTAATATTTTTTTAAAACTTAGTATATCATCAAATTCTTGTATCATATGGGCCAACATGGCCCAGGGATAATTTTTACAAAATTACAAATAAAAATGAGATAGCTATTCATATCAAACATACTAGCAAAAATCAGAATCTAGTTAATGAAAAACTTTGACAAGAATATGATATAATATTGGTGCTTGGCTGTGGGTGTAGTGTAGTAATATACCTTTAAAGATGTGTGAACTTATATTTTTAACTCACATGAAACATGTGGTATCATACAAAGTCTCATGCATTATTGGTGGAAATATGGACTATGGTAGCCATTTGGGCAATAATATTAAGATAATATCATGTAAGTATATGCTTAAGACCCAGTATATACAAGTATATCTATGTATATATCTAAGACCCAGCATGTACCTCCTTTTGGGTAAATATGCTCACATATTCAGGACCATAAGGAACATCTAGGAAGATGTTCATCACAGCATAGTTTATAGGAATAGGAAGCTGGAAAATGTATGTTTGTCCATCATTTGAATACCAGAATAGTAATAATGAATGAATTTTCACTGTGAACTACTATACAGCAATTAAAAGTAAAAGATATAATAAGCAGCAGAGAAAGTTTAGAAAGCATATTGCTCAGTGGAAAAGCTAAAACAAAAAGAACTTATGGATATAAACATTGTAAAGTATAATACATACTATAAAATAAAAATTCATATTTTGCAAAACCATAAGATCTCCCAACTTTGAATTTAATATATTTAAATACATTGCAATGTTGGGAGAAGCAGAGGGAATTGGGACATGAATTGAAAAGGGCACAAGTGAAGAAAAGCACTACTGACTAAGCTAAGGAGAAATGTTCCTGCAAAAATCAATGAAGGCACTATTTCTTACACTGAGAAATCAATGATGACGAAGACCAACTCAACCTGTGGATATAATGTCCAAGTGATAATGATTGTGCTGAAATTCAAATAAAAAGAATTACAGTAGTTTTTAAAGAACTCCAAATTTTCATTTTTATATAAAGAAGAAAAATTTACCACATAAAGGCAATATTCATTTTACTGGGATGATTTTGGTTTGAGGTGAATTATAAACAGCCTGAAATTACTTCTATTTCAAATTCACTGAATATTGAGATTTTGGATATATAGTTATTAAATGGACAGAGTTTTTAGTTTCAGAGTAAGTCAGATACAAATACTCAGAGGTGTGAAAGTGGGTAGAAAGTAAAAGTTAAAAATACAGACAAATTAGGAAACAAATTGTTCATGTCAGCAGTTCTCAAATATAGCGGTTTCCTCTGCCATAGAAAACTGATGCTGGGCAAACTCCATAGAAATAGGTGTAACTGTGCCCTCCCTGGTGACACAACAGGTTAAAGCATAGCACTATGAAGCTATCCAAATGAGTTTGATTCCCAGTCAAGGGGGTGACCCACATGGTGTGGCAGACCTCTCCTGGCCCGCCCTCTGCTCCCCTCAGCAGTATATTTCAGTCAATCTACCTGTTCTATTTCCAGTCAGTCTACTCTGTGGTGAAGCCTCTCCTCCTCTCATGGCGCCCCCCCCCCCCAAACTCCTACCCCCACCTCTGGCCTATATCCCAATTCTCTATGTATACATAAATAATTTTTAAAAAAAAATTAAATAGATGCAATTGTGAGGAAACCATCTGCTCTCTGGTTTGCAGACACATAACAGGAGCACATTAAAGTCTCAGAGACAGCCTGCATTAACCAAACCTGTTTGGCCTCATCAAACTTGGTGTTTCTCAGGCCTACTTAGCCAAGCCACCTTTCTCCCTGTAGAAGGGAGTTATTATCCCCTGTCACGCTAGCCTTGTATTACTTTGGAAAACACTAGTTCACAGAGACTTCTGACCTTCCAACTACCATCACTCCATTTAGACCTGTTACTTTTCATGTCACCAGATCTCTGTGAATTTCCTTAAATATATATATAAACACACAAACATTAAAATAGTAAAAAAAAAAAAAACACATACACACTCAGAAGCAAACTATGACAACATAAAAACTTATCGAAAATATTGTAAATAATAAAGGAGTAGATTTTCTTTCAAATATGAGCTCTTAGTGTCCATCCAACACTGTAATTCTTTTTCTCCATTCATAACATATCTTCAACATCCTTATCAGTGTATTCATATCATGTATCACATATCTTGAGCTTTTTTTTACTGTTATAGAATATTCCAGAGTCAGGATATAGATGAGGCCTGAGGCCCGTTTAGTACCAGGATGAGAAAACAAGACAAATGCAGCCCACAGATAACCTAGGGTTAGCGATCTAAACCCCAAAGGAGCTCAGGGCCCTGATAGGTGGGAGTCAAGAAACAGCTTTAAACTCAACAGGGAAAGGGTAAGGCTACAAATGGGATTAGAAGAAGCCATGAAAATTAAGGAAAGATCAGAACAAAAATATGGCATGTGTAGGAGAAAATAAATACAAATTGTGATCATTTAACATGAGTCAGTACTAGCTTAAGAGCTTTACATGTCTTGTTTCTTTAATATTACAAAAAATCCTACTAGGTTTAAATATTTTATTTATACCTTAGAGGAAGCCAATTACTAGGTGAATGGACAGGGCGCATGAAGGCAGACCATGGCAGCTGGTATTGACTCTCCCATGTGTGCACTGAGCCACAGTTCCAGGCTCACTGCCCCCACTGCTGGGCACTGGGCAGGGAAGGCTGTGATTGATATCATTTGGGAGATGGCCACACACATCAGGAAAAGCCCTTCCATAGTTTCCAGTGCCAAGGCAAGTAGGAGGTAGGAACGTCCAGTTGAAGAGTATGCATCTATGTCCTGGCTGTTTCCTAACGGTTGAGGGCATTTTCTAATCAGCTGAAGAATATTACAAAACCATGCAAAATCCACATTCTTGCAGTATCTTCTCAATACATCCTGACCAGCTTTTTCATACTATCTCAAAAGTTAGTCACTGTCCCTTTGTGCTAACCTTGTTTCCGAAACAGACTTTCCCTCGAGCTTCTCCCCATGTTGCAACATCACCAGTCCCCTGAACGAGTCTTCATCTCATGACACTGTGAGCTCTGGGATGCTGGAAAGAGGGATTAATGCCTGTATGCAATGCCTTACCTTGCCCTGCCTGGCATGGCCTTGGGCCCAAGAACAGGAGCTTGAGAATGTATCTTCAATGGATTGGAAGACATTAAGCCACATTCAAGGGGAGGAACAGGAGACAGTTATGTAAAATGGACTTCCTTGATTTCCAGGGGATACCACGAAAAGAAAAGTCAAAATCATACAAATGGACCTTACACTAAGATTAGTAAAAATAGCTGGAAAAAAAATGTCATTTGCTTTATAAAGGAAAGAGAAAGAATTAAATTCACCCATTTTCAAATGTCTCACTATCTGAGCTTTCAATAGGTCAGGTATGAATCCAGACACCAACTCTTTATGTATAAGAGCATGATCTATGTGTAATATCTCTATATAAACATCACACTAGAGTAGGCATTGTATGACTCTAAGAAGAAGCTTAATCATCTGTGTCTAAATCTAGTGATTGCCGGTATATATAGTTATAGTCATTGACATATCATGGCTTTATTTTATGAAACACTTCATCATAAATTAGTCCCTTCCATATTGAGGGAAGATATTCAGAACAAAAAGTTCTCACATTAGAGATATGGTGAGTCACCTCTATTTTGGTGACTCATGCTACTTTGGTTTTATAACCTTCTTAGTAATATGATAATAGCAATAGTTAATTTGTATGTGCCTCTACAGTCCTCTGAAGATCACATAGATAGTGTAGAGCAGCAAAAAGAGGCTTTCACATTTTAATTCCAGCTATACTACTATCAAAATATGTGCATTTGGGTTAGCTGTAAGCTTTAATCTCTCCATGTGTAAAGTACCTTCCCTAAATAGCTATTTGAAGATTAAAGGAGGTAATCAACCAAAAGATCTAAGTCATATTATGTTCTCAAAAATACTAGATTTATTTATATCCTCCTGCATCTCTCTTGACAATAAAAGTACCAGGCAACAGACCTTACCATTCAAGTAGGTTAAAGCATGAATTTATATATTTAGCCTATTTTTTTGGCTAGCAAAATGAGGCTAAACGTAGTCACCTGCCTACATTGTGTATGTTAAAGGCAAGACTTGAATTCATGCTTCTTTTAAGAACCTTATGCACTGTCTTCCTGACATCCAAGCTGCCCTGGTGAAGAGAGGGAAGGAAAGGATTAAAGCAAGAAGTAGAGAATTGCTAATTTGCAATTTGGCTTCTTAAGCTAAATACCTCTGTAGGGCAGATCATATTGTGGAGATGCTAACAGTGAAGCACAAAAAAAGTTAAGTAAACTTGCTTAAGGTTGTAACAAAGCTAGAAGGCATGAGTGGACAAAATTGGAAAACCAGTATTTTATATTCCAGAAGTCTGTGGTTTCCTGTTACTGTTGTGAATGATTTGTCTTCCTATGGTTTGTATGCTGCACGATATGCAATAATAATGGGAAGATATATTGAAGGCCTATTTGTGCTGGCTTCTGAATATTTCTATTCAACCCACATTTACTAAGCCCAAACTGCAAATGTTCCATCTAAATGTTTCTTCCATGCTACTCAATGCTTTCCTCACTCTTTTTGCTCATTACTGAAAATGTACCATGGAAATAATGGCTTGTTCCTTGTTAAAATGCAGAATTATTTTTTACCTCTCAGTTTTTCTCCAACATACCAATAATTTGGGCTTTAAAGTACATTAGTTTGCGACATCATTGCCTGTCTGTTTATAATAATGTGTAAGAAATTTCCCAGGATAAGTAAAAAATAAAAAAGAAGACTGTAGGTCATCCTCACAAAATGCCTTGATGTGATACTCTGATCAACTAAGTCCATTTAATCCCATAAAAAGTTCAGGAAAAGAAGTGGTGTGGTACATAGTAAATATTGTGCAGTTATTAAAATCACATATTCTGAGGAAAATTAACAAAATGCTAAATAATTCCTAAAGCTAAAGAGAACGGGAACAAAAATTGTATTTACCATATTATTTTCATTTGTACCACATGTGTGCAGGTCTGAGTTGATGGACTCATGAGTTTGCAGATGTATATGTGCATTTGTAAATGTGTATGATAGTGTTTGGCCAAGTCAGAGGCAAGATGATGTGACCCTGACTTGATCATCCACTGTGTCCTCTGCAATAGCCTCTCTGCACCTAGGCCAATCTCTCTAAAAATTTTCAGGAGCTGTTACTTCTGCTGTGTCCATCTTATTCTTCTTGAGGAAACAGAAATTAAAAAAAAAAAAAAACAGTACAAAAGAGTACTCTGAAATAAACTACTTCCTTTACCATAATCCAGAAGCAAACTCATTGTTTCTTGTGGCTTCCAGAAATGTAGGCTTAAGCAGAGACATATCCCATCCCTACCCCTTTCTATATATATGAAATTATATTGTTCAACATCATTGTACTTTCTACTTTATGTACTTTAAACATTTTTCCATATCAATATTTTCTTTCAAAAAGTATTATATATAGTAGTTTCTATATATGAAGCACCTTGCAAACACTGAATTATTTAAGCATTTTGCAAATATTGATTCATTTAATCCCATAATAGTGTGTATGAGGTGAGTACTGTTCAGTGTGACTTTTTAAGCTACAGAGTGTAGAGAGATTAAGATACTTGCTGTAGATGATCCAGAAATAAGTGGTTTTAAATTTAAAGCCAGGTATGGTTCCAGTATGAGTTTCCGAAAGTTACTCCTAAACATTTATCTAAACGGCTATCTGGCCTGAACTGTATAAAAAATTCTTGATGAAAACACTGATATCATTCCTCTCAACTAAGTGAAATTTCATTGTATGAGTGACCACATCAATAAGCTTAAAATCCTACTTATAAGTATTTAGGATCTTTCCAGTGTTTATTAAAAATTATTGCAAGAATATCATTTCATTTGTCATCTTTCTCTGTGTAAATGCACAGTCTAACCTCATGAAAAATGCTTAGCATGATGTTACTAAATCCAAAGGCAAATCTTATAAATGCTTGATAAATAATAATACCAAATTATTTCACAAAAATTTACACCTATTTTTCTCTAATTAATGCTCTAGGAGAGTGCTTAATATTAGTATTTACCTAATATTCAAATACTTTTGCTTGCCAGTTTGTCAAAAGGGGAGGTAGAAAGTTGCAAATAATTTCTCACTATTTGTATTTACATCTTCAAAATTAAAAGTGCAGTTGAGCAGATTTTTACATGTTTATTGAACCATAATATTTCATTTTCTTTTAAGCACTACCTTTTATATTTTTTAGCCTTTGCCAGTTTCTCTTGTGAGAATTTTTTCTCATTGATTAACCAGTGCTTTTTGTTTTTTAAGGCTACTAGCACTTTTCTGTTGTATGAAGTGAATATTCTCCAGCTTGGAAGAAGTCCTGTCGGTCAAATAAACATTATGGAAGTAGTGACTGGAAACTCTCAGCAAATACACTATTATATTAGAGGTGTTTCTGTACACTGAACTTGGAAGGATTTTTGATAACAAAATATTTGGAATTAATAGCAACACAGAGCACATGTGAGATACATTTTCTTTTTTTTTTTAAGATTTATTTATTTATGCATACAAGAACTGGGGTACAGGCCAGAAGTTCAGGGGGGTGAGAGATTCACCAGAGACAGAGTGAGTAGCAGAACAGGCAGATTGACTGAAATATACTGCTAAGGGAGTAGTGGGCACTACAGGAGAGGTCTGCTGCGCCATGTGGGTCACCTCCCTGGCTGGGAATCGAACTCATGCTGCAGTGGCTGTGGGTAGCTTCATAGTGCTGAGCTTCAACTCTTGTGCCACCAGGGAGAGCTGAGACACACACTTTCAAGTTCGTGCACTGGAACTTAAACCGACTAATGTTGAGTCTTTCATTTAGTCTCTCTGTGTCTCAGTTCCTTCACTTCTGGTAGGTGGGGAATGGTGGATGTGAGTATGATGATGTTCTGTGGGGACTGACTAGATCAGTTCTGCACATGATGAGTGCTCAATAAAGGGAAGCTTTACAGATGGTAGTCAAGGAGACCGGTAGGTTCATCTGATGCATACTCTGTATGGAAACAAAATATTGAAGAGAACACCAAAATGTTAACAGCACATGTCTCTGGCAGTTGGAATGTGGGGATTTCATATTATCTGTTTCATTTGTCTGCATTTTCATTAATGAACATATAGTTTTACCATCTGTGTTAAATATTACTTTTAATAATCTTTTCCTTCCCAGTAGACTTTGTTTATTAACTTCAACCAACTCTGATTCCTCCCAAGCTCTTTAGCTCTATCAATCATAGTTAGTGAGTTAGCGATCCAGCTATGCCTTGTTTTTTTTTTTTTTCCAAATATTTAAAGGAGCATAAAGAAATCAGTATTTATAAATATTAAAGTAAAAACAGGTCAGAGGATGAAAAAAAGGAGAGCATGATGTTAAACTAACTAAGAAGTATATTATATAAGATCCAATATAACTGTTATATTCGAAGAAAAATTTTGGTTCTGAGCTTCTAGGAATAGAAAGCAAAAATGAGGAAGAAATGATCTTTCCTTTATAGGACAAAAAATCCCCCAGGATGAAGAGCTTTTCCCAATCAAAGAGGCAGGAGGAAATATAGCAGGCATATTTTCAGAAATGGCGTTTCATGTCTTTTTTTTTTTTCTTGAAATGTATCCCACTGCAAAGCAAGGTAACAATAAAACCCAGTTAAGTCAATTTTGCGGTCAATAAGAGAACATGGCCAAGCCCATTGTATTTGGATTGTCAGACATAATTAGAATGAGAATACCTACTGACAGACAAGGCCCATCCCTGTCCTTCAGGAAACCCACTGAACTCAAGATTTGCAACATTATCACTACAATGCTTGCATCTTGTTATTCTTAAGTGTTGGTTTAAGCCATAAATTTCATAGAAGTAGAGATTAGTTTGAGAAAAAGTATACTTTGTGTTTTTGTTTTGTGATATTACACACAATATACTTGGTGATTTATATCTCACTAATTAGTTTGATCCAGTGTCACACATTCATTTTCATTTTCAACTGCGAATATATGAATTTCAAATACAACTAATTCTTAAATTTAGTTTGGACAAAATTAATTAGGGATTTTGGATCATGTATGATGATGAAAATGCATTGAAGTTAAGGTCCTTTTGTTATGTGGCATACAGAAATGCATTCCAATCAAAAATAGGAATTGAAATGGTGTTTTGACTTGTCTTCCAATAGCATAGCTTATTTTAGAAAACACTTCAAATTGATGAGGTGCTACCCTCGTCAGAGTGTGTGATGTTAAAAATTTAGCTATTGCTCTGATTTCTGTACATTCTGTGTTTCTAACCTGAAATTTAAAATAAATCCCAAGTTTATGTAGGTATGATTAAAAAAAGGGGGTTAAAATATAGAGTTAATATTTCTTACGCTTGTCTTGAATAATTATAAATTATAACTACTTCAATAGCTGATCTAAAAAATGAACATTATAATATTTTGAAGAAAAATCTATTCTTTCCTAATAAAGTATGGTAGGAAGGATTGATTTTTCCATGAGGGATTTCCTTTGTTATTTTATTGATTTAAATCCAGGCAAAACTACCATTTCCTAAAATATCAGAAATAGTGGCAGACTGACCTTTTTATTCCTGGTATGGTAGATGATATATGACTGATAGATGGATAGATAACTAGATAGATAGGAAACAGACTAATTTTGCATTTAATTTGTTACTTGTCACTCCTATCAACACAGATAATGGAGTTTTTTTTTTTTTTAATATAACTTATGTTCTTTAAACATTTTTCTTCTTAATGTGAAAGACCATTCCACACTCCAAAACCTGTAAACTGTGCAGGGTCACATCTGAATTGATTCTGATAGCTATTCAATTTTACATTTATCACATGAAAATTGAAGTAATTTAACATGTGACATTAGATTTTAAGTATTAAGAAAATTATTTACTAATAAAATTCTTTTTTACATTAACACATGCTCATTAGTTCATGGACTCTAACCTCTACAGGGTGAACCTTTCAAGAGACTTTCCTACCTCTCTGGTAACTATCCTGCCTTAGAGGAGGACATACAATGCTACATTTCATCATGTTGTATAGGTTATGCAGTCTAAATATTTATCCAACAAATTGCTGTAATGCACAATGAAGGTGCAAATTTTAAGCTCTCATGACATTTGAAGTATATTTTCAAAATATTTTATAGTGATAATTATTATTTCAATAATACAAACAACTCTTTCATTGTGTTTCCAAAAGCAGGTTTGAAACAAGAAGATAAAGATGAGATGAAAGTCTAAGTAGAATTATTAAGAAAATTCATATACTTAGAAAATAAAGTTGGCTTAAGAATGAGACTTATGGGCTCTCCCTAGTGGTGCAGCAGGTTAAAGCACAGCACTAAGAAGCTAAAGCCACTTCAGCATGAGTTCGATCCCCAGCCCCGGAGGTAACCTACATGGTGTAGCAGACCTCTTCTGATCCACCCACTGCTCCTCTCAGCAGTGTACTTCCACAACCTGCCTGTTCTGCTCTCCGCTCTGTCTCTGGTGAATTCTCTCATTGCTCCTGCATCTCTGGCCTGTACCTCAGTTCTGTATGCCCAAATAATAAATCTATTTTTTTTAAAGATTTATTTATTTATTCATATAGAACTGGGGTATAGACCAGAGATGCGGAGGGTGAGAGGATTCACCAGGGACAGAGTGGGGAGCAGAACAGGCAGATCAATGAAGTACACTGCTGAGGGCATCAGCGAGTGGGTCAGGAGAGGTCTGCCACACCATGTGGGTCACGTCTGGGGCAGGAGGGGATCGAACTCATGCGGAAGTGGCTTAAGCTTCTTAGTGCAGTGCTTTAACCCACTGCACCACCAGAGAGGGCCCATAAATAAATCTTTATTTAAAAAAAAAAAGAATGAGACATAAAAAATGTTATTCTTGAGTCATTGAGTTACTAAATAGTGCTAAAATAGTTGCAATAAAAGCATTAACTCAAAGCATTCCTAAACTAGATGATTGAAGTGTCTTACATATTTCTACCACACTATGATGAGTATATATTATTGACAGCTAATATTTAGTTCATGCACACCACATGATGAGCAAGAATTCATTGAATTCTCACAAAAATTCTCAGAGGAAGATGCCATTAGTTCATGTTTTACAGATAAAATGACTGACATACAGAGAGATTAAGCTAATTTCCCAAAGCTATGTGGTTACTAAGTGGCATATTGCTGGTATTTGAACCTATAATCGGAATTCTTAGTCAAATATCTTAATCGCCATATGGGCTAAACTAGCTTATATCTCTCTTCGTTAGGGTTTTTGCTGTTAAAAATGTAAGTTACTAAAAAACAAATCAAGTACTGCAGATCAAAAAGGTTAAGAGGATCAAGCCAAGTCATTTCATTAGGCAGCAAAGCCAAGAACACTGGTTTCCTGTCCAGTACAATTCTCAAAACTATGCTGCCTCCCCGTTCCATGATATGCAGAGGAATTCAGAAAGTAAATTTAGAAGGATCATCTGTGGTAAAATGACCACAGAATAATTAAACATGACCAAAGTGATTTAATCATTTCAATTTATATTGGCTGTCTGGTCCCCACCCTCCAGTTTTCCATCCATGGGGGCATCCTTAAAAGTCTCAAGATACTGATCTGACTTTCTTAGACACAGATCATTCTGCCATAGTCCTGAGTTATGGCCTCAGGGAGGACACCATTTTTAGCTCGCTGTGAATGTTATTAGAGTTACATTATTTTAGCTCACTGTGGATGTTATTAGAATGTTATGAGAAGCATGCCATTGTTTGCATCATAGATTGAGATGGTAGGAGCCTCCTGAGCTGACATCTTTTGTTAATTTTAAATTAACCTAGAAATTAAACTAAATTACTTTTATTAGAAAGAAAAATTGGCTTGGTAATGATCTGAATAGTCACTAGCCCACGTTTCATTTTAGGTCATGTCTGGAATTGCTTACATAACCACCAGGAAGTCAATAAATCTCTCCTAGTCTGATGATTAAAATTATGAAGCTTAATTTCACCCTGCTTTCTGTCACTTAGCACTACCCAACAGTTATTTTATATGTAATGTGTTCCCCTTATTAAATCATATAGAACCAGCAGAGAAAGCTGAAGGTACCCAGTTGCCCACAGGTTAACTGGGCTTTCCCCTCTTCTGCTCACATGCTTTAAGACCCACTGAGGCACAGATGCATGGACTGGGACTATCGGCTCTAGCATCTGTCTAGAAGACATTTTCTAGCACTCCAAAGATGGCTTAGAAATTTGCAGAAGCCTATATAATCCACTTACAATTCACCTTCTGCAATGACTTATTCATAACTGTGTAAGAATTCACATCATGGCATCATTTAAAATAGTGCAATAGCAACAATTCCAACCAAACCTGTATGTGGCAAGACTCCAGTATTAAGGGATTTATGAAGCAAAATGAAACTTCTGAGCTGTATAGTATCCTGCAACCATTCTAAATGAGCTACAGTAAGTGGTATATAGAAATGGCAATACGTTTACAAAATATGATCTCTATTTTTCAAAAACACAAAGCTTTATATTAATATTCTGAAATTTAGCAAATATTACATCTGAGGGGTGAAATTATTTATGGATTTCATTTTCTTTGTGAATTTCTGTATTTATTTAATTTTTCCTGATGAATTTGACCGATTCCATGGCCTTATCACTCTCGTAGTACTGAGTCTGGCCTCCCATTAAATCTGGTTTAATTCTTAGGTGAATTCCTACCTGAGCCGAGTGCTGCTGCCAGGGACCAAGCCCCCATTACGTTTGTTCTAGGCTAGGGGGACCAAGCCCCTTCTTTCCCTGTCTTACATTGGTCTATTTTGTTCAGGTCAGAATGTGTTTTTTGTTGTTTTGTCAATGTTCTGATAATGAGGCCAAGGAGAAGTTTAGATAGAAAAGAAGTAATTTTTTTTTTCTGTTTAGTAATTCTTGACTATGTTAGTCATGACAGTGAGTTAAATGATTAATAATTTATTCAAAGCAAAACTTTGGAGTTACTGAAAATAACAGAAGTCTTTCACAAAGCAATTTTAGACAGGTATGTATGACAGGAGACAGTGTGTCCTGGACTTGACCAGATGGTGAGTGAACATTTACATGAACATCAACAAAGTGTTGTGTATAATAAGACTAACTTCAGTTTCTTGCTTGTGAAGTAAATATGCTCCCAGAAGTAAGCAGAGATTTAAAAAAAAAAAAAAATGTGACCTTAAATTTAAAGAAAAGAGAAAAAAATCTCCCCATAAGATGTATAATCATTTTTAAATTTTCTGATTGGTAAGTTTAGATCTCACATGGAGTAACAAATAATTAATGTGTTAGAAAAGGGCATGATAGTGCTTCTCAGAGAAAACTTCGTTTATCTGGCGAGCTTCAGCTTTGCGTGGGTTCACTTTCATATAGTCAGGTTTCACTTCCTGTAATAGATTATTATTTTTCTTAACCCAGGATGAAGAAATGATGTCAGTTTATATCATAGCTATTTGATCCAGCTAGCCTATTTTAATTAACATTATCAGTTCTCATCTCACTAGCATTTATATGTAGAACCTCAGATTGTCCAACCCTGTCATTGCTATAGGCAAAATAAATGTTCTGTATTAGTACAAAACTTTTATGTAAATTTGTCTATGTCCAACCATGCTCAGCTGAGTTCCCAGACTCAACATTATGTTTGAATTACACAAGAACAGGAGACTAGAAATGTAAATATAGAGCTCTTACACTTATTTATGGAACACCTGTCTGCAATGTGGCATCTGAACAGTATTACTGGATGGTTCATTTCATAAATTTTCATATGCTTAATTCTGACACACAGTAGTTATTATAATTCCAGTAGTAGTTTGGGTTCATTGATTTCCAGATAGTTTTCAAATACTTTGACTTTGGTAAAAAATTAATAGAACTTCACCAAACATCCCCCTCTTTCCACTCATTTGGAACTGTCCTTACCCTAGAAGTTAATTGAAATCATTCACAGGTATGTGTTAAATTAGCAATCAACTTATCCGGATGTTGTTTGAGCTGCACTAGTTAATTTCTAAGCTGCAGAACTTATTTCACAAACTTCCGCTGCTGCTTCTCCTCTCTGGCTTCTCTTAAATTACTGGAAAGATGCATTCCCCAGTGCTAGACAAAGCAAACCTGGAGAGATTTGAAAATTTGGTTTATTCTAAACTTAGATTCCATGAGACTTTGAGTGGTACTAAATTTGGTAAAACCTGCTCGCTCAGTCTTACTGTCAGCTTGGTTTAGAGTCATCTGGACTTGATTTTCAGAGAAGAACCTGAAGATCAAAATTCAGCTGCACAAACTATTGCCAACCTAATACTTTACAGGGGTGTGCATAAGCTTGTGGTATGTGTTTGTGTGTGCACACATGCAAATATGTCTTTAAATCAAAAACAAACCATACTTTGAAACATTGTGATTATTCAAATCAAGTTTTAAGACTTCTACTCCACCCCCCTGGTAGTGATTGTGGGTTTTCCCTGGAAGAAACAGTGGAAAAATATCAGGAAATGGGTCTAAATGTTCCAAACCTTTTTTTTTTTTTTTTTTGGAAATATTTTTTAAGGCAGAATCTATACAGAGTCATTCCTTTTTGTAATTACTTGGTTGAAGCGCCGATACTTTTATTGGCTAAGTTACTTTTGAAAAGAGAATAACAAGAATCATTTCTTTTCACAGCTAATTTTACAGGAAATGTTAGTAATGTTCCATTTTCAATAAATGTTAGGAAAATAAATAACTTGGATAAATGAATGAATGATCTTGCCTACAATGATACTTGAATTTTTTATGTTCAGTACAACTTAATATTTTTATGTCATTGTGCATATTTCTGTAAAAAAATTTTATGTACACATACCATTATTTTAAAATTATATAATTGTTTTGGTTGGTTTATTTTTCTTAACTTTCATCATGGAAAAATCCTTTCTCGACTTGGATATCCTCTAATGATATTATCTACTGAAAATGTTAATACTTAATGATACTTGCATTAGTTAGCCTCCAAAATGGCTCTCAAAGATCTATAGCCCCTGTATTGTTTTGGAACTGTTCTTGTTTTGGCCCCTACCACAAAGAATCCAGACTGACCCTGAGTGGACAGCAGTGTCCAGAAGGAATAATGTGTGACTCTCAGGATTGAAACTGACACTGTACGTTCCCCCACACTGTGAGAAAATGAAGGCAGCAGCTTAGAAACTCTTTTGGAGGGGAATTGAGGCACCTGATGAAATGGCCACACCTGGGAGAGAGCCATCTTGGAAGTGGCTCCTTAAACACCAATCAAACTTTCAGTTGAATGTCACCACAAGCAAAATGTGATTACAATTCCAAGAGAACCTCAGTAAGAAGTAACCAACAGTGTCCTTCTTGAATTACTGACCTAAAGTTTGTGAGCAAAGGAATTGTAATAGCTACAAAGAGAAAAGATGAAACCTTGCCATTAATGACAATATGACGGAAATGGAGGGGATTAAACTAAGTGAAATAAGTCAGGAGAAAGACAAATACCAGATGGTTTCACTTATATGTGGAATATAGAGAAAGAAAACAGAGACAGATAAAACCAAACAATAATAAACCTTAGAAACCTGACTATAGAATTGAGAATATCAGGGTGGCAGAGGAAGGAGAGAACTAAGAGGATCCAAAGGACTCTGGCAGAGGACTACGGATGTCTTGGTGGGAGAGTGATATGGTGCCAAACATCTGAAGTGACATGATCCTATATCTGAATCTACAGGTGTTATAATCCAATGTGACCTCAATAAACAAAGTTTGCAAGTATGAAAAACTATCATTTTAAGCCAAAACATTTTAGGGTTGTTTGCCACACAGCTATAGTAACTAGAATAATATTTATATTTAATATGTATTCAGCAAATTTATAGATTCAATTCTCACTTTTAAGAGTTTAGAAAAGTCAGTGATAACGCTAAGATCAAACACATATATAGACCCTCCAACAATCTTCTATCAAACGTCTCTTCTTTGAAAAGTTTCTTTGTTCACTGTATTTAAATTTGTGCCATTGAATTCCTTGTTGACTTTGATATTAACATTGAAAGACTGCAAAGCTGCCCATTCCAGGCCCAGAATTTCTGTCTTTTTACTACTTTGGAAGATCTTAGCCCTCTCTGAGGACCCGTATCTTTTACAATTCACATCTATTAGTGCCTGTTCAATTTTGGTGAACTATATCTACTGAGTGCCTGAATACAGGGCTTAGTGAATCATGTGTGATAAACACATGGACCAATGAGCACCTTTGACTCCCATATCAGGTACTGTGCTAGATGTTTTCACTCTACATTCTGTGTTTGTACTCCACTACCCTTTGCAAATCTACACATATTTGATCTTCCCAACAAACCTCTGTATTGAGAGAAATAAGAAATTCGTGGACAAAGATTTTCCTAGCAGTAAGTATCTTTCTGACATGCTTTTCTTTTACAGGATATAATCAACTTTTGATTTGAAGAAAACCTGAGAACTACTCCTAGCCAATGGCATTAACTTTCCCAAGAGACACAGAAAACTAATAATGAACAAAAAAGAAGAAAATTACTACAGAACAATAAAACATAGCATGAAATACTAGTCAGTAAATGACAGCTTAAGAGGACAGACGACCTGAGATCCAAACACTAAGATGAAGATGAGATGAAAACAGAACAAGCAGAAAGGACAGAGCATAAGGACCAGAGGTGGGATATCCCTGGACACAATGACATATGAAGGCCAATGGGCAAGAGAAGAACTCACAGGTGGAGGATCAGAGAGAAAGGCCAGTAGGAAGGCCAGTCTAGTCAGGAGGTCTTTGTCTGAGAGAAAGTTATCAGAATCTTTCTTTAAAGCAATGGGTGTCCGTGAGGACGTTAGACAAGTAATTGGACTATTAAATCTACAGGGTTGTTATTTCTAATCTGCACTAAGTGGGAAACCCTTGGAGGACAAAAATAAATGCAGTGTTGTTAGGAGACAGCACATCAGGATAGGGAGGGAGGTTGGCAATTTGACTACAGAGGTAGTAACAGAGAGTGAGAGACGTTGATATATGAACGCACGCTTTGGAGGACAATCCCGAGGAGCATGTTGATGGATAACACGAGCGGTCTGCTGCTACCTGCCAGACCTCAGCTCTTTTGGCCCTGTCACTTTTTGGCCTGAACAGTACTATTCGTACAATCATTCAAATCTCTTCAGACCTTTCCCTTATTACTTTACAAAATAATAAATATCGGAAAATATGAAAACGTTGGTCTTCTAGGTTAAAAAGCTAGTGTCTTAAATGTGATCTCTGGAGACAAAAATGGACATCACTAGGTATGCTCTTTAGTCTGAAAAACTCTCTTAATGTGTAAGTTTATTGTTCTCTTTTTATTCATGTTTGATACTATTCATGTTTTCTTGCTTCCACATACAAATAGAATGGGGTGTCTGTTAAAGGTCTGCACATATAAGAATTAGCCCTTGATATACTTATTCAGGTAGCAAAACATTGAGTGTCTACAGTGTCTGTTGTACTTCTCCGTGGGCTTCAGTACTTGCTTTAGTTCTTGCCTTCACAGGCCTTATAATGGAATGGGTACAAAAGTAAGTGAACAGAAAATTGCAACCAAACAGGAACTATGACAGGCCATGCTCAGGGTACTATAGACACATTCAGGTGGATATACTGAGAAGGTGGATGATTTCGGGTGAAAGACAGTATTTTGGAAAAGCCCCCATATGAGTGGCTTCCAGGCTTTGGAACCAGTCTGAGCTACTTACCTGTGAGCTCATCTGGCAAAGCTAGTCACCTAGTGAAGGCTAAGCATAGCCTTTCTTTCACAAACACACCACAGAGTACCATCTTCCCTTTTTCTAACAAAGCACATGAGCAAAGGCTGTTAAAGAGACAAAAAATTGTAATTATTGTAAGAGATAGGCCTTAAGGCCTTAGATAAAAGTGAAGATGCAGTAAGCTGGTATAAGAAATTAATAGCTTTTAGTCAGAAAAATAGAAATCTCTGCTCCATTGAAAAGTGGTAAGTTGGGGCTCTCCCTGGTGGCGCAACAGGTTAGGGTGCAGCACTGCAAGCTGGTCACAGCCACCTCAGTGTGAGTTCAATCCCTGGCATGAAGGTGGCCCAAATGGCATGGCAGACCTCTCCTGACCTGCCTGCCGCTGCCCTCAGCAGTGTACTTTGTCGATCTGCCTGTTCTGCTCACCACTCCGTCTCTGGTGAATCCTCTCACCACCCCTGCACCTCTGGCTTATACCCCAGTTCTGTATGAATGAATAAATAAATCTTAAAAAAAAAAAAAAAAGGTGGTAAGTTGCTTTCACAATGGCTTTGCTCTGTGAGTCAGAAGAGCTCCCCTGTGGGTTCTATGTGGAAACAAGTAAAAGCAGATTGTAATACTGATTCAGAAAGTACCAGAAACAATAAAAATGTACTTATTAAGTGAGAGCTAAATCATTCTGTGGCTGAAGGGTGACCTCATTGTTCACATGTGCTTTTGTACTTGTCATGTTGAGAAAACGGTGTACTTTAGTGGAACTCACAAATTTGGATATGCCCAAAGAGGTCAGGATCTTCTTTTTGGAAACACGAATGTTTGTATGCCTCTCAGAAGGATAGGATATTTTCTGTAAAGAAAGACTTTTAGTATTCTAGCATCTGCATCCTGGGTCACTCTCTGATTATCTTCTGAGTAAGCCCACCCAATATCTGGTTATTATTTGCTCTTTCCAAATTCCCTGCATATAATATGGTACTGTCTGAGTTAAGCAGCCAGAGGGACTGACTTTCAAAAATTTCAAATGTTACCCATACAACTAATTTGGTTTATCCAAGTAATAATGTTCACACACAGCAGCATCTGCTCAATAAATGACTCCCCACTTCATCTTGGGTTCTTCTTAAAAAGCTATCCTTATTCCTCATTTATTAGAAAGTGAAGTGCTTAGGGTAGATTTTATGCTCACAGGAGGCTTGCTTCTGAGCAACAGCAGAATAAGGAAATGAATTCACTTACCCACTTTCATGAGCAAATCTGGAGTAAGTCAAGGTTTCTGATATTTTTGCTGTGTCCATGGCAATTAAATACTTAAAAAGTTAAATTTTAGGTCTGTGGATTAAATACCACATGCTTTCCGGTCTCTATCTCCATAAGAGCTCTTACTATGTATCCTATCCCATTTCTTTACCATTCTTTTCAACTAATGGGGAAAAGCTTAGAAAATATCTGTTATCTAAGTGGTTACATGAATGTAGCTAGTGAATAAGATTCTACATGAATCTTTTATATATATATATATATATATATATATATAATTTATTTATACATACAGAACTGGGGTACAGGCCAGAGGTGCAGGGGCAGTGAGAGGATTCTCCAGAGACAGTGGGGAGCACAACAGGCCAACTGATAAAGTATAGTACTAAGGGGAGCAGTGGGCAGGTCAGGAGAGGTCTGCCGTGCCATGTGGGTAACTTCCTGGGCGGGGATCTAATCATGCTGAAGTGGCTTTAATGTTTTAGTGCTGTGCTTTAAGCCTTTGTGCCACCAGAGAGGGCCCCAAGATCTTTCTTAAGGCTGAAAGATATATAGCACAATAAAGATAATAGAATTGAAAACTTAAAAAGTGCCTGGGGACATTTTTCCCCTCATATATCATTTTGCTAATGACTATGGAAATGCTTATAAAGCAACTTGAAACTTATTTTGACTCACTAAAATGCCAGAATTTGTATGAATTTGGCTTGATTCACTAGGCGTCCCCTTAGGCACATTTACCACCTTTAACTCCATCCCTTGGAAAATCTTTGTTATCTGTGAAGCTTTCTAGCAGTCGTACATAGAGTATTCCATGTCTTCATTAAGTTACAATTAGGTCATTTTTATTCCTTCCTTATAGTAATACAGCTAACAAAAATGACAGATTTTGGCATAGTTTGGTATCCACCACAGCACCTCTGATTATTTCTCAAATGTTTTTTGTTGTTGGGTAAAATCTCAAGCATCTTGCCAAGTGCTCTTTTCTCCACAACATCCAAATCTATGCAAATTTCAGGGAAAATTTAATCCGTATGTTTCTGATTCATTCACTCTTAACTCATCATACTGTTGTTTTCAAAAAACAATTTTATGTCCAAAAAACCCTAAGGGCATTTAAAAATATATATATATGCAATCTGGTTTTAGTCCTTTTTCTTCCCAATTGGAACAAGGAAGTAGTGTATTTTTAAGTATTAAGTATTGAACTTGAACTTCCTCCACCTCATTTTAACTCTAAATTATTCTTGTAAGAAGTAAGTTCCAATCAGAATATTGAGAATGTGAAATGACTGTACATTTCTGCCAGAAGTTGCCTTGCCAGAACCAAGGCTGACTCAATCAGCCTCAACCAGCTCAACTAAGCCAAATCCTTCCCTGAAAGGCCCTCAGCGCTTTGCGTCTTAAGCTGACTTCTCTGCTGAGTCACCAGTTAAAAATGCTGCACTTGTGGATCTGAACCTGCCATCTTGTAAAACTTATGAGCTGAGGCAAGTCTGAACCCTTTTGGAAAAAGTGAGTATCACCCTTTGTAATCATTATCTCTGAAAGGGGGTGGAGTTCTCTCTCTATAAATAGCAGACTCTGCATCTACCACAATGTTGTTTGTTTATTTTATTACACACCATTTTAGGGTCATCAAACCACATTACAGAGGACTTTAGGTTTCATGCAAAACACCAAAATACATCAAGATCCTGAACACATTAACAAGTAAATAACAAATACATGTTTATGCATTGCTTCTAGTAGAAGCAATCTGGTTGGCATTTTCTCAAGGGAGTTATTTAAATTTTAAATGGAACAACATCTCATTTAGATTTCTGCAAATATGCTAGAGCAATGAAATAATTTATACATACAAGAAACTCTTCACTGAAGCACCTGGGTACTTGGCAATAATTAAAATACAAAGTAGACTTACTAACTTTCCCTTTTAACTTTCTACCTTTTTGCTTGTTCGTGGAAAATGAAATGAAATTTCTAGAGTAGATTGCCAAGCACCTACAGACCACTTTTCCTACTACCATTTAATGCCTAAGTACAATTTCCTCTGAATCTTTCTGTTGCATCTTTCAAAAACTGTTCTGATCATTCCTTATATACTCATTGTCTATTTTCACAATAGTGTTTTCTCAGAGTCTTTTCATTTCTTAAACTTTAGTCTCTTTTATCTCAGCTGTCAGAAACTGAGCATTATTTCACTTTATGCCAGCAATATAATTAAGGAAATAAATGATAGAGGATATAAAAATGATGGAAAATGCTGTAAATCAGAAATTTCTACACAAAATTTCAAAAGTTGCCTGGCTATATATAATTCCCATACTTACTTTGTTGGCTGGTGACCTCCAGCCCACCTCCACCATCATTAATTGTCTTTAAGGACATAATTTAAATCAGTGGTTCTCAAAATATGGTACCCAGAAATGCAATATATATACTTATATTTATATAAATTACATAAACTTATATTTATACAAATTATATATATGCAGAACTGGGGTACAGGCCAGAGGTGCAGGGGCAGTGAGAGGATTCTCCAGAGACAGTGGGGAGCACAACAGGCCAACTGATAAAGTATAGTACTAAGGGGAGCAGTGGGCAGGTCAGGAGAGGTCTGCCGTGCCATGTGGGTAACTTCCTG
>NW_004567102.1:65997283-66035279 GCF_000260355.1 Condylura cristata | reverse complement strand
GGAACAGACCAGAGGTGCAGGGATCGTGAGAGGATTCACCAGAGATAGAGAGTGGGGAGCAGTTTGGTTGATGAAGTACACTGCAGAGGGGAGCAACAGGTGGGTCAGGAGAGGTCTGATGCACCATGTGGGCCACTTCCCCTCCAGGAATAAAACTCATGCTGAAGTGGCTTTAGCTTCTTAGTGCTGTGTTTTAACCCTCTTTGCTACGAGGGAGGGCCCTGTAATCTATGTTTTATGGAGGCCTTCAGGTGATCATTGCTTTGAATTTCCCCCAACAGATGTTTCTTTCCCAGATATTATTTCAAGTCCATACAATCTGTACATTCTTTAGTTCCTTTCCATATCCCCATAATGTTTTTCTACTGTAAGGTGCACAGGCCAACACCCAGAATTGTGATCAAAAGACTTAAAGTAGGTACAGTGAGATAATGAGATAATGAAAGTGTGTCCGCATTTTCAGGTAATACATCTTGACATAGGCTTGAGGGAGGGAGAAAATTTCTATCTAATAAGGGTTTGGATATTAATAATGACTTGTCTATCCAGGTGTTTTTGATACTCCGCTGTGACAGTTTAGAGGTATTATCCCTTGTTCTGGCTTTATCTTTCAAGACTCAATCTATCACTCAAGTCTGAAACAATAGGCCCTCCCTGGTAGTGCAAAGCATTAAATCTCAGCACTAGGAAGCGATGTGAAAATACTGCCCAGTGACTTCCATTGCAGCAGGGAGGTGAACCATAACAGCACAGCAGACCACTCCTGTCTCCGCCACTGCTCCTCTGAGCAGTATGTTCCAGTGCATCTGCATCTGCCTGTTCTGCTCCTCACTCTCTCTGCTGGCTCCTCTCGCTGTCCCGCATTTCTGGTCTACACCCTAGCTCTTGTATGCATTAATAAAGAGAAAAAAAAAGTTCAATTTTCATTGATAATTTCCATACCCCCCTGACATTAAATAGAACTGTTTGCTCTTAATTTTTTTCATGATTTAGTGATATCCTGCAAGCACTTTATTTTAATTTCAAAAAGGCAGTGAACAACAGATGTGTTAGAAGCCGTGAAAGAGAGAAATAGGTTAGAGAGAATCAGTAAAACTAAAAATATATAGTACCCGGTCTCCAAAGGAAAGCCAGCTATAATAGGAGGTGCAGAAAGCTTTAGTGGGAACTGGTTTTATTTAATTTTAACACTAGAAGCAAAGGAATATAACTTTTTAAATGCTTTTAGATAATCTGAATTTGTAAGAGCAAATCTTTAAGATGTCATTAAATATCGTTTTGGAGTTTGGTCATCCACACCAATTTTCAGATTCTTATAATTAAATATATACATACCCACAACTTGTTATCTATTAATCCAAAATCTAAAATCACTGGAAATTTTCACTGGAAATTTTTTGTAGTAGATTATTACCTGACCTTAACTAATTTTGTGTCAAAACTTTATCAGAACTAACATAAATTTCTCTTTGTTAAAGATTTATTTATGCACACAGAACTGGGGTACAGGTCATACGTGCAGGGGTGGTGAGAAGATTCACCAGAGACAGAGTAGGGAGCAGAACTGGCAGATCCACAAAATACACTGCTGAGGGGAGCGGCCAGCGTGTCAAGAGAGGTCTGCCACGCCAAGTGGATCACCTCTGGGCTAGCGATTGAACTCTCACTGACGTGGCTGCGGCCAGATTGCAGTGCTATGCCCTAAGTCATTGCACCATCAGGGAAGGCCAAAATTAACATAAATTTCTTTTCATTTTTTTATTTATCCTACTTGGGATGAATGTTCACACATTTTGCTGCTCATCCAATGTTTTTGAACAGTGCAGTTTTAGAGCCCTTTTGTGTGTCATATGATGCATTATTGTGATTTTATCATGTTTAAAATTCAATTTTTCTGAATTTGGAAATATATTTGGACACAAAATTTTACAAAATTTTAGGATTAGTGATTGTAAACCTGACCTCATTTTCTCCTCTTTTATCATTTTATCAGAAATTAGTTTTAAATTCTGTATGGTTGTCTTTTTTTTTTAGACTTTTACTTATTTAGGCATACAGAACTGGAGTACAGGCCAGAGGTGTAGGGGCAGTGAGAGGATTCACCAGAGACAGAGTGGGGAGCAGAACAGGCAGATAGAGGAAGTACACTGCTGAGAACACAGGCAGGTCAGGAAAGCTCTGACCACAGTGTGGATCACGTCTGAGGTGGAGGATCAAACTGTTGCTGAATCTAACTTCATAATGCTGTGCTTTAACCCGTTGCACCACCAGGGAGGGTGCCGGTTGTCTTTTTTCTTTTTAAGGATTTATTTTATTTATTTGTGCATATAAGAACTGGAGTACAGGCACAAAGTGTGTGTGCATGGTGGGGGAGGGGGCTGGGAGGTGGGGTGAGAGGATTCACCAGAGACAGAGCAGGAAGCTGAACAGGGGGATGCACTAAAATACACTGCTGAGGGGAGCAGCTGGTGAGACAGGAGAGACTGTGTGCTTGTGGCCAGCTCCAGGCCAGATCAAACTGATGCTGCAGCAGCTGCTGCAGAAAGCTTCATAGCGCTGAAACTTAACCCTTTGCACCAGCAGGGAGGCCCATAAATTCTGTATGGTTTTCTTAGAAATCTCTTTCATGCCTTGAGGCTTCTTCATATCTGTGTTGAAAGAAATAGTTGTTAGGTTTGGGATACAAAGGCACTAGAACTTTCTTTCAAATGATAAAATTTCCACAGAACAATTTAAAACCCAAGACTCTATAAACAGTTGATCATAGTAAAATGTATAGATTATTACATTTTACTCGTTAACTTCCATATGGATGTGCTGAATAAGAAGAAATAGATACGTTCATGTACATATCTGTATATAATATGTACACATGTATATGTTTGATCAATTTAACAACAAAAACTTTGGATGCATGTGCCCATCTCTTTATCATGTCCTACTTTTATTGTCCATCACAGTAATATTTCAAATAACATATTTATTATTGTAGCATTAACTGAAAACACATGCACAAACATGTTCTTCCTAAAATACTCTATTGGTCACCTAGTATTTTTTAGTGTATTTATAGAAAATTGGCATGTTTCAATATTGTATCCAGCAGAGTGGTTATAATGAAATAAATGTTGGCTCCACTATATTGTGCCAACTCCCTGAAAGCATAGGTTATGGATGACTACTGGGGAACTATATAAATAATTCTGATGGAATCTGAGTTGTACCCATAACATATTGAACATGTTGGGCTCAGAGCAAGTGACATACAAGTCCTTTGCTCTACACTTTGGCTATGGCTCCCAGGGTTAAATCTTATTTTTTAAGGGAGAAAATTTGGTCTACTGCAGTTACACACAGAGTGACAACAGTTAACCCATATTTACTGAGGGCCCATCATCCACCTAAATTTGAAGCAGATGCTGAGTACAATTGTAAAGTTACTAGCAGGCAGAAGCAACTTTCTCTACAAGAACTCCCAATGCAAGTAGAGACAGGAGGCAACTAAATATTAAGGTAGATTAATGTTGTTAGTATTAAAATATATATTTTGTGAAAGTCAATTTCAGTGTATTGTGAAAGACAGAATTGACTTTTTTTAAAAAAGATTTATTTGTTTATTCTTACAGAATTGGGGTACAGATCAGAGGTGTGTTGGGTGAGAGGATTCACCAAAGACAGAGTGGGGAGCAGAACAGGCAGATTGACAACGTACACTGCTGAGGGGAACAGCAGGTGGGTGAGGTGAGGTCTGCTGCACCATGTGGGTTAGCTCCATGGCTAGGGATCGAACGCGTGTTACAGTGGCTTCATGGGCTTCATAATGCGGTGCTTTAACCCATTGTGCCACCAGGGAGAGCCCAGAATTTCACTTTTAATGGCTAACTTAATATGGTATATACAAGTATTGATCTGTAATGGCACATACCTGAAATGTATATAATGTTATCATGCAGTGTTACTTCAATTAAAAAATAATTACATAAAAATTAAAATGTATCTAGAAAAAAAAAAAAGTCAAGCCCTAGCTTGCTGAAGATGCACTTTCATCTTTGCCAGAGCTAAGGCATATTGCAAATGCACTCTAAGTAATGGGTACAGAAGACAGTAATAGGAAAAGGACTCCAGAATGAGGTAAATTCTCACCCACAAGACGGGGTGAACCAAAAGGTGCAGGGGTGAAGACTGGTAAATGAAGGTCTGATTCTGGAACTTCAGGACAGAGCAATATATTGCTCTAGATACTATATCCTGGCAGTTCTGGAAAACATTTCTCAGGCTAATAAAGACCATTAGTTTAGAGAATGAGAACCCTTCTGCTTCCCAAAGAGAGTCAGAGTTTTTATATCACTATGGTATGAAAAGGTCTGAGGACTCTTTGTCCCGCAGGAGGTGGCCTTTGTGAATGAAACAGAGAGAACAGGTCATGATTTAACATTATTGGTCGCAGAAGTCGTTGGAGACAAGCTGAGGAGTTCCTAACTGGAAGCCCATGTTTCTATTTAGGTTTGAGACAGTAATTTCTCAGACAAACAGGGAGAATTTCAAGTCCCTGCTTATTTGCAGTTCTGCCTAAAAACAATCAACTCATCTTTCAAACTTGACCAAACTACAAAGAACTCAGTCATCTAATAAGGATGTTCATTTTGGCACTCAGCAGCTTACGCGTGGCTCACAGATGGCTTCTGTCTCATTTTGTGTAATCCAATCATGCTGCATTACTGCGTCTCACACTTAGTCTTCAGGAGTAATTGAAAAGCTCGTCCTGACAATTGTCTCTTCTTCCAGACATTGTCCATATAAGGAGTACGGCTTTTACCAACTCTTGGGTGTGGGGTGTGTACATGCTTCTGAAGGTCACAGTTGTTCCAAGCAAGATATATTTCTTTGCATTGCCTTTTGGTTACTGCTGGTCTGTCAGTAGGCGACTTGTCTTATGTTTGCTTGGGCACCAGGCAGAAAACCTCCCGAAGCACGACTCTCATGGTGTGGTGGTAATATAGAGGCATCCGCGGCCAGGAGATGATTCTCCGGCATTTCAACAGTGGCTGTTTAAGAAGCACCGTTTTACTCAAAGGCAAGCTTTCTAGTATTAGCACCTGCACTTCTGCTATCGTTTTTGGAAATCAAGACAGTTTGTCCTCAATCTTTTTTTGGCAAGGTGTGGTTTTGTCTTTCCAATTTCTGAAAGATGTACAGAATTTTAAGGGCAAAGTATTGAAATATTTTAAGCTGTAGGTTTGTTACTGTCTTTTTCCCTTGAGGCGAGTGTTAAGAGTTGTGCTTTAGTTCAGGATAAAAATACCTCTTAAAAAAAATCAAAGTACCTAAAACAAGGAAATATGCAAAAACCTCAAAACAGCTGTGTAAATTCACACAGGCTTTGAGCCTGTAAAGGGCCAGTCTTAAGCGCCTGACACTCTGCAAAGTCATATTTTTTACTTAACAATTGGACTCTGTACTCGTTTTAGTAAGATGTCAGCACTGTGCAGAGTTCCTCAAGATTTCTCTGCTCACTGCCACAGCACAAGCCACCAGTAGGAAACATTTAGTATGGCAACAGCTAAAAAATTGTCTAGGTCAATGAAAATATTATTTCAGGGAAAATTTTTTAGACATTTATTTTAAAGAGGATTTAGACTTCATATTTTATGAATGATTTGGTGATTGAATGAACAATAACTTTGCTGGAGAGATAAAAATGAAAATTTCTCTAAGTAACTTACATAAGGAGGGACGCTAGATAATCTGGGTTTAGACACATGCATACATACTCCCTGGGGTAAACTAGCCGGCTAATTGTTGCAGTTTTTCATTTTTTGAATCCCAGAACTTTGTAAGTAGGATGACAGCCATAGAACATTAGGCCAATGGTGAATATGTTCAAAATAGATGAGTTGTTGAAAATCTGAATTTTCATGGTCTAGCCGTGTAAGTCCACTTAAGTCATTGTTTATTGTCAATATTATCAGCACACAAATTACTGATATGCTCATAAATTAATAACAGTAAAACTGACCTTCATCTTACGAGAATTCTAAGACTCAATGAACACTTACAGAGTACATGCTTTGTGCCAGGCATTGGGCTAATTAGATCCCCTATCTCTACACTTAAGTGAGAGAAAAGCTGACTCAAGTGAAAGTCATGGCCAAAGGCCATTTAATTAATTTGCTGTCTGGGAAAATAGCACAGGAACTGGGAAGAAAGCCCAGGTATGAGGTTGCTGAATTGTTGTTTATGAAAAATACAATGTATTGTTGGTCACAACTCCAGGAGAACACATATTTTGTAACTACATTAAACGAGTACCAAATTATAATTGTAAAAGTAATGTTACGTGTAAAAATTTCACAGGGAACAGGGGTAGTTCACTTGAACTGGAGAATTGTGCATATATATATACTTTCAGAAAGAATTCTAGTAAGTAGGCCAGATTCTGTGCAATTATCCTACAGTGGAGAGAGCCACAGCTCATGAGTCTTCTAAGAAATGTCCAAAGAACAAGCAGCAGGCTTCACATGGGGAGAAGTAGAGAGCAGGTTATTAACTATTGAGCACATACAGTACTTAGTGCTGGGAATTTTACACATGTACTGAATACAAAAACCTTATGAGGTTTTCCTTATATTTCACAAATGCACAGAACAAATAGCAGAGAGTACTGGGGAATGTCAACAATGAGCACAGATGAACTGGGAAGGAAGTCGCTGTGTATCTCATCCAGAGCACATGCTCTTATGAACAGATTATGTTTCCCAGTGAAATGGACATTTTAATCTTTTTTCTTTACTTCATTCATTAAAATTTAAAATATATCTACTAACACTTACCTATGCTAAGCTTGGCTGGAAAAATCATTTTTGTGGCTGAAAAAAATCAATGTAATTAAACCAAAGTATCTTTCTTTTAGAGTCTAAAGACATGGGCATCTCCATAAATAAGTATAAGACAAAGAGACCAAATCTTTAAGACATATCATAATGCTAAGGTTGTCCAAGAAATAGGACATATATTCTGCTCTGGGGTGGAGGGTGGGAGTGACATGGAAATATGATTCATGTGCTAGACTTTGAAGAACATCCAGTTAGTTGCTCTTTACTGGAGAGTAAAAATGTTCTAGACAATGGAGGATTCTGCTTTGTAAAATTACATAAGGACTTCCATTTTCCATAGAATAAATGGAGTGGTAATTATAAAAAATGCAGGCCCAGGTTTCACAAGGAAGTTCACAGAAATCTACAAGAGAATGTATTTCCAGTTCTACTTAAATACCTTGTGAAAATACAAAAAGAAGTTGCAAGATTTTTTTATTTATTTATTTTTTATAAAACAAGCATTACTGGCCCACCCTAGTAGAGCAAAGGGCTAGGACGCAGCACTGCAAGCTGGCGGCAGCAGCTTCGGTGAGAGTTCAAGCCCCAGCCCTGGAGGGGACCACATGGCACGGCAGACCTCTCCTGACCTGCCCGCTGCTCCCCTCAGCAGTGTACTTCGTTGATCTGCCTGTTATGCTCCCCACTCTGTCTCTGGTGAAGCTTCTCACCACCCCTGCACCTCTGGCCTGTACCCCAGTTCTGTATGAATAAATAAATAAATCTTTTAAAAAAAAAACAAGCATTACTATATCATTTATATCTTGCAATGGTAGCAAAAATATAAACTATATAGAACTAAACATCAAAATAACAGATAGCACACAGAATCCAAGTCATTAAAATAAAATATAAAATAAATATTAAAAATAAAGCATAATTATTCCAGAAATTGAAGATGGTTCGTTATTAGGTCCCTACTTACATAATTTACCATGTTTGTAAATCTAAAAGGAAAACAATATGATCATCACATCAATACAGGAATGGTTCACAAAAATTGACAAGTATTTCTGTTTAAAACAGTAAAGTAGAAACTGATTATTTATTGCTTAGTGTCAATACTAAAAACACACATTGCACTCACACATTGCACTCACACATTGCAGTCTCAAAGACAATATACTACTTAAAATCATTCAGTTAGACCAAGAGCAAAGCATCACAAGCAGATACAAGCACAAACTCCACTATCATTTAAAAATATGGTTACTAATGACATCAGATGAATCAACAATAAAGTCATAAGAAAAGGAAAATAAGTGAATCTATCTGTATTTACAGATGATATTATTGTTATATTTTGAATATCTAAAAGTGCATTTTGAAAATCCAGTGAAAACACTAACACAAACAATAAATAATTCAATAAGGCAGTAGAATATTAAATTAAAAACAAAAATCAGAAGCTTGTGTCTATACAAACAATAGAGAGTTAGATAATATAACAGAAAATAAAACTTTGATTGTGTCAGTAGTAAAAGAGAATTTATTTAAAATAAGCTTTAGAAAGTATATAAATCCATGTGAGGAAAAATCAAAACATTTTTGAAAGATACACAAATAAATATGAAAAACTTGGAGATTTTTCATGTTTCTTGATAGCACAAGTAAGCATTATAAAGCTATTACTTATTCCCATCTTAATCATAAATTTTGTATGATATCAATAAAAATGACATAAAATTGTTTTATGGAGCTATTCAAATAGATATTGAAGTTTATTTGGAAGAATAAACATAAAAATAGGAATAAAGGCCCTAAAAAGAGGAGATTGTTGACTACATTAAACCTTATATAGAGTTTCTATAATTAAAGCAGTCTAAAAAACTGACCCATTTGTGGCTGGATAAGAAACCAATATAGAAAAAAAAAAGAATGTTTACAAATAGACAAAAATGTATAAAAATGTATATGAAATCTAGTAATGAAAAATGTAGTATCTCATATGAGTGTCAAATTGTGGCAGAAAGCAAGCGAGTATATAAGATAAATACAAGAAGTAACTTTTAGATATTGAAACTAGTCAAATTTGGAACAATTTTATCATCAACAAGAATCATGATACTAATGCATTATAACAGGGAAAAAAAGTAGATGAATAAAAAGCTACATAGTTCAAGGGTAACAAGAGAGACGTCTTTCTGAAATGTTTGCACTCATATGTAGAAAAACAAATAAAATGAGAAAATCACCATCTTACAATAGCAATGACTGATTCAGACAAGGTATTGCAATGGATGTAAAAACCATTAGCTAAAATGTTTTGGAGGAAAAAGTAGCCACAAAGTCTCCAATTCACCATTAGATATTAATTATAAAGAACAAATAGTACAATTGAAACAAAAAGACCTGCCAGACTGCACCTTAACTAAATAATCAAACTGGCATCATCATAATGAGACAAAACTTTTTCTGGAAATAGCATGGAAAATAGAGAGTATTACCTACACAGAATTCTTCTCAAGAGAATCTAATTGTGAATAAACCATCAAACAAATTCATGTATAGTTGACTGTTTCCGCTCAGTTATTGCTGGTTTCCTATTAGTTTACACATCTTCATCTCCACTACCTCTCTCTCTCCACATCTGGCCTCTTAGTGTATTACAAACCCATCTATTTTATTGCAGTTTGATTGGAGATGTAAGTGACATATAATGTAGAATAAGTGTAAGGTGTATACAGTGTGCTGATTTGACACATGTATATACTGCAATACTTAGCTAATAATCTGTCACACCATATAACAGACTCTCCTTTAATGCTTTCCCTTGCCTAGTGGCTCCTCCCCCATCTGTATTATTATTATTATTTTAAATCTATTTATTTATACATGCAGAACTACAGCACAGGCCAGACGTACAGGGGCGGTGAGAGGATTCGCCAGAGACATATTGGGGAGCAGAACAGGCAGATCTGCTGAGGGGAGCAGCGGGCAAGGCAGGAGAGGTCTGCCCTATCAGGTAGGTCACGCCCTTGGCTGGGGATGAACTCGTGCTGAAGTGGCTCTGGCCAGCTTCATAATGCTGCTGCTTTAACCACTTGTGCCATCAAGATGCCATTGTTCTTTTTAAATGTTTCATTCCTCCCACAACCTTTAGCATTTTGTTGATTTTATTTATTTATTTAAACATTCTTGTTTATTTTTTTCACAATATGGGATTTTCCCCTTCAAGTGAGGTCACCATGGTTTTCCTACGGAAGCTCCCACAGTCCTCCACCATATTCCATTGTGTTCTCCACCCTCCTCCCTGCCCGTTGAATGTCTCAGAATGCCTGATGGTTTCACTTATATGTGGAATTTAGAGAAACCAAACAAAAGATCAAACAAACTATAAGACAAATCCTTGAAAGCAGCCCTGTAGAGATTTTAAACTCCTCGTCAAGATATAAAATTCCCTTCCTAAAAGGACCCCCAACCCTTCAACCTGGTCTTACTGCCCTGCCCCTGCTCCAAGCTTGGCTGGAGCATGTCTGTGCCAAGACTTCTGCTGATAGGGACCCCTCAGCCCAGGCCTGGATTCCTACAAATCGTTAATCACTAGAAAGCAGGCGTTATACTTAGCACCGTAAGTTACTATCAGGCATTGAGAAAGTTACTAAATTTCTTTGAAACTTGTTCTTCTCTCTAAAAAAGTAATAATAGAAATTACCTCTCTGAATTTTTATAAGGATTAAATTAGGTAATACTTAGACAGGGCTTGGTATACATCACCAGCACTGTCTTTTGGAAGAAAGGTCCTTGCACACCCACCCCTTTTCACCCACATATATTTCCTTCCTGTCTCTCCCAGTCACTCCCTTGGGCTGACACAGTGCTCTCTACACTCCTCATTCACACCTCTTTTCTTTGGGTTGTCATTCTTTCCTCTAAGGATGAGTGTGGTTCCTAAAGTGTGGTCTTAGAAACGACAGACCCAGTATGATCTAGGAACTTGTTAGAAATACAGAGCCCCACGGCCCACCCTAAACTTACTGAATCAGAAATTTTGGGTCTGGAGCCCAGAATATAAGTGTTTTAACATGTCCTTTAGCATGAGTTTGATGCTTGTATATTTGAAAAACACTACAAACTAGATCTCTAGGGCTGGTACCACATCTACTTCATTTTGTATTGTCACCCAATCCCATGACTACTTGTTTAAAGAAAAAATGGATGAATGAATCCTGGTGACAATGGAAGATCATTGACAGATACCAGAAAGGAAAGTCATAATCTGATTGCCTTTTAGAAAGTTAATACTGCCAACTGTTGAATTACAGATTTCAAACATTACTACAATGTGTGAATTTACCTATAGGAAATTTATTTGAATATGAGGTAGAAAAAACTAAATATAAAATTAGTAAATATGTCAGTATGTATATTCTCCCACTAATTTTTATTTAATTAAAAAGTAGTTACAAATATCTGAAGCATATTAATAGCTGTGGGTTTTCTAAGTGTGTGGTCACAATTCTGTGTTTGGATTAAGAAAGTAAAATTAGGCCCTCCCTGGTGGCGCAGTGGGTTAAACATCAGCACTAAGAAGCTTAAGCCATTTCCGCATGAGTTCGATCCCTGCCAGCCCCAGAGGTGACCACATGGTGTGGCAGACCTCTCCTGGCCCGCCCGCTGCTCCCCTCAGCAGTGTACTTCGTCAATCTGCCTGTTCTGTTCCCCACTTTGTCTCTGGTGAAGCCTCTCACCACCCCTGAGCCTCTAGCCTGTACCCCAGTTCTGTATGCACAAATAAATCTTTTAAAAAAAGAAAGTAAAATTAGGGGCCTCCCTAGTGGAGCTATCCGCAGCCATTAAAGCATGAGTTTGACCCCCAGTCAGGGAGGTGACCCACTTGGTGTGGCAGATCTCTTCTGACCCGCCCACTGCTCCCCTCAGCAGTGTATTTCAGTAGATCTGTCTGTTCTGCTCCCCACTCAGTCTCTGGTGAATTCCTCTTACCCCTTCCATCTCTGGCCTATGCACCATTCTTATATACATAAATAAATAAATCTTTTTTTTTTTAAGAAATATCCTAACTAGAGGCTTTTAATGTTCAAATTAAAACAAATTGCTATTAATACATGGAATAAAGATCTCAGGTTAAAATAAATACACTGAACCTTAAGATAATGATAAGGCTGCAGAACCCCCAAAGTTTTTCCCTGTCTTATCAGTTACATCTTCCATCAGCAGATAATCATCCTAACAGCTGAGAAGGAATTGGATCAGCTTATAGGTAAATGCAACACACAGACTTCCAACACAAACGAAGCTTCCACACTCTTTTGACCTCTAAGTCTTCTCTGTAAATTGAGGATTTTTAACTGTTTCTATAGAATACACTGTTGGTTGCTCACCCCCAGTAGATCCTACTTCCCCTCTTTCTTATTAATAGAACCCCAATTTATATTTTACTAAAGCAGTGGTAGGTACATATGCCTTGAAATAAAGAAATGATGTTCCAAATCTATCATGTTAAAAACCTTTCTCCTTTGCCTACCATTGTTCAGGAAGGGGATCTATGACCTGGTGATAGGCAATGAGACATAATGGGACATCTCCCAGGAGCTTCTAACAAGATTGCTTCTCTCTGCTAAAAGAAAAGAGCTAGAGAGCTATGATCAGATTTCTTTTGCATTCATCCTTTTACTTCTTCACTTAAAAAGTGTAGGTCAGAAAAAAAAAAAAGTGTAGGTCAGTCTGCATGAAACCACAAGATGACGGCAGGTCTTGGGGAGAGATAAGGAGAGAAAGGATCATGAATAGGGGCAGATTTGGGCACAAGGAATGGGCAGCTCTCAGCAGTGAAGGGAGGAATGAGAATGATGGACAGAGAGACAAGACACTTTTGGGGTAGGAGAATCCTAAACAAGGTAAAGGGTGGTATGAGGACCTCAGGTGAGCATAGGTGGGTTTCCGAAGGTCTCAGGATCTCCTTGGGATCCCAATTTCCTTTGAACCTCCTGGACCTGATAGCCATCCATTTTTAGAGAGTTGAAATAAGTGATATCTTAGAAAATCTGCAAATGTGTTCTCTTCGGCCAACTGGCTCTGGTGTGTTCTGTGCTCTCTCTCTTCCTTTCTTGCTTCTAGTGGAGGACTCCTTCTGTTCCCAGAATAATTTAAGGACTATAAATTTTGTGAATTGGTTATTCAAAGAAAATGAATGATCTGGAAGTGTCATCTAAATGAGATGACTTTTTAAATTTTTCAAAGTGGAAAATAATATACTGAAAAGTTCCCATGTAAAATGCTGGAATTTTTATAATAGTCACAGGAATGAATTTTCACAGATTAATAGTGAGAACATTTGCAATTTTTTTCTGACTTTTTATGTTTTAATTCACATGAATTACCTATCTATATACTTTGCCCATTTTTATGCTGGTTTGTCTTTTGTTATTATTTGTTTGTGTTTATATGTTGTAGATATCAATCCTCTGTGGTATATGTTGTAAACGTTTTCTGCCATTCTATTTCTCTGCATCTAGGCCTTTAATCCATTTGAAGTTTATTCTGGTACCTGTCAAAAGACTAGAATCTTCCTACCTAGAAGTTAGACAATTTTCACACTATTTGCTGAATAATCTACCTGCTCCCAGTTAATAATCTGCAATGCTTCCTCCTTAAATCTCATTGGTAGTAGAGTCCATTTCATGACTATCTAGTGTATCAGTAAATTAGTCTAAAGTTCTTGCATATACATTTAAAATTTTGTTACGTTTAAATGTTTTTCAAAATTTCTTAGCTGTTCTCATATTTTTACTATTATGACAGTTGTGATTTACAGTCTGTTTTTGTCAAGCTAAAAGATCATATTGGCATGTAGGAAACTGTAGATCATATTGGCATGTAAATTGTGTGGTATGGGTTTATATAGTGCAGTAATCCCTGCTGCACAAAGGTGATATTTGTAATATATGTAATGTGCTGACTCTTCAGCCAGCACAGCTTTCATTGTGTACTTTGAAGTCCTTTGTACCCTGTAGATTCTCAAGAAAAACATACCTGCTGAGGTTAAACACATGCCTTTTGCCGCAACATGGATGGAGATGGGATTATGCTCAGTGAAATAAGCCAGAAAGAAAAAGAAAAATGGTCTCCCTTAGAGGAGGAATGTAGAGGGACCAAATAAGGGATCAGGGGAAAAGTAACTATACTAAAGTAAAAAACAAAATCATTAGCAACTGCAGATCAGAGACATTCTGCAGGGGAGGAAGAGGGAGAACCAGGACAGGAGTGGGAAGAGCACAAGGGACTATGGTGATGGTGCGCAGGTGAATTGGTGGTGGGAATAATACAGGGAAATCATACACTGTAAAAAATGAAAGATGATGTAATAAATATATTTAAAAAGAAAAAGAAAAAATGAGCCTGACCAAAACTACCTAGTAGTTCTTCATCATCTTTTGTCTCTCAGTATCTTTACCAACAACCATGTGAATAAGCCCAGACTCCTGGAGCTAATACCTGTGTCCTCTATAGGTTGTTTTCCACCACCTTCTATGTGTCATCCTCTTCTACCTTGTGTTCTAGGTGTTTCTGAGCTTGGGCTGCATGACAGTCAAGTAAATACCACATTATCTTCAACCAGAATCCAAATGCTGAGATCAAATGTGAAAGGAGTGTATATCAAATACTGGACATGTCTTTATGGAATGCAAGGTGAAGAATTTCTTAATGGTATATTTGCTTACATTTGTAAAAGTAAAAATAGCCAAGTTAACCATTTTTTAAAATGATAAAAGTAACAACCATGAAATGAAGTAAACAGTATAAGGCAGGACAGTTTCTCTTACCTCTTTGGAGGGTAGTTGTGGAAAGAAAATGAAGCCATTACTCTTTGGCCTGACACTGCATCATAGTAGTTTTGAACTAGAAGGGAATATAGAGAATTACAACCCACTGAAATATTGATTCTGGCCCAGGTTCTTACTAACTACCTAGACCTTCTCAACCAAGTCAGAGCTTCTCATATTTCAATTGTTTTCCCTTGCTGAAAGGAGCTACTATTCCAAAAGAGGGTTATCTTAAATCAAATACATGTATTCTTTTTGGTTTTTTGTTTTGTTTTTTTCTTTTCAAATATATGTATTCTTAGTGGCATTTCTATGCATATGTGAAGCAATTTTTTTCAGGTAACGTTTTTGTCTGGCAATGGTTGGATTTGGTCTCTAAAAATTTAAATTGCCAATTTATCATTTGCCTTGAAATATGTTGTATATAGTTACAAATAATTTTCTAGAAACTGAATGTTTATACAATATAATTTTATCACACTAGGAAGGAATTAAGGCCTTCTGATTTCAATATGCATATTTGTATCAAAGAAAAGTTATACTGAACTTTGCAAAGGGAAAAATGTTATGTGAGCTGCTTGAAAGTTAACCTACTGTGGACAAGTCTGATGTTTGCACAAGTCTTGCCTTTCCTTTGGGCAGGAGACAGTGGTAGACTGTGCTTAGAGTAGAGAACTGAGAATCTTTTGGCCCTCTGACAATGGTTTGTAGTCAATGTGAGTCAGAAGTTAGAGATTTTGTTGGGCCTCCCTGGTGGAGTATTGTTTGAAATCAGCACTATCAAGCTATCACCAGCCATTGTAGCATGAGTTTGACCCACGTGGCATGGCAGACCTCTCCTGTCTTGCCCACTGTTACCCCAGCAGTATATTTCAGTACATCTGACTCTTTTGCTCCCCACTCTGTCTCTGGTGAATCTTCTCAGCATCCCCACCATCCTCCCCCTCCACCCCCCACCCCTGCTCCCTGCCACCACAACTCTGGCCTATACCCCAGTTCTTGTATGCATAAATAAAAATAAACATTTTAAAAAATATAAAGAAGTGAGAAATTTTAAGTCACTGAGTCATAAAGCCATACATGTAGGAGATGTAAAGACTCAGATTTTAAAACAGGACAGATCTGGCCCTCCCTGGTGGCGCAGCGGGTTAAAGCACAGCACTGAGAATCTAAAGCCGCTTCCGCATGAGTTCAATCCCCGCCTGCCCCTGAGGTGACCACATGGCGTGGCAGACCTCTCCTGACCCGCCCACTGCTTCCCTCAGCAGTGTACTTCGTTGATCTGCCTGTTCTGTTCCCCACTTTGTCTCTGGTGAAGCCTCTTACCACCCCTGAGCCTCTGGTCTGTACCCCAGTTCTGTATGCATAAATAAATAAATAAATCTTTAAAAAAAAAACAGGACAGATCTAAGATAACTCTCTTCAATAACAAGCAAGAGACAAAAGTTCAGAAAGATCAATAATTTGTCTAAGTTCATACTTGTCCTCACCATCAGGATTAATATTCGCATCTTCTTGCTGCCAAATATGTTCTTGCCACAAAATTAGGTTCTTTTTCAATGATGGAAAGAACTTTCAAGATTACAGCTGAGACCTCAGATACAATGAAATGCAGTTGGTGGGCACAGTAGACTTAACTGAAGAAAGAAGACAATGTGGATAGGGCTTTTCTGACTGCCGTCCAAGCAAGCCAATTGTAAATGTGCTGCAAACTGGGTAAAGCATGATTTAGCTTTGTATGGGAACAGCGATGGGCAAAGCCTCAATGTTTGGGACTAGGCACCTCCCCCACAGTGAACTAGTGTCATCTGGACATCTTCAGAATGTGAGAGTTGGACGCCTGGACACCATTTGATTTCAAAACAAATCCCCGTGGCTCAACATAAATTATAAAGGTAATTAGGGGTAGCACAAGTACTTCCCTGGTAGCACAATGAGTTGAAGCTTAGCACTTGAAGTTAGAAGCAGTCACCTGAGCTCAGGTTAATCCCCACATGACCTGGAAGGCACTCCTGATGCTCCTGCTGCTCCCCTCAGCAGTGTACTTTGTCAATCTGCCTGTTCTGCTCCCCGCTCTGTCTCTGGTGAAGGCTCTCACCTCCCCTGCACCTATGGCCTGTACCCCAGTTCTGTGTGCATTAATAAATAAATCTTTAAAAAATAAAATAAAAGTTATTGGTTTTGTTTATAAATCTTTGTCAATTAATGAACAAAATTATCTCCAAAATGAAAATTATTTTTTTATTTATAATTATTTAAATGATCAGACTTTCCTGTCAGCCTTCTATATCTTATAGCTGAATTCAAAAATTAGTAAGAAAAAGGCATTATCACAAATCCTAACGTGATCATTTCTAGGACATGGGATAGGATGGGAATAAGTGGAGGAAGGAAATTAGAACTCTTATGTGATTTTTATTCAGTGGCACTGTGGGTCAATTTTTTTTCATTAAATATTTTTCAATAAAAGGAAGAATAATGGTTCATATTACTGATATAGAAACATGTTCATGAGAGAAAATGGAAAGTGGAGACTACAAAGGAGTTTGAAAAGTATAATCATTCATTTTTTGTAGAAGAGAGCAAAATACATGGTGTCCATTATAAGAAATCTGGAGCATTATGCAACAAACTGTTACCTTCCAGCTGGGATGACAGAGGACTTTCATTTTTTATTTGCGTATTTCTGCTTAGCTTGATACCCCCCCCCAATTATAAAACTTGTTGTGAAAGAAAAATAAAAAGAACACAAGGAAAAATCATTATGTATATTTTCGTTTTATTGAAAAGAAAACAAACTATTTCCATAAATCTTATGCTAAAAATAATGTGTATCTGTACTAAATCTGTATCTTAATGTTCATAGTGAACATTTCCTTATCTTTATAAAAATAAGATTGAATAATGTTTTTCCATTGTAAAATACAGGCAAAGCTTAGAAAATACATACAAATAGAAAGGAGAAAAAGAAGAAAATAAATCACAAGTTACATTCTAAATATAACTATTCTTAACATTCTGTTAAATTTATTCCTCTTTTCTTTTAATGAGTTGTGGATTCTTTAAGTATTGCAATTTTTTTGCAGAAAACCACTGATCATCTCTTTTTTGGAATGAAAATGCAAATATAAATATTGCTTGAAGCCAAAGAAACCAGATTTCAAATATGACTTGTACAGGAAACTTGGTCATTTAAAATCTCTATATTTAAATAAAAAGTTTTATAAATGCTTCTTCATATGGATACCTTTGTTTGGCCACTGATGATTTAATTTTGGATAGACAAATATGACACTTTCATTCTAGTGAGATCTAAGAGGACCAAGAAGCCTAACATTCTATTTTAACATTCTTTTCTTTGCTTCCCTGTTGACAACAGAGTTCTTATTTGTTATCAAGACTATCCACAAATGAAAATAAATAATCACAATAAACAGTTAAATATGTGTTACTGGGTGTCTTGGGTAGGGAAAAGACTAAAACTCAATTCTTATTTAATTTTTGCCTTTAAGCCAGTCAATGACAGGCAGGAGGAAACATACATCAAATGAAGTCTGTATTTTCATATGACAGAGATTAGCAAAGATCCCCATGATACTTGTACTTTTTCTCACAAAACACTATCATTTGTACAGAAATATCACAAACCCTTAGCCTATTCGATCTTTTGTTTTGGGCTCGGGAAGATAAGTACCATACCTATTCCAAGTTGTTGCTTGGAGACATACACTTATTTAATCTTAGAGATGAAAACTAAGATTAATCACAGAGACTTGGACTTGTTTTTAAGGTCAGTGTTTATGTCTGTTTCAATAATTTTGTCATCTGGTATATCAGGTTTAAACATTGGAACATGTGAATCCAGTTAAAACATTTTGATTACTAATATCTTTCCTTGCATTGCAGAGATAAATTATAAATTGCTTTCATTTTAAATTTAAATTCTCCCAAGCATTTTGTGAGGTAGATGAGATAGTACTCAATTTCCCAATTTATAGAGAAGGGAGCAGACAGAACCTAGGGTTAGAATCCTACTCAATGCCTTATGACTCTTAAACTTCAAGGTGGAGCAAGAATATTGGTATCCTTCCTTCAATTTTTCTACTAATGACTTCCTTCAAATCATGCTTTTTCTCCTATCATAAATAAAACATAAGCATTCTCTCTCAATATATGCAAGGGCAGCTTGCTCAAGACTAAAATCACTATCTTCAAGAACTGCAAGTTAACCTATAAAAAATATAAATACTGAGAAAGGAGACATCTCTATTTCCTATTAAAATTGTGGAGGGTCTGGAGCCACTGGTGGAGGTAAGAATGGAAATGTGAAGGAAAGACATGGAGTCATTATGATACAATACTATGGTTCATTCTACAGCCTTGATTCTAGGGGGTCAGTCGTTGCAAAACTGAAACATATTTTCATAAGGTAGCAGAAGAGTTGAAAGAAGCTGATTTTTTTTCCATTCAACTTTTGAAACCTGTTGAGCTAAATTAAATAAAATGGAAGAGGAATAGGTGTGAGGTTTTTTAAAAGCTGCACCTGGGATCAGCAAGGGCCCTTGCTTACTTGGTGAGTACCTTACTCACTAGGTAATAATTGGCTTGCTGGTTAATAAATTACTTCTGCACAATAGCACATTACATGGTTATTTTACATTTTGCCTTCAAAAATATGGTGTCTAGTGCCTAAAATTATTGACTTTAAAATTGTGTAAATGTGCCAAGGCATTTGAAATCTCTTAAAAAAATAAAAAGGAAAAAATTGTAATGGGACCTTGGTATTTTTGCATATATTTGTCATGTTAGTATTTGATGCTTCCCTTCTTTGAAGCCACAATCGTTTTAAAGGTACACATCAAAGGCAACAGGCAAAGGATTACCCTTCACATGTTCAATTGTTTCTGACCTGAAATGTTAATAGTGGGTTCTATTTACACATACAGAGGAACCACTCTGATACACTAGTGGATTTAGAAGAATGCCCAAGTCACTGATGAGGCTTTCTTTTATCCACATTGATCAGTTATGTTAACCAGATAACTACCTGGGCAGGTCATTTATTATACAGGCACATAGGAGCTCATCTCCAAGTTAGGCAATGATTGCTGCCAAAGTAATGTTAAAATTCAATAAGCTCTTACATTTGTAGTTTTTATTTCTGAAAATTCAGAACTAAATTTTTCATTAATTTTTAATATACACACTTAATGTTTAAGTGAAAATGAGATTTGCAATCCAATTACAGATCAGCCAGTATTGGTTAATGGTAACATTTCTTCACTGTACTTTACATTCTAAGATGCTAACTACAAAGAACATAAAGCAAAATTAGCAAATTGTTTTTTATAAGTTTTAGAATTATCAAGAGAAATAGTTGTGTTAAAAATTTCTACTCAAATTTGAAAGTTGTTAAGAAACCAGATTTTTTCAGAGTTAAATTGAAATGACTTGTTGACACTGTATTTCAGAATTGTTAGTTTCTCCAATCTTAACTAATGATTTTCTTTTTGTTTACAGTTTTTTTGGTCTCAGTGGAGGTCACCCACCTTGTTTGTAGGCAGCATTTTTCTCTGATTGTGGAAGAATGGGCATGGGATTATGTTGTTACAGTAACAACCCTTCATTGTACCATCCCTTCAATGGGCAAAATCAAGTAAACAAAGAAAATGTACTAAATCTAGTAGCATACCTAAATCACTTCATGTGAGTAGACATTTTTTGCATGAATGTTATGTGGATATGATTTGACCAAAGAAGAATTTTTCAAGAGTAAAAAAGTAAAGTACATTTTGAAAAATAGCCTTTCTATTGCAGTTATGTTAGAATTTCTCTTGATATCACATTGTTGGACTGCTTTAGGTATGTTTTGAAAATGAACAATAGTTTTTTCTATTGCAATTATGTTGGAATTCCTCTTTATATCACATTGTGGGCCACTTAGATAGATATTTAGATAGAAAGACATGTCATTTATATATAAAGTAGGACATGAAATATTTCTTATTTGGGTCAGGTAATGGGACAAGAAGATTGCCAAAGGTTATATAATTCTAAAATTACAGGAAATAAAACATTGGATATATATTTGTGACATATTCTTGGTTCTGTTTTCAACATGAGTGGCATAATAATATCTTTATAGTAGCACAAGAAGAAGTGAAACTGTCACATTTAGTTTTTTTCTGTCCAGAAATTGAATAGCTAACTTCATAAATCATGTATTTAGTGAGAAAGTGAACCAAGTAAAAATGAACTTCCCTCAAGCTTTTACTTTAACTTAAGCCAGGTGTTGACCACAAAATTTCAGGTATTTCCTTTTCAATAAATTTAACAATTGTTTTTATCTAACTGTTGTCATGCCCTTAAGGGCTTACAGAACCAGTGGCATTTATATTATCTATTTGCCTTACTCATTGGAGTTTAATTTTCCATTTACTTTGCATATCTACCAGTCAGAGATGTGTACTTTTCTCCAATACTGCTTAGTGCATACAAAATCACAACTTATTTTTATTTTCTGAGATGTAAATTTTTAGTAAATCAGAAAAGAAATAATGAAAGTTGTTATAGGTGTACATGGAGATAATCTTCTCTATATAAAAAACATGAACTGATCTCTCCTGGATTTTATGTACAGTGCCACAAAATTTGCTGAGCCCTAAAGTGTTGAATCACTTAGAAAATGCCAATTTAATGTCAATGTAGCGTCACTGTGGCTTAATGGAATGACCAATAGAATTTGCTAAAATACTTGGGTGATGAGTTTAGTTGTAATAATCAGGGTTGGGATACTAAGGAAACAGCTGCCAAATGACATATGAGGCAAACTTCTTTGGTTTTCTTTGATTTAAAAATTCAAAGGATAGTGACTGAACAGCTTAGAAGTTCTATCTCACGGTCTTGTATTAGCTGCGTATCTTTGTGTGAAAAGTTGTGCATATACAGTCAGATCTCTAATTCACCTATATGTTACTTGGCAGTTATGCAGCCACTGCCATACAAAGAACACTTATTTATGAAAGTTCTGTTGACTGGGTCAATATTTTAAAACACACAAGAATTATGGGATCAATGAAATCAAGTCAAAGCAGTTTTCATATAAACTTGACAACTCAGGTAGATTCTGATTTTCACAATCTTTTCTACGCTTAAAAATTATTTTCTGACTTAATGAGCTGTTTTCTTTTATAATTAGGGAGGAAATAACTCATAAAATATTCTTTTAAGTAACAACAAATGGCAAGGATGAAGAGCTAAAAGCAGAATTAAGAATTGTGAATTCTGACTTCACTGTCATTGAATTTTTGAGTTTTAAGAGTTTCTCACGATTAATATGATATATCCATGTACCTTTCCCTGAAGGAAATTTTGAACTTCAACAATTTACTAGCAGAGAATATATACCTACTCTTTTTTATCTGAATCTATAAACTACTCTACTTCAAATACTATGTCAGTTTCAGGAACATTATTTTAGCCATGACAGTTTTTCTTATTCGTAATTTCACCAATGAATTATTCATTGTTGGTAGTTAACCAAAACTTCCCTTTCATTACTTGCAGTATCTGGCTTAATTTCAATGCTATGTGGAGGCCAGACTCTAACATACTGTTGTTCAAAGACTTTATATATCCAGATCTTGATGGATTTTAACAGAAAAGTTGAATTAGTTTGCCTCGAGCTTACTATATTATTACCTAAATTGTGTCAGAGATAAATTTTCTTTTTTGTTCATGCCTGTATTTAAGGCTGAATTTATCCAGGATGCTTTATAATGAAAAAAAAAAAATAATGGAGAGCAGAATTCACCTTCCCACTGTCCCACTGTATGTTTCAAAGAGCACAAATTCTGGAGGATGTGAATCGTACCACGGTTGGAAAGAAAAGTTGCGTATTTAATTATATTTGTGGAATCCTGTGTTTAAATAAAACACTGATTTCAGGAGTTCTCAGAAACTTTAACATACAATTTTGAACAAAACATCCATAAGCAACAGTATTCCTTATGCACTGTTTCTCAAACATATCTGACTAGGGACACACTTTAGGAAATGATCTGGCATATGGGAAGTACAATACAGAAGAGAGTAGATTCAAGATTACTGCAAATTTATATAAACAAATTGGACTCCATAATTGTCCTAAAGTATTTGTTTATGTGTTAAATGTATTTCTATTAAATTATTATTTTATTAAATTATGTATTTTTTACTTAGGTAATATTGATTTGCAACAAAGTATACAATTTAGAATTATAGGCTCTCACCTCTTCAAGTGAATGTCACCACACCACAGCCACCACTAAAGCACCCATAATCCTTCACCACAGTCCATTGGGCCCCTCATCCTCTGCTCCACATCACCCATCCTCTCCTCCCCATCAGATTTCCAGTTTATTTTGGTTTAATTCATCTATGCCCACATGATTGAAATCACCCAGTATTTATCTTTCTCTTTCTGACTTATTTCATTTAGCATAATCCCTCCAAATGGTAAGATTTCAGCTTTTTTTTTAACAGCTGAGTAGATTTCCATTGTGTATATAAACCACAACTTCTTAATCTACTCATCTACCATTGAGTACTTACATTGTTTCTATAGCTTAGTTTTTGTAAATAGTATCACAATCAACATAGAAAAATGCATTTATCCCTATGAATTAGGATATTTGCAGCTTGGGGGGTAGATACCCAGAAATGGGATCATATGGTTGATATCTTTTTTTTTAAATATTTGAGAACCCTCCATTCTATTTTCAGTGGGCATTGGGCCAATCTACACTCCCACCAATAGTATATGAATGTTCCTTTTTCTCTACATCTTCAACACTGTTTCTTGTTTTATGATATAGGTCATTCTCACATCTACATCAAACAATAAGCTAATATCCAAGATCTAACACTTAACAAGAAAAAACTAATCCAGACAAAAAACAGGCAGAAAAGATAAACAGATACTTTTCCAAAGAAGACAGGCAGATGGTCAATAGTCTCATAAGAAGGTGTTCAACATCACTTATCACCAGGGAAATGCAAATCAAACCACAATACCACATCACATCTCTGTAAATGACCCACATATTATTTCCCTTTTCAAAAACATTCATGTCTACTTCTTTCGTTAGGTGAGAGTCTTCTAATAGAGTTTTTCTCAAATTTTAATGTTCAATTGAAATGTGGGGTTTTATTACAATTTTTCTTTAGGATTCAGGTACAGGGACAGAATTCTGCATATCTAACAATTCCTAACACATGTCTATGCAATTTTTTCCATGGGTCACACTTTTAGTAACAAGGGTATAAGTTGGAACATATGTATTTTTTTTTTAAAGATTTTTTTTTTTAAGATTTATTTATTCATACAGAACTGGGGTACAGGCCAGAGGCTCATCGGCGGTGAGAGGCTTTACCGGCTTCACCAGAGACAGAGTGGGGAACAGAACAGGCAGATCGACGAAGTACACTGCTGAGGGGAGCAGCGGGCGGGTCAGGAGAGGTCTGCCACGCCATGTGGTCACCTCCAGGGCAGGCTGGGATCGAGCTCATGTGGAAGTGGCTTTAGCTTCTCAGTGCTGTGCTTTAACCCGCTGCGCCACTGGGGAGGGCCACATATGTATTTTTTTAAGGTTATTTAGCTCTCTACTACCAGTCCTGTGTGTGTGTGTTTGTTCATCAATATTACTCAATAAATGCTCACTGAATTGGATCAAAACTGAGTGAATTTATATAAATTTCCTAAGTATTTAATGCATTTTAATACATTTAAAATATCTTTTGATCTAAAAAAAGTACATATCATTGTTACAACTAAAATATAAGGACAAAAGCCCAGGAAATTAACATTCCCTCCTTCTTATACACACATTCTCCCCCACACAAGTATTTTGGTAAATAATTAAAAATGAAATAAAACCTTCTCTAGAATTTTTTCCTAGATGAGTTTTTTTTTTAACCCTAAAATAAATTTCTTCCTCAAAGACATGTATTAGCATTAAGAAACTCCATGCTGGGCCCTCCCTGGTGGCGCAGCGGGTTAAAGCACAGCACTGAGAAGCTAAAGCCACTTCCGCATGAGTTCGATCCCAGCCTGCCCTGGAGGTGACCACATGGCTGGCAGATCTCTCCTGACCCGCCCGCTGCTCCCCTCAGCAGTGTACTTCGTTGATCTGCCTGTTCTGCTCCCCACTCTGTCTCTGGTGAAGCCTCTCGCCACCCCTGAGCCTCTGGCCTGTACCCCAGTTCTGTATGCACAATAAATAAATCTTTAAAAAAAAGAAAAAGAAAAAAGAAACGCCATGCCAATTGCATATACTCCAGGTGGCATTCCAAACACTATTCTGTGTTAATCAATTAATGACATACTCTCCCTGGCTTTTTTTTTCTCACATTTACTTATTCACACAGACTTCTTTCTTTCATTATTCTCATTCTTTTTATCATTTTCCCCCGAAATATTTGGTGACAGAAATATCAAAATCAGCAACTCAACTAATACATCAAGAGACTGAATTCTAATTACCAAGTAGACTTTTCATTTTAAAAGAAGGCAACATAGAGAAATGATGACAGACTATGTAAATGATCTTTGATTCCCTAGTTGAGAGACCATTGACTATACACACACATACACACACACAAAAGAGTGTTTTGTTAGTGGCAGAACAAAACTCAGTATTGCTCCATGAAAAATGCAACTATTGAACAAAAGATGAATACACTGACAAGAGAATTTACCCATATAGAAACTCATACCCAAGGAAGAAATTTTCTAGAAACATTAAAACTGCCTAAATAAAATTGATAATTAAAAACATTTGGTTGATTAAGTACTTTTTAATATAATGAGAATTAAGTTATACTAGTAAATTAAAATAACAATCTCTCCAGACTCAGACCTTAATATCTTGTCATTCTGTAGTGCAGCTTAATTAGCATTTTTATTTCTAGGATTAGACGTCCATCTGCTCAGGTAATTCCTATCATGTTAGTTCCTCCCTTTACTTATTCTCCTGATCACAAGAATAATCTGTGTTTTTTCCTTTCATTCCTTAAAATGATTATCATTAGCTACTTAATAACACCCCCTTGATACTCACAAATTAAATATGCAAATAGGGTGCACATTGCAGCTTAAAATAGTGTGTACTAGAGACATCGATGAAGTGTTCACTTTAGTTTTTATTGCTTTAAGCTAGATATAAACTTTTCAAATGTTAAGAGTCATGCCCAGTTCACTTACTTTTTAAGTTTCCCACATAGACTCATAAATTGAAAGAATCCTTTCTGGCAGATTGATGGATACATTTTGGGCAGAACCAACCTTATTTTCATGTGATACATAATCTTTCTATAAATATGCTATAAAGTTATTATACCACTGTGTTATAATGCAAGTTAACCTACATAAGCCTTTAATAAGTAAAACTTTTTGTTTGAAAGAATTATTTTCAAAAGAATAAACAAAATATTCACTTATGTTGAAAGCAATCCTAAAATACATGAGGACTATTTTTGTAATTGCAGCCTAAAGAACAGACTTCCATCAAAAATAATACCTTAGAATAATTATCATTTTAAGTTAGTAATTGAAGTGATGAGTTCAAAAGCTATTTAGTATCACTCAAAAACTCTAGATATAGAAGTGAGACTATATCCTATATATATAATGAGAAAAATTATTTTATGACAAATATCCAAAGAAAAATATAACACTTCTTAAAGTTGTTGCTCTATATACTTTAAAAATCTGAAGTTGAATAAATCCACCACAGCAAAATATTCTATAGAGATGGCTGTGGTAAAAACTTTCAGAAAAGGATGTAAATATAATTTGGTTTATGTGAAAATAATAAGATCTTTTTTTCTATAGAAAAATTTTACTGTAGAATAGTTGTCATAAAAGCTATAAAATATAGAGATTATCTCACATTTTTAATAACTTTTTCAATTACTATGCTATACTTAGTTTAGCTATTTTTCTTATATTTTCCTTTACACCATCTGATATTTCCAGATAGTTGGGTAACAAGATGACCAAATCATATTTAAAAGCAGAGTGAATAACAAACCCAAGAGAACTTGACTCTAGAACTGAGGCTAACAGTGGCAGAACAGAAGGGAAAGGGACTAGAGCAAAGGATGGAGGGAGCACAATGGATTATGGGGATGGACTGCAGGAGCTTTGGAGATGGGTTGGTGGAGTAACAACATTTGAAGAGAAAGATCCTATACCTCTAAAGCATGTGCAATGATATAAGTGAATGATAAACCACACACAAACACACACACACACTGCTCATCAATTATTAAATGTATCATCCTAATTTGTAAAAAGAAATAAAAACAAAGTTAATAACCAGCTATTAAAATAATAAATGCAAAAAGTTGAATAAGAAAATTAAAATAACTCATAATCTCATAATCCAGTGTGATCATTGAGTGTGTGTGGGTGTAGTTTTTGATCACTACTAGAGTTTACAATTGATTTTTTAAAAAATTATTATAACTAGTTATTAAAAATATTTTAAGGCCCTCCCTGGTGGTGCAGCGGGTTAAAGGACAGCACTGAGAATCTAAAGCCGCTTCCGCATGAGCTCGATTCCCGCCTGCCTCAGAGGTGACCACATGGCCCGGCAGACCTCTCCTGACCCGCCCGCTGCTCCCCTCAGCAGTGTACTTCCTCGATCTGCCTGTTCTGTACCCACTTTGTCTCTGGTGAAGCCTCTCGCCGCCCCTGAGCCTCTGGCCTGTACCCCAGTTCTGTATGCACAAATAAATAAATCTTTAAAAAAATATATTTTAAACATGCTGTTAGTGCAATACATTTTTCTAAAATATGCTTAAGTCCTTTAAAAGTCTTCTCACATGATATAGATCTTAGACAGATTTAAATCTGCATTCTTGACATTTCTTTAAAATGGATCACTAAAAGTGAAATTACTAGGTCATATGATATGCATGTCTTTTAGTAATTGAAAAATACTTCCAAATTGCCATTCAGAAAGTTTGAACAAATATATTCTCCTACCATAATCTGAGCATACATGTTTTACTATATGTTCCCAAAATTATTAGTCCATTTTGCACCATTAATCATGGTTCTAGAAAAAATACAATACTATCAACTGCTAAGTTGTTAACATAAAATGATTTATATTACTGAAGCCTAAATGAAGACAGTCAGTAAGCCATTTCTAATCTAGAGGAACTTAATTTTACCCCAATACTGGAGAAAGCTTTAACTGCAAATATGTATCAGATGCTCACAGTGTATAGGTTACAAGTAACCCAGTCATCTCTGTAATCATGTAACCAGATAACAAATATTTTGCTAATTTCAGCACTCTTCTATTAACACATGGACTATTCAAGGGAAACTTCGATAAAGCAACATAATCTAGTAGTTTTTGTTTCTTTAACTGTTCTAAGTAGCTGACAGAGCATAAAAGAAGAGCTTTAAGCTTTTTGAAGTTGGGGATATGGTTTCATTCACTGCTGTATAACTAACACCTAGAACAGTGTCTGAGCTATATCAGGCATATCGAGTGCCCAATAAATATTTAAGTGAAGAGAAAAAAATCAATTCATTTTTCCTTGCTTCAAGGTAGTTGGCTACAATTCATTGAATTAGCTGCACATTGGAAGGCTCTGGGGACATGTCAAACACTGGAACACCTGGAAAGGTATTGATCATTATACTGATTCAGCCAGTGAAGTGAAAGTCTTTAGTGTCATAAGGAAAAGACATGCATAGATCACCCCTGGAGAAAGGGGATACCTAGAAGCAAGGGAATAAAATGTTTAAACTGAAAGTAATTGCACACATTGCACATCCCCATAGCATGTTGAAAGCAGACTCAGCCAAAACAATGGTTTCAATTTCCAAAGCTCAGATGAGTAGTGTATACTTCCAAAAAGATTGAGGGTGGTGAAGGAGAGGGTTGCGCTGTGCTTGCCACAGAACACTGACTCATTTCTTTATTAGATATCTGACTGTCTCTCCTAAGTGCCGCCAACTACCAAATCTCTCCTCTCTCCCCACATCCTGACATAGTCTCTAAAAATTCCCTATAAATTCCAACAGAATCAATTTTGATAACAGTCAATATATACTAGTAATCAAATCACAATTCTTATCAGTACCTGAAGGACTACCCTCATTTGTTCTCAAATCATATCCCTTCAGGGTCATATTTCACACTAGAATAAAAACACTCCCTCTATGTTATAGAGCACAACATTCACACTGAACTTTGTACAATGATGGAAATATTTTATTCAGTAGCTGCTAGCTACATGTGGCACTAAGCTCTTAAAATTGGGTTGTTGTCATTGAGGAAATAATTTTTTAATTTAATTTATTTAAGTAGTTTCAAATTTAAACTGGTGGATAGTATATTGACAATGCAGATCTATAAGCTCTCTTTCTCATTCACAAGCGCAAAATAGCATCATCTGCAGACACTGTAACTCCTAAACAGACCAAATTTGAGGTTGCTACCGAAGGACAGAAAGGTCCGCCATCAAGAAGCATTACATGGAATGGGCACATTTCCTTTCATGGTTCTCATAGATCTGATGCCCCTTTTCTCTAATCCATTTAATTGCTTTGACCAATCAAATGTATAAAGACCTACCACAGTGACACTAAAAGATGTATTCATGGGCAATTTCACTTCAACACCCACTTTTACCAATGGATAGAACAATCAAATAGAAATGACACAAGGAAACAAGACTTAAACACATAATTAGATCATATGGGCTTAAGAGGCATTTATAGGTCAGTGCCCCTTACTCCCTTCACATAGAAGGTAATAATGTATATATCTTTATATCGATCCCAAATTATTTTCCAGGACTCCATATGTAATTATGCACCAATTTACTAGAAATCTTCAAAAGAACACCCAACAGATCCTCAAACTCCACACTTGTGAGATGAGAGCTTCCTGGTTCCTCCACCGAAACCAGGAACATGTGTGTCTTTCTGGACTTTTCTTTCTTCTTGTCACACCTTTCAGCAGCCACATATCACCAGATCCTGCCAAACATATAACCTAAGCATCAACCAGATCAGTCCCCTGAAGTATCTTCCTGAGACCGTTATGACTCCAACTTTGATTCTTGCAACAACTTCAAGGCTGCTTCTCTGACACATTCTCATCAAAACAAGTCTTCTAAATGTGAATGAGACTCCAGTTTGCCTCTACAAGGGTGGGTCTGCCTGCACGAGCGGGAAGAATGGAAATATCTTTCCAGGAGCAATAAGACCTTTCCATAGCCTCATTTGCTTCCATTGTTTGTGGCATTGTATATATCAGCCACGATGAATTTCTAGTTTCCTAATTTACCTTCCGCTCTCACTTACAGGTCTTTAGAAATGCTATTCCTTCTACTGGACTAGTCTCAGCATCTCCCTTATCTTTAACCTTTCTGTGCAGTTACACAGGCTCATCCTCAGCCTTAGGAGATCTCTTTGGTCTCATCTCACGTCCCTTTTTTCTGGAAGGTGTCTATTATGTCATCTTTCTATCATACAACTGACAGTACCCCTGTGTGCATCCACACTGCTCCCCAGACTTCCTCCAACATAACTTTTGTCACATTATATTGGAATTGGCTACATTCTTGACTGCAACATAACCTCTGTGGGCAATAAGTGTGTCCTGTAAAGACCTGTGTCCTGAGATCTCTACAACACAGTCACTTATCCTAGAATAGGAGCCACAACATATTTTCTAATTGAAAAATGTATGTTTTCTTTAAACATCAGATTTGCATACATGAAAAAAAGCTTATTTGATTTTCTAAAGGAGTTTTCAACTGGCTTCTTGAAATACTGGGGATGATGGTGATACTTAGGGACTAGGACAGCAGGAAAAAGGGGACATGGGGAAGCCAGCAAAATCTTTTACTGTCTGTGTACTAAAGCATGTTTGGTGTTTTGAAGCTATACTATGCTACTCCGGTACAGAACACATGCCCACATAGCTGGATCCTCATCTGAGATACATGAAAGATGTTTTCATATCCTATTGCTATTATAACAAATTGCTGTAACATTAGTGGCTTGAAACAATCCAGAGTCATTATTTTGACTCTAGAGATCTAAAGGCTTACAACAGTCTCTGTGGACTAGAATCATAGATGAGGATATGAATATTTTGGACACCGTTGTTCCGCAGATGGGCTTCCTCTTAACTCGTGCACATGTGCATTTCCTTGAATGCACATTGTCAGAAAAATGAAAGTCCACACTTTCCAAAATTTTTCAAGAGTCATGGACCCTGCTAAAACAGAAATCACATCCCTAGTGAACTTAATTTAAAAATTCTATTTCCAACAACTTATTTATGTGCATGTTTCCGGGATGGTATCCAAATACTACTAAAGTAAATTAGGTCATACTATTGGAGAGGGTAATTTAGCAAAACATATCCATTTAGAAAAAACATACTTTAATTCAGAAATTTTACTGCTAGAAATTTTCTTTGCAGACATAATTGTAAAAGCAAAATCTGTAAGACATCAGTGATATGAACTATAATACATCTATATGCCATTAAAAAGAAGGAATGTGGGCTCTCTCTGGTGGTGCAATGGGTTAAAGTACAACAGTACAAAGCTAGCCCCAGCCATTTCAGCACAAGTTTGAGCCATGGCCAGGGAGGTGACCCACATGGTGCAGCAGACCTCTCCTGACCCGCCTGCTGCTCCCCTCAGCAGTGTACTTTGTCAGTCTGCCTTGTTCTGCTCCCCACTCTGTCTCTGGTGAATCCTTTCACTGCCCCTGTGCCTTTGGGCTATAGCCCAGTTCTGTATGCATAAATAAGTAAAAATCTTTAAAAATAAAATATAAAAAGGAGGAATGTGATGTATAGGTGTGCATGGAGAAAGACATTCAAGATAAATTGTTAAATGACAAAAGTGCAAAACAGGTTGTAAATCCTGATCTCTCTGTATGGTTTTTGGAAAGGACTGTATACACAAACACACACACATACATATATACATATACATATATGTGTGTACATACATATAGCAATTTGTTATATATGTGTGTATGTGTGTGTGAGAGTGCTGGTGCCCAGACTAATTTTTGTTTAGAACAGAGTGAGACGAGACCAACAATGAAATGGTGACAGTGGGGGCAAGATCTGACTCCACTTGATGCTTCTTTACCATTGACACTGAGGATGCATTACTTTACTTAAGAAAAGATCAGAGGTTGTTAATAACAAATAGTAACAGTGATATTGACCACAAGGTCATCTATATGTCTCACACTTTTCAAAGCATTTTACACTATTTTATTTAATACTCAAAACTCTATGAGATAGAAATTATTATGCCCATTTAGCAGATACAGGAAATTAAGCACACAAAGTTTCAACTAACTGTCAATGTCACAAGTCAGCAAAGGAACACCTCAGATTAAAATGCAGTTAATTTAGGGCTCTCTCTGGTGGCGCAGCAGATCAAAGCACAGCACTAAGAAGCTAAGGCCACTTCAGCATGAGCTCAATTCCCTCCTGGGGGAGGGGGGGTAGCCCACATGGTGCAGCAGACCTCTCCTGACCCGCCTGTGGCTCCCTCAGCAGTGTGCTTCAGTCCTCCTGTTCTGCTCCCCACTCTGTCTCTGGTGAATCCTCTCACTGCCCATACACCTCTGGCCTCTACCCCAGTTCTGTATGCATAAATAAATAAATATATTTTAAAAATTTTTAAATGTGGTTAATTTAACTTAGACCAGTGCACTCTATGTTGCTATTTTAATTTTCTTGCTTATATTTTTCATGTTAAAATAAAAATACTAGTAAATGTTACTACATATGTTTTAAAGCTGATAAAAAAAAATCTTAAAAGTCAAAACTAAAAGTAGCTTCTTCTCTAACATGTAAATTCAAGCAGAAATTACTGTATTACCAACTCTGATATTTTGAGGCTTACTATGTGAAAAATATTTTTAAATTTTTATGAGAAGTATTACTCAAAATGACAGCACGAATAAACAGTTATAAGGAGGACAATAAAAAGAAATAAAGAGGAGGCAGAAATGTAAACAAGGAGAAGAATCAAAAAGAAATGAGAAGAAAATTTACGAGATTGTGCTAACACTGGTGATTTACAGCTTTAAGGAAATACTTTATAAAAGTAGTCTGGGCTATTATTTCTGACAGCTGCAATTTTTTTCCATTATATGCACTAAAGAAATATTCTATTTCCATTACAGATAGGATGAGGTTGGGATATTTTTTCAATGAAAAGATTATATCACTATGTCATATCTAGTACTTTATTATAAATGCGTCCACACACCAGCACCACTATATTTGAAGGAAAATAATAAAAATAAATAAGCAACTCATTATATATCCTAAAAACGGTTTGCCTGCAAATTTTCAGGTGAAAATTTTAACTAACCCTGTCCACCCTGTTCAATGCTTCATGATTTAGAGTCATGTTACTACATGTAACCTTCCTTTCTGATTTCTTCCACCCGGGTTGAATCTCTCCAGCTAATTTGCTTCCATTGTACTTTTCCAAGGGATCTCAGTGCTGTAATAAGGGAGGTTAACAGGTAATTCTCCAGAGTCCCTTGGTTAAATTAGTGAGCCCACTGTGGTTAAGTTAATGGGTCTGACTTAACAACTGCTCTGCTGCCTGGAGCCCAGGACGGGCCAAATGGAGACAGCTAATGTGTAACCAAACATCTAACCAGTAAAATCAAGCTACTAAATGAAAGCCGTTTCTTTCCCTATCTTGACAAAAAAAAAATATTAACAACAATGGCTTTTTAAATATGAGAGGTAACTTCTAAGGAACTGAAAGAGAACACGATTTGAGAAAATGTGATTTTATTATTGTACAAGTTGGAATGCTTTCCTGATTGGGCTGGTGATATTTAAGAGAGTAATAAATGGAAACACTTAATAAGGTATAAATTATCCCATAATTATTCCATATAATTTATTTCTCTCGTCTTCATTTCAGAAAAAAAAGTACTAATTATGTTGTTAAAGTCAGAATTTTCTCATTATTTGTTTCCTATTAACAGTTATATGAAATTAGGTCACTATAGTTTTTAGAATATTTTTAATTAACTTGATCTTAGAGAAATTGCTCAGCGGAGGAATAGCAATTACACTGGTAATGTAATTGTTAATGAAAATTACAACACATAAATTTGGAAATAAAAAAATTCTACAAAGTTTAAATATTATTAAAAGAAATTTTATGAAATACTTCATTGTAATAAAAGTCTATCACTTTGTAGTGATCAGTCTTCATTTATATAAAATTTCTTGGATTTCATTGATTTGTTCAAGCTGTGGCTCCAGTAAAAATATTTTAGTTGACTTTCATTGCTTTAGTCAGAATATTACGACAGAATTTTTAGGTCTGGTTTGTAAAATTTAAATTTTCCTTGTTCAATATATCTTATCTTCAGTTTCCAGGTTTTTTTTTTGTTGTTGTTGTTTTTGTTTTTTAAAGATTTATTTATTTATTCATAGAGAACTGGGTTACAGACCACAGATGCGGAGGGTGAGAGAATTCACCAGGGACAGAGTGGGGAGCAGAACAGGCAGATCAACGAAGCACACTACTGAGGGGAGCAGCGGGCGGGTCTGGAGAGGTCTGCCTCGCCAAGTGGTCACCTCCTGGGCAGGCTGGGATTGAACTCATGCGGAAGTAGCTTAAGCCTATTAGTGCAGGGCTTTAACCCGCTGCGCCACCAGGGAGGGCCAGTTTCCAGTTTTTAAAAGCTTAAACAGTTTACTTCTTTGAATAGTCTATCTTTCCATTTTTTTTCTCACTGAGTTCGACATTTTTGTTTTCTCCTTCTAGTATGACCTCAACATAAACTTATTCTTACTAACATAAAAAGTTGAGAAATAAAAGGCAAAGTGAACGGAGCTTGACTGTGTTTCCATTAGAAATGTAAGTTAAATTTTGTTTCCAAAATGTTATGTTTAAAATATTCATTATGCTATCTAAAAAATGAAAATGCAAAATATAATTATAATGGCACATATTTGAACAAAAATAAAGTCTGAAATTGCTTATTTGAGGAAACAATATAATACGATTTAAACCTCAAAAAATAATACTTAAAACCGTAGTTATCTGCAAAGCCTGCATTTAGTATCCAGCTAGCCATCGTTTGCAAATTTAATTATGATTTACTTATGTTATGTTTAAATTTCTACAGCTAAGATACTCCTTTTTAATATTTGCAACTTATTAACAAGATTCCCTAGTTATTCTGTGAGAAACCTATACTTCCAGAAAGCATAGATAGATTCAGGTCTAACACCAGAATTTTCACTGGAGAGACTCTGAAGCAGGTCAACACTAGGGCTGCGTCAGTGGCTACCTGCGAACTTTCCTCAGGGCAAATGACGTGAGAATGGCCAATTCACGATGGAAGACAAATATGGGAACAAATACCCTGAAGACAACAAGCAGTTTGTTGCCTGTCACCGTGAGTTGTGTAGACTACTGAAATGAAGAGCACAATCACATTGTGGCACTACTGAAATGAAGAGCACAATCACATTTTGGCACGGGGATGAAAGCCACTCCCCAGAATGGCATCTGTGACTTCACTGTGACTCATGATCCTCCAGGAAAACCACTGACTGTTCCCAGATTCACTTGCACAAACCATACGTTCAGCGTGAGTAGTGCTCCAGAATAATACGTATGTAGTTTATTCCACCACTAGAAACAAGAGTCACTTGTGGGCCCCACCTTTAAACTTATAAATAAAGATAAAAGCAGTATAAACGTGAGCTATGGAGCATCCGTGCAGTCGTATTTCTGCTGATTATTAAGTTGGTTAAAATTATTTGGTTATGAAGCTACTTTTTCATTTCAGAATTCACAGTGCTGAGATCCTCCAATATTTAAAACTATTTTCCCTTTATAGTTTGCCATTATTTTGCTGTTAATGGTTGGAAGTTAATTCTGACCATATTTCTCCTTTGTGGTAGAAGTAGAATTCCGTATATTCGTGTTTAATATTATTATTCTATTCCTTTGCATAGATATTAGAGGAGCTTGTGTGGAAAATATTTTTGTTGTTATTAGTTATCAAGATTTTAATATCTTTGTAGATGATAAATCTCCTTTGAAGGAAGGTGGTAATGAGAATGTGGAAGAATTTGGTCTGATAATTAAACCTGTGTCCTGTGTTTTATCAAGAGAAAGAATCATGTCTAGGTCATCTTTTTTTTTTTTCTCACGGAATCATTATAATACGTCACTCATAATTGTCTCCCCAAACTCTGTTGGCCAATGAGCAAAAGAACAAAGGGAAAATGAACGAAAATAGAAGAAAGTTGTATAATCAAAAATAGAAATCTTTTGTTAAATGATACAGTTATATTTTTAAGGTCTTATTATATATTGCCCTTTTGCACTTTAGAAAAATGACACTCATTCATATTACCATCAGCCATAAAAGCATTTACTTATTTTCTTGCAGCTTTGCCAACATTGAGCTAAATCATTTTTATATCCCTAAGTTTGATGGATAGCAAACATGCAGAACCATTAATTTGTACACTAGACCTTAAAATTTCTAGACAATTTTCTTGCTGAAATTAGAATGTCTTAATAAAAAATTTTGCTTGAGAAAATTCAACCTGTTTATACAAAGGCCTCATCTTAACCATTTTTATCTTCACTGTTTTCTGTAAAATACATGAGTTGCAAAAATTCTAGTTTATTATTTTTTAATTTATAAATTTAACAAATTTATTATTTTTGCCTATAAACCTATCGTCAGCAATTTAGCCTTTTTTTTTTTAAAAGATTTATTTATTGGTGTATACAGAACTGGGGTACAGGCCAGAGGCTCAGGGGAGGCGAGAAGCTTCACCGGAGACAGAGTGGGGAGCAGAACAGGCAGATCAACGAAGTACACTGCTGAGGGGAGCAGTGGGCGGGTCAGGAGAGGTCACCTCCGGGGCAGGCGGGAATCTAACTCATGCGGAAGTGGCTTTAGTTTCTCAGTGCTGCGCTTTAACCCGCTGCGCCACCAGGGAGGGCCAATTTAGCCTTTTAACACAAATAATCTATTGGCCATGTTATATATTTTCTCTAACCTGAAGTTATATAGGTATATAGATATAGATAGATATAAATGTAGACAGATATAGATGTAGACACACACACACACATATATATAGCTTATAAAGACATAAACAAATTAACATGCTTTAATATCATGTAAATAAAAGGTTTTCTGAAAATAAGGCATCAGAGATAAGCTGAAAATCTTATCTGTTCTAAACATAGATTCAATAAAAGACAGTGAGAATCATTTTACTGTACATAGCTATATTCATAAAAAGTTATGGAAATATTGAAACAAAAATTTGGAAACAAAACACAAAAAGAATAGGAGTTGATGCTTCAGCCTTCTTAGAAGGCTTAGAAATTAACCTAGGCAAGGAAGGCTTAGAAATTACTGAGCACAGATTGGTGCTAAAATAGCTAACAGTCTATTTTATTTGTAATCCCAGTGGCTTACAGCAATTTAGCAATAGTTAAAACTAATATACACATATGGAGAACAATAGAATTAAAATTATCTGTCTCTAACATAGGTGACAAAAAAACTCAGTCATGGATCTAAGTTAAAAAACTAGCAACTCCTAAATTTATAATCATGGACCTGATCATGGAAGTGTGAGGCTTGATTGCCATCAGCTCTGCAGTTTGGCAAATACATAACAATAAATTAACATATATTTAGTTACTAAGCTAGTTGTATTCCTGGGATTTCTCAAATCAGATAACATAGGAATACTCTATGTAAAGTCCTGGGAAGAAAAGTTAATAATCTGGGATTATTTATGGAAACAAACTACCATGAAAAACATAAGCAGCAAAAATTATATTGGACTGAACCCCAAAAGTAGGATTACCAAGCTCAAATTATAAAATAAATGTGCTTATATGATTAAAATATTAATCATATTTCAAGGTTATTTTACTCTAAATGTTTGACAACAACAAAAAATTCTTGTATACTTTATTATTTGGAGTTTTAATTTTTTGTTTCATCATTTTAAAACCACTAACAATTTTATAACTTTTTTGTATGTAATTGTTTCGTTCAGGGCAACCTATTTTTAAATAGGAATAAATATTCTGGAAGAAATGGGATCTAGATAGGTTTTTTTTTTAAGATTTATTTATTTGTGCATACAGAACTAGGGTACAGGGCAGAGGTGCAGGTGTGATGAGAGGATTCACCAGAGACAGAGTGGGGAGCAGAACAGGCAGATAAATGAAGTACACTACTGAGGGGAGCAGCCGGCA
>NW_004567102.1:65954677-65997183 GCF_000260355.1 Condylura cristata | reverse complement strand
AAGATTTATTTATTTGTGCCATACAGAACTGGGGTACAGGCCAGAGGGTCAGGGGTGATGAGAGGATTCACCAGAGACAGAGTGGGGAGCAGAACAGGCAGATAAATGAAGTACACTACTGAGGGGAGCAGCCGGCAGGTCAGGAGGTCTCCACGCCATGTGGGTCACTTCTGGGGCTGGGAATTGAACTCGTGCTGAAGTGACTTTAGCTTTGTAGTGCTGTACTTTAACTCACTATACCACCAGGGAGGGCCCGGAATCTAAATAGTTTATTCATCAAGTCAAATACCTTGTTTTTTAAATAATCTTTGTTAAAATAATGGTACAAATTAAACAAACAAAAAAAATTGAGGAAGTTAGATGGCTCTACAAAATTTGCTAGGCTAATTTAAAAAGGAAAAATGAATTTGCAGAAAAGATATGTAAAATCACTAGGCTTAAAAAAATTAATGCATGGAATTACTGTAAGATTGTTTGAATATAGAAAAAATAATGAATTGGTATATTTTACTGAGAAAACTATTCTGAAGGTTATAAAATAAAAAAAAGGCACTATAAAGAGAAAATATTATTAAAGAGAAAATAAACAGAAATTGAAAATAGAGTGAGAAAGTTCAACTGCACTATTGGTATTCTATAAGAAAACACTACCAAAAAATAAGGAAGAGTACCATGTTTGGTATTATATAGACAGAAGTTTTCACAATTTAATGAAAATCTGAATCCAAGGTTCATAAACCAAAGTAAGTGGTCATTGAGATAACCAAACTATATAAACTGTATAAGCTACTGAATATCATAAGTTAAAAAAATCTTAACAAAGTATTAAAATATATATATAAATACTATCAAACTAAGCAATGAAACAGTGAAGTAATATGTTCCAAATAGAAAAAATTAACTGAGAAGATCGATTTTATACTCAAAGAGACTATTTTTCAAATATACAGTTTAAATGAAGCATTGTTAAGATCAGTAAAGCCTAAGGGAATTTACCATTAACAAATGTTAAATGAATTATTAAGGGAAGCACTTCAGAGAAAGTAGCAGAAAGAAATAAGTTGGAATACAGGGAAAAGGACTTTTAAAAATATTGGTAATTTTTGGAAAGAAGGAATTGAATATAAAACAATAATAAATTTGTAGCTATAAAAACAAGGTGACAGGGCCCTCCCTGGTGGTACAACAGGTTAAAGCACAGCAGTAAGAAGCACTAAAGCAGCTGCTTTAGCAAGCGTTCGCTCCCTGGCCAGGTCGGTGACCCACATGGCTCTGCAGACTTTTCCTGTCTTGCTGCTGCTCCCCTCAGCAGTGTAATTCAGCTGTCCGCCTGTTCTGCTCCCCACTCTGTCTCTGGTGAATCCCCTCACCACCCCTGCATCTCTGGCCTGTACCCCAGTTCTGTATGCATAAATAAATAAATCTTACAAAAAAACAAGGTGATAAAGTATTAACATATAAGATATTTTATAGAAGGTGAATTGTTAGAGTTAAATCATTCTTTAGGAAGAGGAAAGAAAGCAATTAAGAATTTTAATATTAATTTTTAAATTTTCATAACAAATTCACAGTCAAAACGGTCCATTGCACCCTTATTTTTTTTTTAAAGATTTATTTATTTTTACATACAGAAGTGGGGTACAGGCCAGAGGCTCAGGGGCGGTGAGAGGCTTCACCAGAGACAGAGTGGGGAGCAGAACAGGCAGATCGATGAAGTACACTGCTGAGGGGAGCAGCGGGCGGGTCAGGAGAGGTCTGCCTCGCCATGTGGACTCCTCCGGGGCAGGCGGGAGTAGAACTCATGCAGAAGTGGCTTTAGCTCCTCAGTGCAGTGCTTTAACCCGCTGCGCCACCAGGGAGGGCCAGCACCCCTATTTTTTTAATTTAATAGTTTCTACATCATTTTGTACATTTTTTTTTTCATCTCAATTGTAATCCCCGTGGGTTTCCCATCACCGAGTCACCCATGTGCCATCACCATAGTCCTGTGCACTTCCCAACCCCCAACCCCGTTTGATCCCATTCCCCACTCCACCCCCACAAAATGTCTCTGGTATATGACTGCTCATTATTCTTATTATTTTCTCACCTGGTCCATTATACTCCTGTTATGAGCGAAACCATCTGGTATTTTTCTTTCTCTTTCTGGCTTATCTCACTAAGCATGATCTTTTCCAGCTCCATCCAAGTTGCTGCAAAAGACATGTTTCTCTTTTTTGGTTGCTGAGTAATATTTCATTGTGTATATGTACCACATCTTCTTAATCCAGTCATCTACTTTTGGGCTGCTTCCATGTTTTTCCAAAAAAAAAAAAAAAAATAAAGAAGCAATAAACATGGGGGCATTGCACCCCTCTTTTGTAGTCAATACTTTCCCATAACCCTAACCACTAACAACATTTGATCTGTTCTGCATCCCTATAGTTTTGCCACTTCTTGACTGCTACATTAAAAAATCACATTGATATCACAGAATGAAGCTCATTGCATATGTACCATATACAATTGAGATTCATCTTCATATTTTATGTCATAATAATCACCTGATAATTCCCAATCTGGTCATTTCAGGGTTGACATCAATAGATGTCACTTTTTCCATTTTGCTAGTAAATTCCTAGATAGAATAATCTGCCTCTCAAAGAAGGATGTTTTTACCCCTTCGTGCTTTGTATAGGTTTTCCAGTCATTCAACTCCAAACAAAATTCTCAGGATAACAAATACCCCATTTTTAAGAAACACTGATTCTACAGAATTGCAGATTGTCACTATTGCAACTTTGCTTCCTTCTACAAACATTCAGAAAATTGCCTCCTTCTTGCCAACTAAACTTGGGCACACCTAGAGCTAGCAAACCCAGTGAGTCGCTTAGTGTTGGAGGAAATATTTATATAAACAATACCACCTTTGGACAAGTGCTTGTTAAATGCAAAGTATGTGCCAGGCATTATGCAATACATAAAATAGAGATTAGCCTTCCTTTTAAACACTTACATATCTGCTGCAAGTGGGAAAGGTGAATGAGTAAAGATATGACTTTGATATAAAGTAGTGATTGCAACAAAGGTCTTGTGCCAGTCAGTTATCAACTTATTATCTCTCAGCTCCAAATACATGTCTCATAACCAGTTTGTGATGTTGAAGCATGTCTCTTGCCAGTGGCAAATGATAAACTTTGTCAGTAGAGGGCACCGGAGGGCATGGCAGGAAGTAAGGCTGTTGAGTGCTTTTGATGTGTTTTCCAGAATTTTTGCTCCTGTTATATGAGCTGGCATGCTACACCCAGTGGTGCTCACCTCCCTTGAGTTTCAGCAGCACCCCTAGATACATCTTTGCAATGAGTTGCAAAAGTGCCCACTAGACTTTGCAAGGCATTTTGCAGATGAGGTCTATTGTCATTTTACCTGCTTCTCCAAGGGGCAGTTCAATGGCATTTCCCCATCTCCAGGCAGCAGCGCCTGCAGTTAAGCCAACTAACTTCAGAACAGTAAGTTGAGTCTCATGCCCTCATAGGTGGGGTCTGTGGGTACCAGAAATTTCAACAGTATCTCTTGCAAGTGACTTTATAACTGTTTTGTAGTAAGTCCAGTAGGTATTGGGTCAGCTTTCCAGCCCATCCAACAGAAACTCTTGCAGGCAGTATTCCCAAAAATTTCACCAGGAACCCAGTGGGTGGTGTCCTGCCATCTAGCATCAGTCCACTGGCACAGTTGCAGGAGGCTTGCAGCTGTGAGTCGCAGCCCTGCAGGTCTGTAATTTTAGCTTGCAGATGTTGAATGGCCTGTTCTAGGCAACCTGTCAAACTTTGCTACCATGCAGTGGGCAGCAATCACATTAAAAAATGGCCGGGACCTTCCTGGTGGGGCAAGGGGTTAAGTCTCAGCGCTATGAAGCTATTAGCAGTGACTGCAGCACGAGATCCATCCCAGCCAGGGAGCTGACTCACCAGGGTCTTCAGACCTCTCCTGTCTCACCCACTGTGACATTCAGCAGTGTATTTCACATCCACCTGTTCTGCTCACTCTGTCTCAAGTAAATCCTCTCATCCCCTACACCTCTGGCCTACACCCCAGAGTTTGTGTGCATAAATATATAAAATCTTTTAAAAAATTAAAAAGAATAAAAGTTGGCCCAGGTTTAAGAAGAGCTCTTTCCTAGGGTACCCCCTCTGCTTGGGATATTCTTCAGAGTTCTATTTATTCCCTTTTATTAGTTTCTCGGAAAATAGTTAACAATGCTTTATTGTAAACCTTTTTATTTTTCTTCTTCAGATTATTGTGGTGTTTCTTTCCCCTTACTGGGCCTAGACTGTTATAAATTATTATAATCTTAACCGCAATAAATTGATTGACCCTAAATTAACAATGACACATAAAGCACTATTTATATGAAGTATAGTGATATTCTAAATACCAGTATATACGTTTTTTCTCTATGCTTACTTAATGAGATATGTTTCCTTAAGCAATCATAGATTAGTGCATCTATGAACATAGGTGTGCATATATTAATTTGAGTTAATTTGAGTTGATGTTATTCCATTCCTCTGGTAGACACCTAGAAGTGGAATTGTTAGATTTTATATATATATATATATATATAAATATATATATGATTTACTTATACATACAGAACTGAGATACAGGCCAGAAGCAGTGAAGGTTCACCAGAGACAGAGTGGGGAGCAGAACAGGCAGATGGACTGAAATACACTGCTGAGGTGACCAGTGGGCTAGTCAAGTGATCTCTGCCACACCATGTGGATCACCTCCGGGGCTGGGGATAAAACTTACTCTGCAGCAGCTGCAGCCAGCTTTCAGTGCTGCATCCTAACCCGTTGTGCCACCAGGGAGGGCCCCCTAGATTATATTTTTATTTTAATATTTTGAGAAGTATTCAGCCTTAGCTACAGTAATTAGAGAAAGATATCCAAATTGGGAAAAAGTTAACCTCTCACTATTTGCAGATAGCATGGTGATAAAACTAGAAAACACTTAAGTTTCTGCTAAAAAACTATTAGAAACAATAAAGCAATTGTATCAAGCTACAAAATCATATAAAATTCTTCATGTTCCTACATATAAGCAATGAGCTAGAGAAGAAAGAAATCATGAAAACAATTGCATCAGAGAGAATGAAATACCTAGGAACAAACTTAACAAAGGAAGTGAAAGGCCTGTACACACACACACGCACACACACACGTATATATACACACACACACATATGTATATATACACACATATACATATATATAACACACATGTATATACACATATATACATATATATATATATATATATTTGTACAGGCCTTTCACTTCCTTTGTATATGTATATGCATATGTATGTATATGTGTGTGTGTGTGTATTATACTGTTAAAAGAAATAGAAGAAGACACAAAGAAATGGAAAATTAGTCTTTACTCATGGGTTGAAAGAGCCAACATCTTTTTTGAAATGGCCATCCTACCCAAAACAGTGTAGAGATTCAATACAGAGTTTTTTTTTTTTTAAAAGATTTATTTATTTATGCATACAGAACTGGCGTACAGGCCAGAGGCGGTGTGAGGATTCACCAGAGACAGTGGGGTGCAGAACAGGTCAACTGAGGAAGTCCACTGCTGAGGGGAACAGCGGGCAGGTCAGGAGAAGTCTGCCATGCCATGTGGAGTACCTCTGGGGCCAGCGGGAATCGAACTCATGCTGAAGTGTCTTTAGCTTCTTAGTGCTGTCATTTAACCCATTGCACCATCAGAAAGGACCCTCAATGCAAAGTTTTCGTGCAATTATTGAAAGAATTTGAGTAGACATACCTGAAATTTATATGGAACCACAAAAGCCCCCAAATAGTCAAAGCAATCTTGACAGGAATAGAGTTACATTCTTAAACTTCAAACTATATGGCAAAGCTATAAACTACCTATTAATTTTTTAAGAAGTTACTAATAGTTTGAAGTAACACATTATTCAGTTTAATGCCCATCAATACTTAACTTGGATCCAACTATATAAAGCATATAGTATGACACAAATATGAACCCAACACCTGCCCTTAAGGAGTATATATTCAGTCAGGAAGAGATTCATGTTATGACAAATAGCAATTAGAACAGGATCAAATCAGCATTGAGTGAAGAATGTGGGAGACAGAAAATGTGCCTTCCAACCTGTAACTTGGGACCCATCTTCAGAACTCACACTGCAGTTATCAAAGCTTTTATTGTTGCAGTCATACTTCCCAGGAGCTTCTTGTCATCAACCACACTGCAAGTGGCAGCTTCTAGAGTAGCTTGTTTCTAGAGAAAACCAGACTCCGCTGATGAAAGCCTTTGGCTTGAGGATTCACCATGGGCTCACAGAAATTTCCGTAGGTCTGCACTGCTCTTAGATTTTCTCTCTCCCTTCATTCACCATCAGACTTGACTGTAGGCTGAAGGCTCATCCAGACTCCCCTGTTCCCTCTCCATTTTCTTTTACAGATATTTCCCCCAATAAAGTTGTCACATATTTAATCCCATCTTGACTGTTTTTTGGAGACCTCAGATTTACACACAGTGATACAGGCAATATTATGCAAATATAGAAGGTGAAAATATTAATTCTGAAAATCTATTTCAGAGAAAGAATCTTTTATTTGCACCAATAAGGCAAAATTGGGTTTTGACAGGAGGAAATGCAGGATGAAGGTGATCTGAGATATGGGGTAGCAAATCAGCTGGTTAGCACCAAGCAGCCCAGCATGGTCAGATTGTCAAATGCACAGTGGACTATAATGGGAGACAACGGAACAATCACAAAGAGGACAAGAAAAAGTTCTCCAGTGCTATGCTAAGAAAAATGTCTTTAATCATCCCAGCATTTTCAAGAGGAAAAAGAAAATGGTCATTTCAGAATTTTGACTGAAAATATGATTTTAAAACATATTTTATTGGCTCACATCCTAAAATATCAAGAAATAAGGTAAACATTTGAATTTCCTAGCTGAGAAGAAATTGTCAAAGAAATGATAACTGTGACTTTGTCATCAAAACTGAGAAATTCTTGGTTTTGATAATTAAGACAACCTGGGAAATTGTTGAGAACCAGATTCATTGTAACATAGTGAACAGGCAAAAAATAATGTAGGGAGTGAATGAGAGAAATGAGAGAGATGGAGAAGAATCTCTGCTATCAAATAAAATGAACGGCTCTAAAATGCCAATGACAGAGGTAGTTGTGTTTCCACTTCTGCTTTTCTTTCTTTTCAGGATGGAAGCAAAAGACTGAACGCCATAAATTAGTTCCACCTAATTCTAGAAGTTCCACTACATTAGAAGTTTTTGAAAGTGAAATAATTTTGTGTTCGGCAAACTATGTAGAGTCAGTGTCTCTGATTCCAATCGTAACAGAAGGAACAAGCTCTGTATTTGGCTCATCTTGGCAAAGAGTAACTTAGAAGGATGGAAGGGGGGGGTGTTTCACATAAACATGAACTGCAAATCATATTATAAAATCAACTTGCTTATGCATGGGACAATTGTAGAACAAAATTTTACAGAGTATTCCTACTTTCAGATAGGAAAGTTTTCAAATTGGCCAACCCAATATGCAAACTAAAAAGCTTGCGTAAGAATTTAAGCCCATATCAAAATCAAGAGCATCAGTCTTCCTGTAAGTACTACTTACAGATTGTCTAACAGACTCACAATTCATTCTTATACAAACATTTATGGAACGCTTATCATTTACCAAGACCTAAGAAAGGATTTGGGTTTACAGCCATGAATAAACAACATTCCCTGCTTTCACTGAGCTTGCCATCTGAAAGATTTAAATTTCAGAATGTAAGTTATTATCACATAGGTTGCTAACATTTAAATTTCAAAAATTGCAAATTACTTCATAAATTACTTATTGTTTTACTGAAGAGTCATTGTGTATAGCAGATTTCTCTTATGAAGAGGTCAATTAATTTATTATACAGATCTTCAAATATAGTCAATTCCGTACCTAATCCATAAATGACGAGACTGGTTAAGATTAAAACCCTTTCCACAGTCTATACTACATACTTGATCCCTGAGCAACTTATTATAGGGAGAGAGTTAGACTAAACACTACTAATAGTTGCCAACATCTCTACGAACCTATCAAACAAAAATATGTGGTGTTTTGTGTCTTTTTTTTTATTCCCACCAGGGGGCTGGGAAAGTCATTACCATGTTCAAGAATAGCCATCACTAATCTCACCCTCTACCATTTGACCATTCTCAAATCAGAAAGACAAGTCCCGGCTGAAAGGCCCTGAGAGAACCGCGGGGCAGTGGAGCATGCTCAGTAACTGGGGTCGCTTTCTGAGCTCAAAGCAAGCTCTGGCTTGCACTGCACCGGCTCCGCTAAGCTCCGGGGCAGAGCTGCAGCTGATCGTCCGTCCCGGAGAGCTGATCTTCTCTGGGCAGGGTTTTTAGGATTCTCAGCTGCAGCTATTCCTGGGGAATCCACCAGCCCAAGCCATTCTGCTCATCACCTGGCGCCCAGGCTTCAGTCCGGTCCTTCCAGCAACTGCTGGGTGATTGAGCAGATACGAGGGACTCTTGTGGTTAACCGTGAAGGGTGAGAGGGAGGCACTTCTGTTATGAGCCAGAAAGGAGGTGTGTCGCGGAAGGAAGTGGTCTGGGAAGATTCTTGCAGGAGCTCGAGTTGTCGCCTCTTCTTCACTTCTTGTCACCCTGGCAATCCCTGCTCTTGCCCTGGGAAAGATGGTTACCTTAGTAACGAAGCTGGTGCACTGCTTATACCTCCGGTAAGGAGAGCACCTTTGCATGCTTTTCTCTTTATAGTGCGTTAACTCTGAAATCTTGGAGGGGAAAGTTCTTTCAATTATTATCCTTCTTCTCATATTACAAGTTTGTTTTTAAGGCAGACTAGAAAAAGAACTTTTGTGTGTGTGTGTGTGTTATTTAAAGAACCCTTTCCGGTTGAGGTTGAAGACAAGCATTAGTGTTCTATTTTACCTATGTCATTCTTCACCCGTTCCTGATCTACTTAGTACAATTTAGGTCTCGATTTACTAGATGAAGTTCAGTATATTTTATTATTTCCTGAAATATGTCAGAGAAAATTGCCAGCTATGCAAATCCAGCCGTGGTTTGCAGCTTTCTGAGATGATAATGCTTTCAGTTACAGTCAAGAGAGAATATTTTGTAACATTAAAAATGAACATCAACTTTGATCAGCATAGAACTTAAACTCACTAGAGGAAACATTCATGCTACAGTTATGTGACTGTAAAATCAAAGCAAATATTCAGGACTTAATCGTAAGAAATATATATGATCCCAAAAATAGAAAAAATTCCCACCCCTCCTCTTATTCTTTGGGTGGTTCATAGTTACTCCACAGAAGTATCAGTTCAAAAGAAAAGACACAGTTTCAAAATGTGCTTTGTAGTTGCAAGTTAGCATTTTTGGTGGAGCCTGTAAAGTCATCTGCAATTGACTTTTTATATAATAGAAAAAAGTGAGCAGAGGACACTTGGAATATAAACCAAGAACATTCAAATGCATGTGTTTAACTGTGTGCTTCTAAAGAAAATGTATCCAAATGTGTGATAATAGCTATAGTTTCAATTACTATTAAATTGCCTAGATATTTTGAGAGAATCATTTTTTCCAAGTACATTCCAAGTAAATAAACGAATAATAGATTATATATGTATTGGCCACCATTTAGCAGTCATAGTCAAATGGGGCAGAGAAAGCTTTTCTCCCTAATTTGACATTGCACTTATTAATTTCCATCTTAATCTAAAGACAAATTTATCAAAAATCTTAAAATGGTAACATTTTTCTGAGAGAGCAAAGGACTTTTTGTTAGCACATTTGAAACAACAAAGAAAAAAAGTACAAATCATGTGATGATAAAGATGAGGGGGGGAAAAAGCAAGGAAATACTTGATAATGAGTGGTGAATAATTTACTGCCAAAGAAAGTGTAATTTCTGTGCTACTTATTGTGTTTAAAGCCTTCTTTTAAACATAATTTAGTGTTGCTATATGTTCCCTTGTGGACCTGTTTAACTATGAACACAAGAGCAGCCTGTAGTAAAAAATACTTTAGCCTACAGAGCTAAGTAGTTCTACTTTATTCTACTGGAACCCAGAAGTATTCAGTCACTGGGCTTTGTACTACAGGAATTTTCATCACTAGTGTGGAAACTTGCAAAACTCCATTCCTTTCCCCCTATTTTTGGTGTGAATATTCTAACTTTTTACATTTGAAGTACCCTAACTGTTGAGTTCTTCTACTGGCCCTTGGCAAGACAAAAGTTGCCCTAGGAACTGTAATGTGAATAGCCTGACCTTTGACCTTTACCTGTGCACCAGCTGAGTGCTCCCATCCACAGCCCAGGTAGCCCTTGGGGCAATGAACCTGAGAGGCTCCCATTTCAGAAGCTCCCAGTGACTTGGGAATTGTTGAGAAAAAAGGTCTCCCAAGAACTACAGCCTCTCCGTCTAGTTAGACATAAAACTTGTTCTGATGGTAAGAACTGAAGTCAGCCGTCATCTGGAATGGTGCCTCAATGATAAGTCCCAAGAAGACAGGGGAGAAGTGATTTCCATGTTTGGGTACCTAGGAGTAGCCACTCCTGCTCCTTTCTCATTTCCGGCCCCTGTGCCGTCATCCCATAGAATGAGGAATGAAGCGCTTATAGTTCAAATCATGAGGCTTCACTTTTTAGGAGTCTGGGCCCATCATTGCTCTTCTATACCATAAATTAAGTGAGATTTTAAGAACCTCCCTTAGAGTTTTTTAAACAAATGCTTGCAAATGAATGAATTCCATTTTTCCTTTTTTACAGTCAAATTGTGCTAGAGCTTTCGACTTCATATGTGTGTTTTCCTTGCCTTTTCTTTCAATAAGGAAAAACTGTCTTTGGAAAAGACTCAACTAGTGTTTAGGATTGAAACATGGCTCAGCTATAATCAAAACTTAGACCAAAATACATCCCAACTATTTTCAAAAGAGGAGAAACATGATCAGGCATATTTTTATTTTAATAATAATACATATAGAACTGTCTCAGTTATCCAATTAGATTTTTCATAGCAGTCTAGTAAAAGCTAATCAATTCTTTATGTATAACCTGGAAAGCTTTAGTCCTGGTTTCTGATCTTTTATGATATGGTCAATGTATTTTTAACTACATCAAAACAAGTAGCTTTGGTTTTAGCAATTTAAAGAAAGGATTAGTATACTTATTAGAAATAGAAATACTCAAATATTGATTGGTATCTAGGCAAGAGACCAAAAATATCAAACTACTTTTAAGGTTTGTGTTGTAAGGTCCAAAATTCCAGGGATTTATTTTCTTCAAGGACACAGATAGCTTTCAGCACAGCCAGCAATTTTAAGATTATCACTGCTAGGAATTCCACTTCCAAACACAACACATCCTGAGACGTGAGAATAAATCTGGAATTGTTTCTGTATGACACTATTATCTTTTTGTGGAAGAGCTCAGAATTCAGGGGAAGGGTAGCTCGTGACTGACAGAAGAGGCTGAATAGGTCGACCTGCTCAGCCTGGAATGGTCCAAGAGAAACCTTGGAGCTGAGAGAATGATTTCCTTCTTTCTAGACTTTTGCTCATTCACCTTCCCAGAGGTATGTATCAATAAGGAAATAACTGGACTTCTGACTTCAGGTAGTGGACACATGATTTATGAATGGAGAAATCTTACAATGCCCCTTGTAACCTCCTGAGAATGTGCCCATTTTACATCAGGCACTGGTTTCAAAATACATTGATTTTATAGGTGTTATACCCTGATTTTATTAAACACATTAGTAGTGTTGTTTGTTTCTGTCTTCAAGCTTTTTCGGTACTTCCACATAAGTTTACTTTAAATAGATACTTGGCGGCTACACTTTTTTGTCCATCCACAAACATCAATATAGTCACCACAGGAGAAGGTTTATCTTTATAGTCCAACCTTGCTTTTCCTGCTGTATTTCCTGTCTCAGGTAAGAGTCCTAACCTGGCTAAAGTCCCCCAAATGAGAAAGGGGTAAATCTTTTATTCTTTTTTCTCTAACAAAAAAAATGTCAATGTAAATTCAGAAAAACTTCTCTTCCTCCCATCCCTTCCAGATTCAACTCTTCCCTCTTTCTCGCTGTTAAGTATTCTGCCAGTTCCTCTGTACTACATAGTACTCTATTGGGTTATTTTATACTTTTTTGACAATAAAAATTTCCAGTCTATAAAATACTGTGAATTTAGATAGACTCTGAACCATGAGGCAGAGGAGATACATCTCAGTTTTCTAAACCCCCTTCTATTTTACTCTGTAAAGTATTGGTATTGGTCTCCTTGTTTTTTGACTGTTAAACTTTTGAGTTTTATGCCTCTTCTCCTGCTCTTTCCTCTACTTAGTGTATCTTTCTCCTTCTCCAAGTGACATAATCCTAGTCATTTCTGGATATACAGACTTGTTGTTACCTATTTCTTAGCTTTTTTCAGAGCTTGTCAGTCATTCCTTCTATATTCCCCAAATATTTTTATCAATATTGAAACTTTTTTAAAATCACTAGTCAATTAATGGTGTATTCATTCCGTTTTAGCACAAAATATTTGTTATGTGCCTTCATTGTGTCTGATACATTAATTCTTGAGAAGGGATGAATAAAAACGTGGGCTTGCCATCCATTAACATGTAGCCCAATGTCAAGACAACTATAAAGAGAGATTCCATTTTGAAGAGGTAAAAGCAGAATGTTGGGGGGTGCATTGTTACTATTATTTTGATAAAGTGTGCTCATTCTTTGGACCAGACTTTCTTTTTTTCAATCCTCTGAGCTCACTTAAGCAATTAAGCCACTTACTCCTGAAGCCATGAGCCAAAGTCCGTGAAGTTAATGGGCCAGAAAATGTGACTTACTGAAATAGAACTGCCACATCACAACTGAAAACTATAGTAGTAACTATCTTGCTGGTATATTTACATCCTAAGATTCCCTCAACCAGTTGTGCTAGCAGACCTTTTTTTCTCTTTCCCTGCATAGAGATTTTTGGTTTTGTTTTTATATGGACTTTATTTTTTAGAATTCTTTTCAGGTGACATCACAGTTGAAAGAACAATACAGATATATCCTAAGTACTTCCGGACTTCACACATCAGAGTCTTGCTCATTGTCAGTATTTTCTATCAGACGGCATGTCTGTCACAATTGGTGTCTCCTCTATAGACACATTCAGAGAACATGGTTTTACATTAGTGTTCATTCTCGGTATTGCATATTCTTTGGGTTTGGACAAATATATATGCATGTGTAACCTGCCATTATATTATCATACAGAGTAATTTCACTACCCTAAAATTCCTGTGTGCTCCAATGTCTCTAGCTTCCCTCTCTGCTAATTCTGACAACCACTGACTTTGACTGTCTCCCAGTCTTATCTTTTCTAGAATGTCATTAGTTGGAATCATGCTGTAGATAGTCTTTTCAGATTGGTTTTATTCACTTAATAATATGTATTTTCATTTCCCCATTGTCTTTTCATGACTTGATAGCTGATTTTTTTTTTTTTTTAGCACCGAGTAACAATGCCCCATTGTCTGACTATGCCACAGTATGTTGCTTGTTTTTTATCTTCTGCTGGACTTGGATTTATGGGGGCAGGGATATAATCCTTAGCCCCAAGCATATAGAATATCCTTATTGAATGTTTACCATGTGAATATGTGAAAAGTAGATAAGTGAACATACTACTTTCTCTTTCTCTTCCTTCCAGCATAGTCTTTCCTCCACCTGAAAGAAACTTTCTTATAAGTTTGTGCTCCCTGAAAAGTGTGCATTCATGGGTAAAGGATGGTATATTTCCTTTTTTCTCCCTAACTAGTCTTCTATCATGTCTTAAATTGGGGGTTCAGCAAATGATATGCCTTGGGCCATATATGGCCCAGTACTTGTTTTCATAAATAAAGTTTTATTGGAATACAACCACATTTCATGTACATGTATTTCATTTCATATATGTAATGTGAATGGTAGAGTTAAGCAGTTGTGAGAGAGACCAGATAGCCTTCAGTGATGAAACATTAACTATCTGGGACTTCACAGCAAAACTTTGCTGGCCTCTGTGGTAACCCAGACAAGGAGCTTGGAGATTGGAAAGAGGTGGCAAAATAATGACCCATAAGATATGCTTCAGTTCTAGAGTCAGTTTTCAGGGGTTGGTTAGCCATTTTTGGATTTAACTTTTCAAGTTTTAACATAAATCAGAATCACTTGAAAGCCTTGTCAAATTGTAGAACACTGACCCTCCCCCACCATAGTTCTAAGTCATCAGTACCTGTGGTGATTCAGGCGCTGTATTTCAAACAAGTTCCCAGATGTGGCTGATCTTGCTGGTCTAGGGACCAGACTGGAAAGCTATTAATTCCAAACAATGAATATGAGCCTTAGTTGCATCTCAGAATCTCTTAGGGAGTTATAAAAAAATTTATTTGGGAAAGAGGAAATGCTTGGATCTTATCCCAGATGATTTACCTAATCTGAATCTCCAAGGTTGGTATGTATTTTAATCAGAATGAGTCAATACTAATTTTTAACTGTCATGTTTTTTTAACTATCAGATGGACATTATTGGTTACGGTATGCATAGGATATTTTGACTAGTAAGTGTGCAGCAATAGCTCCATAAATTCTCAGTTTTAAGAAAAACTATAAATTCAAATTACTTATCTTTTTATATTACATGTATTATTTTTGTGAGTTTCAATAAAAGTATAGTACAAATGAACAATCTTCACTTTTGCCAGTCTTTGTTTCTTAATAAATTTGAAAAGTGTTAGTTTGTAAATTTGGGTTTTATACTGTGTAAGATTAGTTCTAACACCTTTTCTCTACTTGAAAATGAGTGAGGCCTTAATTATTTTATTAAAGATTTATTTATTTATGCATACAGAACTGGGGTACAGGCCAAAGGTGCAGGGGTGGTGAGAGGATTCACCAGAGACAGAATGGGGAGCAGAACAGGCCGACTGACAAAGTACACTGCTGAGGGGAGCAGCAGGCAAGACATGTGGATCACCTCCAGGTCCAGGGATTGAACTTGCACTGAGGCGGCTGCAGTTTGCTTGCAGTGCTGTACTTTAACCCGCTGCACTACCATGAGGGCTGGAGGAGGGCGGGAGGCTTTATTTTGAAGGAATGCATGAACAGCTTACATCCTGCTACCTTCCATGGTTTCATAGTAGCAAGTTTAAATGGGCAAGTATTTTCTAGGAATAGCTTGTAATAGCATGAGAGAATAACTCTATTGCATCTAGCCACAGAGACGGTGTCCCTTCCCATCTGGGCAGGTGTTTGTAAACACTGAAAGCCCTGTTGCTTTGTATGTGCTTTGGCTACTGACTTCACTTCCCCTCTTACAATGACATCATACTATGTGGTAGTGTCCTTTCTAGTTTTGTTGATTTCTATTTGGCATGCTCATAGTCGAGTTTTATGTCAGACTACAAATAAGGCAAAGTATCCATGGACTAGTAAATATAGAAGAACCAGGTTTTTGGACTCTGGCAGCTAAAATAGTAGCCTCGACAATCCTGAACCACATAGAGAATCCTTAAGCACTGTGTTCATAAAAAGTAAACATTTTGGTCATACTCTTAATCTGCACACTTTACTATTTGGACTGAAAAAGATATAAATAAATAACAAGGCTTGAGTTTTGTAGATCCCCAATCTATATGATAAAATAACTATTAGCTTCTTAAACTACATAATTCTCTACTAAGCACTCATGATGATTACTAACATGAACTGGCAGAATATGAGTTTGACGAATGGTTTTACAAGAGTAATATTCTGAAGTATAGAAGAGTTCATTTATTAAGTACATGTAGATTAACTCAGGTTTCAAACTCTGGCTATCTTGAGTAAAAATGCTCACATATAGATATATCTTTTTTTTTTTTTTGCATTTTACTAGAAGATTAGGAAGGATATTTAAAGCTATTGTTAGTTAGTAAAAATGAAGAAATGATTCTTTCCTTTTCACGAACCCAGTGATATTGCTTGATGATGGCTTAGTCAACTCTGCAGAAAGGGACTTTTACTCTCACAATTTATTTTTTTAAAATTATTATTTGTCTGTCTCTCTTCTGTTTTTGCATAGAAGAACTGGGGTGTAGGTCAGAGGTATGGGGACGAAGTGGATTTATCACAGACAGAATGGGGAGCAGAACTGGCAGATTTACTGACATATGCTGCTAAGGGGAGCAGTGGGTTATACAGGAGAGGCCTGCTGTGCCACACATGGGTTAACTCCCTGGCCAAGGATTCAACCATATTGATGATAGTCTGAGACTTATTCCTAGGTCACAAGGGAGACCCCCTACATGCAAGTTTTTTTTTTTTTAAAGATTTATTTTATTTACTTATGCATACAAGAGCTGGAGTATAGGCCAGAGGTGTGGGGGTGGGGGTGAGAGGATTCATCAGAGACAGAGTGGGGAGCAGAACAGGCAGACCCACCAAAATACACTGCTGAGGGGAGCATTGGACCAGACAGGAGAGGTCTGCTGTGTGATGTGGGTTAACTCCCTGGTCAGGGGTCAAATTTATGCTGCAGTGGCTGCTGATAGCTTCATAGTGCTGAGACTTAGCTCCTTGAATCACCAGGGAGGCCCCTTCTTTCAAGGATTTTTATAGCTTCTAGGAAGCAATAGTGGCCAGGAAAAGCCCAAAGTAATGGGAAAGAGTTATTATGAGTAATGGGATTGTTATTATCTTTTGAAAACATGTTGGAAGTATAAGGACTAGTCAGTCAACTATAAGAATTGATTGAATTGAGACCGTTAGTGATAATACATATTTTTTGAGTAATGCACTTCTTACTGGTTTGGACTTCATTTCTCAGGTAGGAATGTTCCAGATTCTTCCTTCAGCCACAGGCACAGCGAGTGTCATGACTGAGCTCTGAGGGCTCTTCTTGTTTGGAGAGCAAAACAAAGTACTTCCTGTTGCTTTTTGCATTACTCATAGGAATGTTATTTAGGTGAGTGGGTTCCCAAAAATGAATATGCTTTGCCCACGCTCTGCTGTAGAATTTCTTAATATTTTTTGAACAAGGAACCCTGCATTTTTATTTTGCCCTGGACCCCAGATGTAATGTAGTCAGTCCTGCCCACAAAAATAGTATCTTAATTCATCTTTATTTCCCAGTAGATTTTTAATTGATTGCCTGATGCACAAAAGAGTGATGAATGAATGAGTGTTCCCCTTGTTCTGAGAGCAAAATGAAATATTGTTACTTTTTGCACTGCTCAAGGGCTGTGGTTTAGGTCAGTGGGTTCTCAAAATAAACATGCTCCAGACACACTGTCAGTGGTTGGGTAAAAGAGGTGGTAATAATAAGTTTTTAAAGATTACAGCTTCTTTGATAGTGCTTCAATCTTCCTGAATGAAACTTTCCTGAGAATAAAGGTCTGCAATCTTTGTATTTAAACCCCCTTAGGTGTCCTGGTGCCGGTGCATAGACCTTGTGTTACCTCACAGAGCTCTTTTAAGTCCTGCAGTTCTTCCCATTCTATGGATGTGGGCTTTTGATTTTTGTCAATTTTGTCAAGAAAAAAATCTGCATCCTGTGAAATGTGTGAAACAATGGGGAATAATCAGTCTGAGAAATTGTGCAATGCATTTAAGTCCAGCATGATACAAACAGGAATTTGTCTGACTGTTTACTGTCCCCTTTGGAAGGGATGTGATACTTTGTGTAGTTTATGTTCATCAGTTCCCAAAGTATGAGATGAAGGTTGGTTTTCCAAACCAATGTGCAGAATAGAATAAGAATAGAATACCAGACTGTTGCCTTCCACTGACCTCTTCCTGGGTTGAGAAGATGATCTCTGTTTCCAAGTAGGGGAAACACAAGGGAATTATGATATAGATGGCCTCTTGTGGTCAGCATAGTGCCTTCATAGGCAGTTTGGACGTGGACCTAGTCAAAACTACTGCAGATCTGGGGGAGTGGTGGAGAAGAGGTTGTCCAAAGGGAGCTGTGATGGGCTCATCTATCCCTCAAAATACTAGATGATTTGGTTTCATTTAGAGAAGAAGTCTTCAGTGTGGAAATATGTCTTAAACACCCCTGGGTCACAATGGTGCAGATTACATGCATCTTCATGAAAGATGAATACACTTATAAGACACAAGTCTCTGAATACTTTTTGTACTTTAGAAATGATACAGATGTGCAAAATGCATTTTGCTGAATGGTAACATCTAATCTATGAAAGAGATTTCAAAAGGAGAGGTGGAAAGTCCTGAAATGTCACTGGCCCAGACGAAAGTTGTGTCCTTTGAGGGCAAATGTCCTCAGAACTCGGGCGCAGGCTGCTGACACCACTAAATGGACCTTGTCTATCCTTGTTTGAAAATTTCTCAGATCATGAAATACTTTTATCCAAGGCAGGAGGAATTTGGTTATAGAGGGTGGAGAGCTAAAAAGGACAGTGACTACCAGCAAGGGTTAGGGATCAAAATTACCCAGAAAGGGAAAATAATTTTGTAACTACTTGCATGATTTCAGTCTTCATCACTAACTATATGACCTGTTGTATGAAAAGTACTAGTGTAGACCCTATGGTATAGAGTGATAAGGTGGGTTGATTCCTGCTGTTATGGAACCTGAATTTTGATGGGGTAAGAGAACTAGTTAACATGTGAGAGTTAATATAATGCTATGAAGAGAAGGTAAATCATGTTATATGAAAGAAAGATGCACATTACCGTGGTGATCAGAGATACAGAGGTGTCCTCTGATTCTTCTTCACCAAATGTGGATTCCACGCTAACATATTAATTTGTCAAAGAGCTCAGTTCTCTTATCTTGGGAAGCACTAGCCAATTCACATTCTTGTCCAGACCATTGAATAGATTTGGCGTTACGAGGTGATTTATGGGGGCTTAGACTGAGTGTACTATTGTTTACTATGTCGTCCTCTAAGAGAAAGTTGCCCTTTGCAGTTGTTGGGTGTTGAGCTAATTGAGTATTAAGATTGTTAATATTACTGCTTTTTTCTTATAAATGTGTCAACAGACTTGAGAAAGATAAAAAAAAATATCCACAGGATTTTCTTCTGCTAATATTAAGGTTTACATGTAGTAATCATTAGGTTTACATGTAGTAATTTCCTCCTCAATTTTTATATTGCACAGTTTTGTTATAGATTTAATAATTATACATACCAAGTATAGGACAAATTTATTACATATGTAAGAATAGATCTTTATGCCTTCTGAACTCTGCAGAATGTAAAAATCACACTTTTAATTGCATTGATTTAGATGATTTATGATCTTTAGAACATCACTTAGATAAAAAAGCATGAATAGATGTATTTTAAACATTTTAAATAAACAATTCCCAGACTTAAAAACTAGCATAAATATTTGTTTTAAATGCTAGCTGTGCAGTATCTTAGACCATCTGATCCAATCATTCTGAAACTTAGCGAAGTTAAGCATTTTGCTTTAAGATCTGGGGATTATTTTGCTTTGAAATTTAGTTGACCCTTGAACAAACAGGTTTGAACTGTGTGGGTTAATTTATACACACATCTTTTTCAATAAATACACATGTCTAGGATACTGTTTCAACATTTTTTAAGTGGAGAGGGCATTTAACATAGGATGATAAACATTTCTAGATTGGGATCCTAGGTTTTTGTTTGTTTTTTCTCCACACAAACTTGTTCTGTGAATTTGAGGAGGTTACTCAATTTCTCCAAGGCCTTCAGCTCCTCATCTGAACAGTCTGGAAAATGGACTTGTTCTCCTCTTTCAAAGGATTGGCCTGGGGATTAAGTCATAAGAACCACATACACAGCACAGAGGAGTCAGGGAACATTGTCATCTTCAGTGCTTAACCAAAACAGAAATGCTTCTTTCAAACGTTTTTCTCAAGATGACTTCTTAAACTAACTTATACTAGAAATTTAAAAGACAGTAGTTGTACTGCAATATTACTTCTATATGTCCAAGTAAATGTATTTTGCTTTGTTTGTTTTTAAATTGCCACTAATATTTAAGCAACAAATGAATTATATAGCACTTGCTATATATATAATTTTCCAGACTGTGCCAAATACCTGTATCAACACATTTAATCATCACAGAAAATCAATGAGATAGGCAATACCATCTCTACTGTGTGACATGGAAATTTCATCACAGAGATGTCCAGTGGAAAGCCTGTGGGTGCTGGTTAGTATGTCAAGAGGTGGGGTTTGAGCTCTACCTGTCAGTGTTCCTGCCTCTACTCATACCCATTAATTACATTGCTCTGTGTATACATAACAGGAGAAGAATTGCTGGTACAAAAAAAGGACACTACAGTTATTGTACAAAACTGTAATTGATTCCCTGGATGGGTGCTGATCGAAACGAGGATTAGCTTCTGAGAACTGCATTTTATAGAAATAGTCATACAATCAGTGATTGCCATTAATTGTTTCCATGGATCATAAACTCTAGTAGGAACTTTGCCCATTCTTCTTTCCCCCTCATAGAAAACCTCTGAAATAGATACTGTAATGATTGAGATGATGCTCAATTGACAGATAATAGGGTTGCATCTCAGTGAAGTAAGTAACTTTGTTTAAATTCCAGGGTTTTTTTGTTGTTGTTGTTTTGATTTGTTTTTTGCCTCTCTCCAAAACTGTAATGAGTATTATGTATATCTTTGTCCAGTGTCACTGAAACTGTTAGTAAATGATAATGATAATGTACAGTAAATTAAGATAACAGGAGAGTATGAAGAATGTCTCCCACTATTCCAGGGTAAAATATAATTCCATATCTATAAATAATTATCTGTGTTTCTTTTCCAGAAATCAGTGAATCTGCTTCATGTGAAAAATGAGGGCAATGCTTTGCACTAGATGATCTCTTTCCAGATTAAGCTTTTCATCTTTCTTGCTAGGGTGAGAATTTAACTAAATATTCCCTTAAGTAACACTAGATGGCGCACGAGAACAAAGGAGCTAGGAGACATTTAAAACATACACTCAACCCTTATTTTGATTTGTAATAGTATTTACTTTCTGAACTGAATCATTGATCTTCAGATTACCAATAACTAACATAAATAGCACCTGACTTGAAGTTTTGTCGAAATAACACTCTGTCTTGTGTCCAGTTTAGAGTAGAATTTTGGTAAATCTAAGTGGAAAGTCATTTCCTTATTTTTGGCAGAACTCTAACCAAACAGATCTCCTAAGTAACCCTGCTTATAGATATAGCAAAATTATAGTAAATTGAATAGCTGGAAACATGAAGTAGTCAAAGAGTACTTTAATGAGCTCTACAAAATGAATTTCTATGTCTTTTTAGACATTACGACCATATATGTGTATGTGTGTGTGTGTGTGTGTATGTATGTGTATGTGTATATATATATATATATATATATATAAAATCAGGAATGCAGACTTGTGGAAATATTCAAGGTATAAGTGACATAACTTAAAAGGGTACACATTTATTCTCAGAACTCTGTTTTTAGGTGATCCAGCTTCTAGACTCTTGGCTCTTTTAACTCAATTTATTTATATTTTCAGCTGTTACTTACATATTTTCCCATTTCTCTTTTGATTGTCAGTGCTTTCTTTAGGATTTGTAGAGCCTAGTGAGGCACAGTAAAGCAAAAGTTATAAGGAAAAAAATGACAAGATTGCAGACAAAGCATAAAATATTCAGATTAGATGCTCTAATGTGATCCAGCTCTATATAATTTCACTTTATTTTCTGCATGTTTCTGAAGAAATAAAAAATAATATATATATTACACTAATATATATACATCTTACACTAATAATATGTGTCATCAAATAAAAAATAGAGAGGGAGAGGGACACACAAGCTTTTTAATTTTTAAACATAGCATCTTTAAGAGAAGTCTCATGAGTGTCTTTGCTCATCACAACAACATAAGCCATGAAGGGCTATCTACTTGGAGTAAAGATGGGCTAAGTGGCAGCAAGTTTAACAAATACTTGAGTTTAATGAGCATTTAATATTGAGTATTGAATGGTCAGTCATGTGTGTTGAGTGTTTACTCTGTCTAACATATTTTTTATTTGCACATAATTTTTCTAACAAAGGGTTTCAATTATTATCTTCAACTTATTGATGAGAAAAATCAGGTTTAGGGAGGTAAAGTTACTATCTCAGTGTCTCATAACTACTGAGAAGATGGACTGGGCCAAATTAGTCTTAAGGTCCAACTTTGAACCCTGAGGACCATGACAATAAGGCCTTCCCTTGAGATAAGCGTAGCATGTTATGTTGTGAATTTATTGAAGTGTTATTTAAATATCTATCAGTGTTCTCTTGTTTCTTTCTCTTAGGCATCCTCCATATCCTCATCTCTTATGATGGTGATTCACTATTTCCCAGAGAAACTTAGGCATTGTTAAGACACTTAAAATAAAAGGCGATTTCACTAGTTATTGTTTTCTGATAGGTTATGCAATAGTTGAGTTCAAGTTCTACTGTTACTAGCCAGATTCAGTGGGGCTCAGGGGCTACTGTTTTGGACTTGAATCCAGTTCATTTCATTCATCTCCAAAGCTGTAGTCAGCTCATCAGTTAGAGATGATTAATCTTGATTATCCTAATTTTGAGAGTGTAGCACAATAGTATTAAATGTTTCAGAAAGGAAAATATTTTGTGTAGGTTCCTATATCAATGTTTACATGGAGACCAGTATTCCCACTCACATGTTGACCTTGTGTCTAAGAAAATGATCTATACTTTTTTTTTTTTTGTTAACTGGAAGTAAGTAGGGAAAAGATTATTGTGAAATGTTATTTTGACATAGCTCAAGTGAGACCTTGGAGAACAGGATGTGGGTGATTGTAAGCTCTGTCTACTTTTTGACTGGCTGGGTAAAATAGGCCAGTCTCTTACCCTCTCCAAAACCTCCCATCTGCAAATGTGAAGAGGAAGTGTTGAGGTGCTTTAATATTTGCCCATGTTCTAGTCTTCCAGGATTTCTTAGGCTCTACACCTGAAGAGAATAACCAAAGTAGGGCATGTAATTTTAATCAAAGCCAAAAATTATTTCAGGGCAGTGTTGTTATAATTAATATTCAAGAGTTCTTAGAGATACTTAGATGAAAGCTCAAAAGGAAAGATGATCATGGCTTAGAAAATTCAATGAGTAATTAATTGCAGATGACTAACGCTCTTCCTCCTGCTCTCCTCCCCCTTCTGGAGCACTGGAATAGGATGAGCAATAAAAGAGACTCGAATTCTTCCTGGCCTAAAAGAGCCAAAGGAAATTTCTGATGTGATTTAGCATGCATAGTTTTCTATGCTTGTTAATTATTGTGAAGTAGAATCTGCTTAATGTCTAATAATACTTCTAACTTCATTTGCGATTCTAAACAACCTTGTAACATCCTTTGTCAACAGTGTCAGATAACCACAAATTTCATTTCACACAGAAGTTGGGAGTGTTCCATTTCTTCTGCTTCCTTGGTTTTATATTTCTTTATTGTGTCTGTATGATCTCATACAGATTTAAAAAAAAAGATTCATAGAAATAGAACAAATTGGTAGTAGTTGGGGGTGGAGAGAATAAGCACAGGATATTAAAAGGTACAAATTTCAAGGTTTAAGATAAGTAAATTCTGGGTATATAATGTACAGCATGCTGTACATATATTGTGGTGTATATTTGAAAGTGGTTAGAAGTAGGTTTTAAAAATTCTGATCTCAAGAAAAAAAAAAACCCTGCAGCTACATGAAGCGATGTTTCTTAATATCCAGTGAAGTCATCATTTTGCAATAAACAAATCATTGTGTACCCCTAAAACTAATACAATGCTATATTTCAATTATACCTCCATAAATTTTTGGTTAGTTGGGCCGATACTTGGTTAATGTTAGAACAGTCATCTTTTCTTTTCTTGTATAAGTATTGGACACTGATGCTAACAAAAATTCAGCACTAGTTCAAGTAAAAGTTTGAATAGGGGCCCTCCCAGGTGGCGCAGCGGGTTGAGGCACAGCACTGAGAACCTAAAGCTGCTTCTGCATGAGTTTGATTCCCGCCTGCCCGGGAGGTGACCACATGGTGTGGCAGACCTCTCCTGACCCGCCCGCTGCTCCCCTAAGCAGTGTGCTTCGTCGATCTGCCTGTTCTGTTCCCCACTCTGTCTCTGGTGAAGCCTCTCACCGCCCCTGAGCCTCTGGCCTATACCCCAGTTCTGTATGCACAAATAAATAAATAAATCTTTAAAAAAGAAAAGAAGTTTGAATAGGGAAGCTCTTTCATGGGCTGGATCAGTGGGCTTTGGCTAGAATGGGAGGGGTTAGCCTATAAGATATTCTATACCTCTTTGTTCATCATCTTTTCCCTGTTCACATAAGGCAACTAAGATCAGATGGATTAAGTGCTTGTCCATGATCACTGATAGTTTAAAGTTAGAGCCAGGACAACTAGAATGCATGCTCCTGACACCCAGTTCAGATTTCTTCTTCAGGCCCTTGTCTTTGTGGTAGCTGGATGGAGAGGAGCAAAGAGGAGAGCAAGTAACCTGCACACTGTGTAATTCTGTTGGTTGGGTTGATTTTGTATTTGATTCTTTCGACACCATGCAACTTAAAGGTCTGGTTTTGTGTATTATGCAATACATGGTACCTGAATAACCTAATTACTACTTTCAGGAGACGATGCATGGAATTAGTCATATTTTCTTCCTAGTGAAAAATAATTGCATTTTTCTAAGAGCTTAGAATACATGCTTGTGGCATTAATATTAAATATTGTAATAACTCCTGGTGATACATTTGTGTGATATGTACATTTGTATGTAAGTGAAAGTTAAACCAAATGAATTATTAAGACAGGATGAGGAGAGCCATGAAGTGAGACAGGAAAGATGGGTGTCTGTGAGGACTCTTGCATAAACAATGGCTGCAGCACTGAGATGCACTCCAGTTACTTCTGCCAGGAGCCTTTAAATGAAACAGCTTTCATTATAGTCTGGTATGAACCACATCAGGAAGGTTTCTTCTCATTCATGATCCTTTTAACTTGGAGTGAACAGTGGACCTGGAAAATTGGTGCCAGTCTATAATAGTTCAATAACATTCTATTTTTATCTCTTGAATCATCCTGGGAAAATTCACAGACAAACTGTTCTAGACTGCCCCAAAGTGATAGAACTCCTACAAAGCAATCTGAGTCAATGGAATATACTCCTAAGTAAGAGTTTCATTAATTGAACTATTATCAAAACGAAGGCTGAATGATTCGTATTCTTGCTGTAGACACTTTTGAAATCCACTGGCTCCCAGATGTATCTAAATTCCAGTTTTGCCAGTTACTATCTGCATAGAAGCAAGCAAGTTTGGTCCCTTCTGTGAACATGAATTCTCTCTATACAAGTCAGTAATGTGTAAAGTCTCTGATGCACATCATATATGTGAAAGGTAACTCCTATTTTAGCTTGTCTAGCAAATAATTGAATTAATAAAGAAGAACATACTGTGAGAAGTGTGACCTTTATTTTATTATATATTTGGTGTTATTATATTTTTGGGTGACCTTTTTTAAAAAGGCAGTACTTCAGTCTAAGGATTGAGATTTATTGGAAAAGAGAAAAATGGAGAAGAGAAAATATGCAAAAAAAAAAAAAAAGTGTTCAAGGGCCCTCCCTGGTGGTGCAAGGGGTTAAAGCACAGAACTATGAAGCTATCAGAAGCCAATGCAGCATGAATTCCATCCCCTTCCAGGAAGGTGAGTCACTGGGTGCTGCAGATGTCCTCTGCTCCACTCAGCAGTGTATTTCAGTCAATCTGCCTGCTCTGTTCTCTGCTTTGTCTCTGGTAAGTCATCTCACCTCCTGCATCTCTGGCCTGTACTCCAGTTCTTACATGCATAAATAAAATAAATCTTAAAAAAAAAGTTCAAGAATTCATTAATGCTCACCTCCTACCTTCTGAAAAAGATTTACCTAGCAGTTTTTCCCTCTTATTTACTTGGGAATGTGTCATGGGAACCTAAAGACTCCTGACACTTGCAATTAACATCTTCCAATCTGATATTTCTTTCCAAACTGAAGCTCCCTACCTATTGGGAAAGCAAAGGCTTTCCCACAACTATAGGTTGTGAAAGGTTTTGTTTGAGTGAAGCATTGAGTCAGAATTAAATATTGTAAATAGGCCAGTAGCCACACTGAGTGGGGGCTATAAGTAATTCTATGGACAATAGATATATAAAAGACAATGCTATTTTCAATTAAAATGGTGCTGTTAATAGTGGACAACAGAACATCGGGTTAAGGCCAAGTGTTAGTGAGAAAGTCCTTGGCTTGATCCAAGAGGTACTTTGGTTCTCTGAAGAATGAAACTTTAAGTTACAGAGATTGGTGACAGAGGTGGTTCACTGAAGTCTCTCCCCTGTTCCAAGAGTAGGTAGCAAGGATCGAGTTCCATGCAATGTCTAGTCATTGATTTTTTTTCCCTTCTAAATTAGTCTTATATCTTTCTTTGAAATAGTAAACAAATCCAAATGGAAGATTTCATTTTTCTAGTGATTATTTAACTAATGCTCATTGCATAATATTCAACTATACAGATATGAAAGTTAAATAGGTTCCAAGATAATCACATTTAATCTTCTTTTTTACTTTTGATATTTTAATGACTACCTTTTCCAGTTTCTCTCTCTGTATACAAATATATACATTATTTATTTATAACTTTTTCCTCATGTACTGTCATTTCCCCTATGCTTCTTCTCCCATAACTGCTTTTAAACAAAATAGAATAAAAACAGGAAGCCCATATTTACAACCTGCTGTGAAAATCTTCATAATTTCTCTATGCTCATATAATCATATAAAACATTTGGACAGAATGTATTTTGAGGTTTAGTGTTTTATAAAGCACTACTGTGCTTTTGTTTTTATAAAAAAATAATCTGATAATACTAGGGCTTCAGACCTCAGCTATCATGAGTATGAAATTCCAAATTTTTTGTATATTTCCCTCTAATTTTTTATAGTTATTTCACTCTCACATTTTTATATTTGCCAATATAAAGGACTCTTAAGTCATTCAACTTAGTTTTCACAGGAACAATTCTTTTAAACCCATTATTTTGACAATTTGAATAATAGTTAATTAAAATATAGATCTAATAACTGACTTATTCTTGGTAAATATACATAATTAAAATGTTGGGAGATGAGCTCTAACGGTCTAGACAGAAGCCAGCAAGTTCCAAACATTCTTCTCCTGTTTTTATTAATTTTCCACTAATTTGGGTAACTACAATTTTCTGAATACATCTCCACATTTGGACAGATGCGGGTGCTTTACTCACTGTCCACCAAAGCTCCAGCCAGTGTCTTATCACCTTCTGCTCCCTACCCCTTCATCCCCAACCCTCCCCCCTCTAGCCAGTGTAATTTTCAGAGTCTAAGAATTATTTTTGTTGTGGCAAACATTCTGCTCTGTCAGTGAATTTAATGAGTTTTATACAGATTTGGAAAAATGGCGATTTTCCCAGCATAACTGGTTTCATTGTTTCAAATTTATGTTAATATTTTTTCTAAAAAATAGTCTTTATTTCTTATGTCAGAAAATAAAAAGTGAGAGGAAAGACACCATTTTTCATGTCATTTTGATTCAGAATTGATTACACAGCATCCATCAAGTAAAAATAGCTGTCATTAATTATTTTTTACGTCATTCTTTACTTTGCGCATTTTTTAATCTTGGTTGTAATTCCCATGGGCTTCCCACCACCAATTTACCTGTGTGCCATCACCTTGGTCCATGCACTTGTCCCACCCCAATTTTGATCCCATTCCCCTCTTCACTGCCATAATATGTCTCTGGTTTATAGTTGTTGCTTTTACTTTATTACAATTGCTTCCCTCCCCGCTCCCAATCCCTTGTGCTCCCCACATGAGTGAAACCATACAATATTTTTCTTTTTCTTTCTGGCTTATTTCACTCATGCAAAAGGCATGAGTTTATCTTTTTGATTGCTAAGTAATATTCCACTGTGTATATGTACCACATATCTTTAATCCAGTCTTCCATTTTGGGGCATTTGGGTTAATTCCACATCTTCCCTATTGTAAATAGAAGCAGCAATAAACTTGGGGGGGTGCAGATGTCATTTTGAACCAATGTTTTTGTGTCCTTTGGGTAGATACCTAGGAGTGGTGTTGATGGGTCATATGGAAGCTCCATGTTTAGCAGTTTGAGAAACCTCTGAAGACTTTTCCATAGTGATTGGACAAGTTTGCATTCCCACCAGCAGTGTAGGAGAGTTCCATTTTCTCTACATCCTTGCCAACATTTGTCGTTGCTAGTTGTTTTAATATGTACCATTCTCACTGGTGTGAGATGGTATCTCATTATGATTTTAAGTTGCATTTCCCTTATTATGAATGATGTTGAACATTTTTTCATATGCCTATTGGCCATCTGCATTTCATCTTTGCTATATTGTATTTTAGCTCTTCTGCCCACTTTTTGATGAGGTTGTACATTTTGTTTTTGTTGAATTTAATCAGCGCTATGTATCTTTGTGATCAGTCCTTTGTCATTAGTGCAAAAATTTTCTTCCAATTAGTGGGGTGTCTCTTTGTTTTGTGTAATGTCTCTCTTGCTGTACAGAAGCTCTTTACCTTGATGTAATCCTAGCTGTTTATCCTTTCTTTTACTATCCTTGCTTTGGGTGCTGTATTTTTCACAATATTACTGAGGAGTATGTCATGTAGTGTTTTGCCCACATTTTCCTCTAGATATTTTATGGTTTTGGGTCTTATGTATAGTTCTTTAATCCATTTTGAGTTGGTTTTTGTGCATGATGCAAAGTAGTAATCTAGCTTCATTTTTTCTTTTTTCTACGTAGCAGCACAGTTTTCCCAGCACCATTTATTGAAAAAACTTTCTTTGTTCCATTGCATATTCTTTCTCCTTTGTCAAAGATTAGCTGGGTTTATTTGTGGGTTTTCTATTTGAATCAAATGGTCTGTATGTCTGTTCTTGTTCCCATACAATGCAGTTTTGTTTATTATGATTTTGTAGTACAGCTTGAAGTCTGGGAGTATGATGCCTCCATTCTCTTTTAGTCAGGAGAGATGTGGCATTTCAAGGTTTTCTTGTAGTTCCACATAAATCTCATCAATATTTGGTCTATTTATTTGATGAATGTCATTGAGATTTTCATTGGAATAGCATTAAATATTTTTTTTGTTTTTGTTGGGTTTGCTTTTTTTTTTTAAAGATTTATTTATTCATATAGAACTGGGGTACAGGCCAGAGATGAGGAGGGTGAGAGGATTCACCAGAGACAGAGCGGGGAGCAGAACAGGCAGATCCACGAAGTACACTGCTGAGGGGAGCAGTGTGCGGGTCAGGAGAGGTCTTCCTCACCATGTGGATCTCCTCTGGAGCAGGCGGGAATCGAACTGATGCGGAAGTGGCTTAAGCTTCTTAGTGCAGTGCTTTAACCTGCTGCGCCACCAGGGAGGGCCAGGATAGACATTTTAATGATACTATTTTTTTTGACCCATGAGCCTGGGATGTCTTTTCATTTCTTGTGTCTTCTTGTATTTCTTTTAGCAGTGTTTCATAATTTTCTTTATATAGGTCTTTTACCTTTTTTGTTAGGTTTAGTCCCAAGTATTTGATTTTTTTGTTGTTGTTGTTATAATTGTAAAGGGCATGGTTTTTTGATTTCTACTTCTTCTGATTGGTTGTTTGTGTTAGGAAGGCTACTGAGTTTTGTGTGTTGATTTTGTATCCTACTACCTTACTAAGCTGCCTAATTGTTTTTGATTAATATTTCTATGGGCTTTTTAGGGTTTCCATGTAAATTGCTATATCATCTGCAAGTAAAGGTAGTTTTACTTCCTCCCCTCCTTCCCTGCTATATCTGCTCTTCTGTGTTTCCCTCACAATTACCCCAGTGATATTTTCCAAAGATTCTTTTAAATTTGTGATTATGTGAAGAAAAATGTTTTAGAGAACTGTCAAATTTATGCTTTATTTACCAACTTTGCATAGTTTCAATGATAGAAAATATTCCTAAGTTAAACACAGTGTTCTGATGCTTCCTATAATTCTGTTCCATTTCTTTCATTTCTCACATTTTGCTAATGAGATGTTTGGTTATGCAAATATCTCTCTTTTCCCACTCTCAACATACCTCAGAGTATTACTGATAAAATAACATCATACCTCTTATTTTGTGGATCATTCAGTCTAAAAATTACTGTTTAAATAGTGGGCTCCAGAGGGGGTGGATTTGTCTGGAACTGGGTTAGACAGCATGTTGGTTGATAACATAAACCTGGTATGTCAAAAGTCAGGTTTGGGGTAAATTGACTAAGTTGTGAAGGAACATGGCCCAGGCCAACAAAGTATCAAGTTCAAAAAAATCAATAAAGGGAAGTGTCAGAACTTCATTTAGATTCATATTAGAATCCTGTGGAGAGATGATCATGAAACCAAGCACAGAAATTACACAGTGATGAAGATGAAAGGTCTGTTTAACAAGTTTTCATGTCATTATCTAAAGACTAGACTTTACCAGTAGTTCAAGTAGCAGCAAAATAATAGGATTTGATACTAGAGTATTTTGGGAAATGCATTATTTCTATAAATGAGTTAGTAAGTCTATCATTTTATGTAAGAATTGATAAATAGATTTTACCTTATTACCCTCATTAGTTATTTAAGTATTTGGAAACTTTAGCTCTGTAGTCCAAATCTTAAAGGAGTAAGAAGCAAGAAACAAATGAGAGGTAACAGTGATATCTAATAAATGTTCACAAAACTTGACTGTTTAGCAACTGCTGAGAAAGGAGAAGCCATCACTGATGGCTCTTGGCTATTCTCAGTCATTCTAGATGAACTGTTGCTTCCCCCAACCCCCATTTTATAGTCCTAGATTATCTTTTTCTATTTTATGATCTTAGATTATCTTTCTACAAAAAATGTAGGGAAAAATAGATCCCTTTACATAATTATGGGGTAAAGATTGAAAGTACAAAAATTATGCTTTTTTTAATAAAGATTTATTTTATGTATGCATACAGAATTGGGGTATAAGCTGGAGGTGTGTATGGGAGGGTGAGAGGATTCACAAGAGATGTAGTGGGGAGCAAAACAGGCAGATACTGAAATATACTACTGAGGGGAGCAGCATGTGAGGCAGGAGAGGTCTGTTTCACCATGTGGTTTATCTCCTTGGCCAAGGATCAAACTCATGCTGCAGTGGCTCCAGATAGCTTCTAGTGCTGAGACTTAACCCCTTGCACCACCAGAAAGGCCCCAAAATTTTGTTTTTAATTTCAATAAAAACATTGTGAATGCAAACACTGAACATTTTTGTCTCCTGAACAACTATGTAAACAAAATTATTTTTCACATTTAATTAAGAAAAATACCAGCTATAAGTTAGAAACTGTAAATTCTAGCATTTTTGTGTTTGTTTTTGAGAGCTCTTATTAATACTGTTAGCTGCCACCCTGCAACTATTTCTAGGAAGTGTCTTCTTAGGGTTGGCATATTTGATGTGATTAACTGTGTTAATTTCTTCACTGATCATTCTACACCATAGCTCCATTACCTTACTTATAAGAAAAACATTAAAAAAATCCTAGTTATGCCAATTTAAAAAGTGTTTTGCTTTTCAAGATGACAAAGATAAAATAACCAGAATGTGTCTTTTCTTTGTTTCTATAACTCATGTGAATGATGGATCAAGTTTGAATATAGGTTGATTTTTCTGCAAATCCTATAAACACTAGAACTTTTGATTAAGATTCTAGATTAAAGAAGCAGCTTGCCTATAAAGTTACTACAGATTATTCTAAAACAAACCAGAAATGTTGTCCCCTTTGAAGAAAATTTATGAGCGTGAATGCCTTGGGGATCAGTTATTACAGCGTCTATCATGGATCAAAGCATGTGAGGAACTGCTCTGCTGGAATATCATTTGGAAGAGGCTTATGAACCACACAAAAATCTCTCTTACAGACAGTTCTTATGTGTTCTTGGAATGTGTGTTATGGCAAAACCAGTTAACTTTATAGCCACATGTGAATTGTAAGCTGTCCCTTGCACTCAGAATGAGTAGGGATGCCCTTTCCAGTAATGCTTTTCTATTTTCCTAAGGGGCCCTTGGTGTTTTAATTTCATAATAAAAACATGTGTCTTTACTTTTATAATGTTTTTCATGTGTTTAATACATTTTAACCCTCAGTTTTGTTTTCTGCAGTTCTGCACATTTAAAAATTGCTAATCTGGCCAATGAAATTGGTACAAAAAATTGTACATATTACATTATTCTCCTGTGTTCCTCTCCCCCTCCTAATATTCATGGAACAATATCAAAATTCTTCCGTTTTTCCATTTTTTAAAATCATGGCAAAATGTACATAATATCAAATTTATCACTTTGTTATTTTTAAGTGTTAAGCGTGGCATTAAACTAATCATTTTCCCCCTACTGGATAACAAGAGAGTAGTCTGAAATTCAGAATTCTATTTTTTTTTAAGTAAGCATCCTAGCACTGGAAATTGTAGTATTGATAAAAAAAAAAAGTATGGGTACCTTAATCTTTTATTTTGATTCTCCTTCCAGAAAAGAACTTATATCACTTATAACCTACTCGTTATTTATTTAAACAGTATTTGATAAAAATTTCTTATCCGACAGTTGACCTTAGTCAAAAAATTAAAAAATGGTATCATTGAGGGACCAATTCAGACTTGTGTGTATGGAGTCACCTAAAAAGACAACCATTTACAATATATTTTTATTAAAGATTTATTTATTTATGCATACAGAACTGGGGTACAGACTAGAGGAGCAGGGGCAGTGAGAGGATTCACCAGAGACAGAGTGGGGAGCAGAACAGGCCGACTGATGAAGAGCATTGCAGAGGGGAGCAGTGGTCGGGTCAGGAGAGGTCCACGGTGCCATGTGGGTCACCTCTGGGGTGGGGATCGAGCACATGCTGAAGTGGCTTTAGCTTCTTAGTGTTGTGCTTTAACCCACTGTGCCATCAGGGAGGGCCCCATTTATAATATTTTGAAGAAATGCTTATAATGAAGAAGATTGGAATTGAGTGGCTGCTTTGAAGGAGGCTCAGTAAAGCTGAGATGAGCAGGTTTTTCACTAACTTGAAAGATGAGTAAGCACTGACCATTTGGGGTGACCACCAAAGAGCAGAGTGTTTGTGCTGAGGTAATAGCAGGTAGCAAGTGTAGTGTCTGAGGGCTAGTGGGGTGCCTGTAAGGGAATTGCAGTGAGCTTGCTTGGTGGTGACTGTGGAAGCACAGAGTTGAGGCTGAAGGCCGAATGGAGCACCATTAGGTCAGGCCTGGTGAACTGGTTTGCTGGTGTTTCTAAATTGTCTTTCATTTGAGAGGTTCTTAGTTGCTCCCTGAGTTTGTGTGGGAGGGGCACTTAGGTAGCTAAACCGAATATGTGTGGGATATGCTCACTAAAAACTAGGGTTTTATTTTCCACCATAGGACTTCTATCACTTTATTATGGGAATTCTGATTTTCCTGGGGTAAGAAATGCATGACCTGTTTTCTAAATATACTGACCATAGGATAACTCTAGGGGGATGTTGTGTAGATTTTGAGAACATATGGGAATATTCTATTATTAATATTAAAGTGGAGTCTTACTCCACTTTCTCAACAAGGTTCTGGATTCTTTATATATTGGATATTATAAGAAATCAAGGCTTCTGAAGACCAAAAACTCTCATTAGATTTAGTGTGTTTTTAATAACATTAGTATATTTTTTTGTGAATGTTGGCTTTTGTCCATATTACTATTAACATTGAAAAAAAAAGCTGTAAATAAAACATATCCTAGCATTTCTTTTCTTTTTTTTTTTTTTTTAAAGATTTATTTATTTATTCATACAGAACTGGGGTACAGGCCAGAGATGCGGAGGGTGAGAGGATTCACCAGAGACAGAGTGGGGAGCAGAACAGGCAGATCGACGGAGTACACTGAGGGGAGCAGCGGGCGGGTCAGGAGAGGTTTGCCACGCCATGTGGTCACCTCCGGGGCAGGCGGGAATCCAACTCATGAGGAAGCGGCTTTAGATTCTCAGTGCTGTGCTTTAACCCGTTGCGCCACCAGGGAGGGCCCAACATTTCTTTTTTTAATGAGAGCAATATTGATTAGAACAGAATATTTTCAATGTTAATGGGATTCTGGAATTTATGATTAGAAACTCTTTGTTAACTTGAATATAGCCCAATCCCACTAAGAGAATAAATAATTCACTTAGTTAATATGAAAAGAAAATATTTCCTATGGTGGGATTGTGGATAATTTTTTATACTTATTTGGAATTCCTATATTTTCTACCATGAGTATTTATTGATTATGTATTAATAAAAATATTTAGCCTATAATAAAAATAAGAAGTCAACAAGGAGTTGACTGAAAGGTTGTTATTCAAATTATGTTATCAGCCATAGATTTTAGTCTGGTTAAATAACAATACATTATTAATTTGCTCTTTATCATATAATATTTTGTTCACTGCTATATCTGCAGTGTAAAGGATTGTGCTTAGTAATAGACTTTCTTTTAAATGATGCAGGTTTTTTTTTTTTAACATTTAAAGGCATAAATTAAAAATAAGAATGTTAAATATGCAGCTCAGTGAATGCATTCAGATAAATACACCTGTGTATCCCTCAATATAGGTCAAGATAAAGCATGTATCTGTCTTCTCAGAAAGTTCGCCTGTGCTCTTTCCAGACAAGTCCTGTTCCTATGCCTCCATTATTCCTGATGTTTATCACCATGAATTCTTTTTGCTTATGTTTCATGCCATGTGTTTTCATGTTTTTTATAATATGTTTTTTATAATATGTTTATATCATTTCATTTACCAGAAGTGAATTCTTTTGTTATTGTTCATTGTATGAAATTACCGCCATTTGTTCATTTTGCTGTAAATGGGCATTAGAATGATTCCTGGTTTTGGCTAATAGAAACAAAATCAGACTTTCACATCTAGTTCTAGGTTAGTCAGAAAAGAAATAGGACATTAACATGGAAATATTGAAACAAAAATATTTTAAATTCAGATTATCTCTAAAGAATGGATAAAATTATAGCAGGTAATGTTTCCTAGATACAAAGTTAATTACATAATTTCAACAAATATTTATTGAGCAGAGATTGCATTCATGCATGAAATAGATGATTAAAGCTTTATACAAATTAATCATTTAGTAATACAGGTAAGGGTAATATACCAATACATATAACACAAAATGAAATATAAAAAATGGAAATTAAAAAAATACATTGCAATAAAGATTGAGAGAAAGAAACAGTCATTTCTTAAGATTTTTTTTTTTGTCTTTGACTAGAAGAATGAAGTTGAGGTGAAAATATGCTAAAGAAATTTGGGAAAGATTATGAAGTTTTTATTATAAATTGGAAAATGAAAAACAGCAAGAGTGAGGGGGGAAGAAATTCTAAAAATGAGAATTGAATCAATAGGCACTACCAAACTAGAGGTGAGAACACTATCTTAGTACCTTTTAAAACAGGGAGCTTTGATTTGTTAATCTAAAGCAGAGGTTCTTAGCATATGACCCCAAACATGATCCCCTTAATGAATATAATTGTGTGTCTTTCACCTTGAATAGAAAACTATTACAATTTATTTTCACAAAAAATGAACATTTAACTAAAATGTAGGTAATGAATTACAGTGTTGGTGGAACTCTGGCATATTTTTCTCACATAAAAATTGTGACAAATATATTGAAAAAATTAGTATTTTTTAAAAGATTTTTTTTTTATTCATACATAGAAGAGCTGGGATGTAGGCCAGAGATGCAGGGGCTGAGAGGAATCACTAGATACCTGGTGAAATTAAGATTAAGAAAGGCACAAATATTATCAAAAATATTATCACAAATATTATCAAAAATGCAATCGTAATTTTTAAAAGAATTAAAGATTAAACTATAAAATCATAAATAGTGTATAATGAACAACTTTATAAAATATATTGTAAAGTTTAGTTGAAACATAAATATCTAGTAAATATAATTAACAAAACTAACATAAAATAGAACATTTTAATCATCCTATTTTAAACCTTTTCACAGAGAATACCCTTGACCCAGATATCTTCAATGATGAATTCTATAAGACACTTAAAAAAGAAAATAGCATTAATGCTTTCAAACTCTGAAAAAGTAGAAAAAAGGAAACATTCAACATTCTTTTTTATAAGATCAGAATATTCTTGATGTGAATCTGAGGTTAATTTAAGAAATTGGTATGAAGATCAATGCTTTACTTTTCTTTGTAGAATTGCCACCTAGAAACATGTTGTCATTTTCTATTGAAGCTGTAACAAATTAAACTTAGTGACTTGAAAAAGTATGACTTTATCTTCTAGTTCTGTAGGTTAGATTTCCAATATAGATCTCACTGAGTTAAGATCAATTTGTTCACAGGTCTCACTCTTTGCTTTCTGGAAAGGGGACAATTTGCTTTTTCCAGCTTCTAGACTTTCAGTATTTCCAAACTCCTGGCTTTCTTCCTCCATCTCAAAGCCAACAGCAGTAATCAAATCCTTATCACGTGACATCATTCTTTCCCCTTCTTATGCCACTTACACTTTTTTTTTTTTAAAGATTTATTTACGCATACAGAACTGGGGTACAGGCCAGGTGCAGGGGTGGTGAGAGGATTCACCAGAGACAGAGTCGGGCACAGAATAGGCAGATTGAGCAAGCACAGGGCTGAGCAGCAGGAGGGTCAAGAGAGGTCTGCTCTGCTATGTGGGTCACCTCCGGGGTGGGGATCGATCTCATGCTGAAGTGGCTTTAGCTTCTTCATGCTGTGCTTTAACCCACTGCACCACCAGGGAGGGTTCACTTTCACTTCATACACACACACACACACACACACACACACGTTTATTTTTACATCATTTTGTGTATTTTGCCATCTCAGTTGTAATCCCCATGGATTTCACATCACCAAATCACCCATGTGCCATCACCATAGTCCAGTGTATTTCCCTCCCCCCACTGTTTTTGATCCCATTACCACTCCACCCCCATAAAATGTCTCTGATGTATAACTGTTCATTATTATTATTATTTTCTCACCTGATCCATTATATTCCTGCTATGAGTGAAACCATCCAGTATTTTTCTTTTTCTTTCTGGCTTATTTCACTAAACATGATCTTTTCCAGCTCCATCCATGTTGCTGCAAAAGACGTGTTTATTTATTTATTTATTTTTGACTGCTGAGTAATATTCCACTGTGTATATGTACCACATCTTTTTAATCCAATTATCCACTTTTGGGCATTTGGGTTGTTTCCATGTCGTTCCAATTATAAATAAAGCAGCAATAAACATGCTTTATTTTTGAATCAGTGTTTTTGTGTCTTTTGTGTAGATACCTAAGAGTGGGATTGCTGGGTCATATGGAAGCTCCATGTTTAGCAGTTTGAGGAGCCTCTAAACAGTTTTCCATAGTGGTTTTACTAGTCTGCATTCCCACCAGCAGTGCAGGAGAGTTCCTTTTTCTCCACATCCTCATCAACATTTGTTGTTGCTAGTTGTTTTAAGATGTGCCATTCTCACTGGTCCCACTTTCACTTTTAGGGAGCACTACAATGCTCCTGCAATAGACTCACCTGAATAATCCTATCTCAGGATTAATTGATTAGCAACCTTCATTCCTTCTGTTTCCTTAATTTCCCTTTCATTATGCAATGTAGTAGAGTCACTGATTCCAAGGATACGTGCATAGGCTCAATGGATGTTGGATGCACTGGATTTGAGCTGTTTCTCATAGTCGTGAGATCTAGTAGCTTCCCATGACCAGTTAGTAAAGCTGTTGACCTCATGAATGCCCCTTGGATAGATACTGGCATTTCCTAAGCATCGGTCTATCCTACCTGCCTTGTCCAAATCCTCTCCTCCCTTACCCTTTCATCTTTCTTCAGATATATGAACTCAGTTTAAGTCTGTTCCACTGTCTTAAAAATTATCTGTCCTTCTGTTACTTTGAATCAACAGACCAAGGACTGTTCTTTACTAGCTCTTACCAATTTTCTGATAGGACATTATTATTATTATTATTATTATTAATTATAATTAATTATTATTATTTGGGGGTAATCTCCAGATTGATGAGTGTAGAGAATTAAGATAGTGAGGGGATGGCCAGCAGAGGTCTCTAGCAAGTATTCTAAAGTGCAAAACAAACATATTGAGATGTAGACAAATGGAGAATCGAAATCAAGACTGCCTGTCATCTCCACAGCTGCAGTAATTTATTTTTTAGAGTTTTAAACCCTGCAGCCTCTGTAGCAGACTGAACAGGTACAGCTGCAGAAAGAGGCTTGCCTCCCGTGCTGTCAACTTGTGATCTTGGAGGAGTATTTCTATTCTTTGTTTTCTTTGTGAACTATAATAATGCTCGCCTGTTATAAGGTATGCCATGTAAACTATTTAGTACAGTGCCTCCCATGTAGCACACATTTAGAAAAATATTTGCTATCATGATTTCTGAATTGTATTTTCTTTTTGATAATAAACATCCTATATTTTTTCATATGATATAATTTAAAAATTTCATACCATCTCAGTCATCCTCTCTAGATATGCATATTTCTCAAAATGTGATATTAGAGTTAAAACACTGCTTATTTAGATCAGGGAAGACATATGTAATTAGTTTCAAACCACTGCAAATGACTATAAAGTATTTTAGAACAATGAAAATCCCAACATATTTGTAAAATTCCCTAATGGAAATATGCATTTTTATTTTTTTAAATTGAGGTCACATTGGTTTACACCATTGTATATGATTCATGAGCATGATTTCCCATTCTTCAGATGTGTAGCTGTACAGCACCCACCACAAACAAGATACTAAAGAGAAATTAAACACTTCATTTTGAGCTTGGGAAAAAAAGAAAATGTGGAATTATACAAGTGTTAATACCTTAGAAATTAAGTAAAAATAATCACCCAAAGAAGCAGCATTTGCCAAATCCCTAAAATTTAGGTCTACTCATTGGCAACTATTAGGCATGAGTAGGTTTTCTAGTTCTGGACAGGTTAATTTAATTCTATGATCCCTGTGTTTGTTTTATAATACACAGTGTTCAATGTCAATATTGTGTTTTTGAGTAAACACTAGTTATACTGATATCTTCTAATCACAACACTTATAAATGAATGTGAGAAATGATTATTAAATAACAATGGTGATTGTTTCTGAAATTTTCAAGTAAAATTTACTCTGAAGATAATTATTTCATGTATGTATCCTTTTAGAGAGATGTTTGCTGTGGACTGTAGCTCTCAGGTTTTTCAAAATGACTCCAGAATATTAAGTTTACCTTTGAATTTGAAGTTGAAGTTGATGATCATTCTAAATTGATAAATCTTCTACTTTGGAGTTAATATACTTCCTCAAAATAAAAAGGTGATCATATGTCTTGTTAATCAATTCCCCTCACAGTTATTAATTTTACCAGGATTCTGGGAAGCTGGGCTTCCAAAATAGATCAGGAATTCACAACCTGATGAGTTGGGACTAGAATTAACAGTCTCCAAGTCACTTCACTTGATTTAGGCCATTTAGTCATCACCATCCCAGGCTCTGTTCCCAGCAACCTGAACTTGAAATACCATTGATTAATATTCTCCACCTAGTTATGTCACTATTCTTATTTTTATAAGTGATAGGATGGTAGTACTTGAAACCTAAACTAATGATTAGAGAACACATACAACCTCTGATCCTTCACTGTATGATACATAAGTCACCAACCTTTGTTTCTGTTCTTTTGTGAAGCCAGCACAATTATAACTTCATTTAGAGGCTGCATAGCTATCTTTAAGTGTATGGAGTAAATAATCAAATACCTGTGTTTGAAAATTACCTTCATCATTTAACAGATTTGTGTGACTTTAGGCAAATTGCTTACCGTTCAGTGATAAAGTATAAGATTAAAGTTATCATTAATTCATCGCTTCTCAGCCTTTTGGATAAGGTCATGTGTAAAGTTGTCATTAACATATGCCATCTTGTGAAGATTAAGGTAGTTAATATATATATATATATATATACATACACACATATGTAATATATATATAGTGCTTAGAACAATGGCTGGCATACAAACCCTAGCTATTGTTATTTTCAAAATATTGTCTCTCAGACAAAAGGAAGTGGTAGATGAGAAAAGGGCCCTGTGGTAGAAATTTCTCTTATATTTACATCTGGCAAGGCTACATTGTGAGCTCCTTGAGGCCAGGAACAGAGCTGCACCTGTGCCATGTGGTATGGAGTACACTGATGGTCACAAAGAGGTAGGCACGCAGGTATTTCCTAAGTGGACCCCTCAAAAGCACCCAATTTTCAAAACATTTTTTCCTAAAAGATTAAATGTTTGAAATCATAATTTAAACATTATTGTTTTTTTCCTGCTACCTTGAAAAAGCTTTTTATTGATGGCTCTCATATTTTCATTCTACCCTACCTAGACTAATCATTGGTAGTTCTCCCCATCACATTAATGAAGCATTTAACAGGCTCTCTGCTTACCCTGTGACATCATGTGGATGATGGAAATTTGTACAGTGAGCTGTAGCTCAGCATCTAAACGTCAGCTCATCAGTATTTTCTGCACGGTGAGATTTAGGCATACCATGATAGACAAGAATTATGGAATAATGGAAAGACCATGTGTTGACAATGAAGAAAAACTGATGTCTGAGTGAAATCTGGCTTTAAATTCACTGCTAGCTGCTTTTTTGGTTGTGAAACCTGAAGTCAGTTACATGTTTTTTACTTTTAAAATGGTGGACTTGATACTGAGCAGTCACCAAGATGAGGCTGTTTAATGTTACAACAGAGCTCAAACACCTAGTATGGTGCCTGACATACAATAGACACATCAACTATTGGTGTCTCTACAAGATAACCTGGTGACAACCCAACTTGCTTTGCTAATAGTAGAGAAATCATTTTTTTTTTTTATTTTACATTGTTCTGAATAACTTTGCTTTTATGGTAGAGGGAAGATTTTGTCTTTTAACCAGCAGGTGGCAACCAAATTATAGTTAAAAGTTCACCTCATTAAGATGACTGGAGAAAATACTACATTTTTTATAGTAAAGCTTGAAGGAAATGACAGGTAGATGAAAAGCACTTGGCAATAAAGTGGAGTCACCCCTGACAAAGGCATTTTTATCACTAGACCCCAGATACAGAAGATTAATTTTCCTAAGACTGCTTTTGATTTTAGCATCCGACTATCATAGTCATACATCTTTGAGAGACTTGTCAGAGGAATCATTGAGATTTATGCAACATTGTGTTTAAAATAATGAATCCGTTCACTTGATTTGGCAGTTTAAAAAGCAGAGTAAAAAGTAAAGTCATCAGTTGATAAAATATAATGGTTATAGAAAGAATTTCATTTTATTTTTATTTTGGGACTCTGTGAATTTTTGGGGGTTGCCCACTGTGAATTTGTATGTGATTTTTTTTTTTAAGCACAACTTTGGACCTAAAAGACTTAGGCTTTTTTTTTTTTAAGATTAGTTTATTTATTTATGTATACAAGAGCTAGGGTATAAGCCAGACATGTGTTAAGGGTGAGGGGATTCACCAGAGAGAGCGGAGAGAACAGGCAGATTTACTGAAATACTCTGCTGAGAAGAGCAGCGAGCAACACAGGAGAGGGTTGCTGTGCCATGTGGGTCAGCTCCCTGGCTGGGGATTGAACTCATGCTGCAGTGGCTGCAGATAGCTTCTAGTGCCACTGGGGAGGCTCCAAGACTTAAATATTTTTAAGTAAAATCAAACCCTTTGTAAGCCCTTATTGAGTCTTAGTTCTTTGTTTAGATTTATATAGTGGAGATAATGTCATCATCACATACTGTTGTAAGGATTAAAACAAATGATGTGTGAAAAGCACTGCTACAGTATACAATGAATGTGTGTGATAAATGGTTCTGAGATGCTTTATTCATTTATTTTTTTAAAACACCTCTGATGTTTATACTATCACTAATAAATAGTTGGATAAACTTAGTTCTGTTACATTAGACTATCTCAATTAACTGTTTTTATAATTTTTAAAAAGATTTATCGATTATTGATGCATATATAACTGGGTTATAGGCCAGAGTTTCAGGGGCGGTGAGAAGATTCACCAGAGACAGAGTGGGGAGCAGAACAGGTAGATCGAGGAAGTACATTGCTGAGGGGAGCAGCAGGTGAGACAGGAGAGGTCTGCCACACCATGTGGGTCACCTCCGGGGTGGGGTTCGAACTTGCACTGAAGCAGCTGCTGCTTGCTTCATAGTGCTGCACTTTAACCTGCTGTGCCACCAGGGTGGGCCTTGAGATGATTTCTATTAT
>NW_004567102.1:65878268-65954577 GCF_000260355.1 Condylura cristata | reverse complement strand
GGGGAGCAGAACAGGCAGATTGATGAAGTACATTGCTGAGGGGAGCAGCAGGTGAGACAGGAGAGGTCTGCCACACCATGTGGGTCACCTCCGGGGTGGGGTTCAAACTTGCACTGAAGCAGCTGCTGCTTGCTTCATAGTGCTGCACTTTAACCTGCTGTGCCACCAGGGTGGGCCTTGAGATGATTTCTATTATCACAGATTCATTAAATGTGGAATGAGATATGAGACCTCATGTGCTCCAATAAGCCCTTTCATTGTTGGGTAGGGAAACTGAGGCATAGAAAAGTTAACTCACACCATGTCACAGAACAAATTAGAACTAACATCAGTTCTGGAAAACTGATTTTGTGGAGCCACTGATCTTTTTATTCTCCCTCCCCTCAGGTTAATCATTAGTTTTGTCTGGAGGTGTGTGGTACAGGATAGTTGCTATTGAGGATTAACTACCTCTTCTCCAGGGCAAGGTAGCAGGTGTGGGAATTACTGGGATGACTACATTTCAAAGAAATGCCATCATCAAACACTGTCACGTGGCCCATGCTTCTGCTTTCTTTTGAGATAAAGTTGACTCTAAACAGGAAGATTAATTCCCTAATACTAGCTTCCTTTCCAAAACAAGTCCCTGCTATGCCACCTTTTCTAACAGGAAGACCATATTGACTAGCCATTGTATGTAGTATAGGCTCGGCATCCTGTGATTGTCAGCAGTGGTTACAAGTCACCACCACCACCTGTGTTCCAGGGGAAAGCGTGACGCTCACTGGCTAAAGCTGCCCTCCTGAAGCTCCACTCAATGCTGCAGTCTCCCAGGAGAGGCCTCTTGAGGAGTGGGAGGCCAAAGGAACAAACACTTTCTTGTGCTTAGCTTGCTTCTTGTCATTCTTGACCATCCAGTATCTCTAGAGGTCAGTGATTTTTTGACACTATGCTTGAATCAGTTTGTCACCATCTGATCTGTAAAACCTGGGTGAGGTGTAGTCTATTATACTGCCAGCCGTTCATGCAGGGATACACCATAGGCCAATCACGCTGGGGCAGAAAGGAGTGCACGCATCCCCATGTGCAGCGCAAGTCGTCATTGTAAAAACCAAATTCAGCAAGCTACTGTAGGAATATCACATCCTGAAGAGCCATAATAGCACCCGCTTCCTTTATTATGCAAGTATTATACCTGGCAGAAATAACACTTCGGTATTATAGTCATTTCAATTCCAGTTGGAAATCTTCAAAACCCAAAATGTAAATGATGGTGTTTCCAAACTAGAAGCAAGGGATTTAGCTGTGCTGCCTTGCACTCTTTCTGTAGTGGACTTATTCCTTTCTTTTCTGCCATTTCTTTTCCCACGTCAGGATGGTCTCTTATTAGGTCTTTGTTAAACTGATAGGGCTTGGCTATAACACATTTCCCAGGACTACTCATGTAAAAATCCTATCAGAACCACAAGGGAGCAATTAAAAGAAAATCTGAAAGCCTAGAGGATGTTTCAGGTGGATAGAAGAGACTTGAGTACATGCAGTTGTCTTCGCAGAAAGCCTCAGCTCATGCCACATGGATCACTGCCCCGACCGCTAGAAAGCTGATGAAAACACCTTGATTACTGAAATGCTTCTAGGCCAGATACGTAAGACAAGTGTGTAGAGAGGATATTTCCAGCCCTCAAGTAATTTCAAGTAGCTAAGTTAATAATGTCTCTAATGTCTAGGATTTATAAAGCAAAGGTCTTCTAAAATTAGATACTTGTAATTTATAATTAGGCTTAATTATAGTTGTTGATTAGTGATGCTAGTGGTAGCTTAATGCTGTGCTGTGGGGAATTACGGACTTTGTGTTCTTCTCTTGATGCATTTTTATCATGTATTCTGAAGCTGAGTAAGATAAAGACAGGTTGAGACGAGTGATAAATTAGTCAATTCTAGTGTGATAGCAATTCTGGCTTCTTTAGAAAGGAGAAAGTAAAAGAGTGAAAATGATTTTTTTCCTTCCTTTTTCAGAATGCATATTTAACATTGTTCCTTCACAGGTGATAGAAGGTTGTATTAACAATGACTGATTCAGTAGAATAGCTTATTCTTACCATACATTTCCAGCATTTATCTTGCCAGCCAAAAAACTATTCTAGCAGGAGTCCAAATCGATTGTATTTCTCTATTGTGCTGTTCTGAGGATTCACACTGACTTATCAGCCCCCTTCTGTGGGAAAGCAGAAGCTTGTACTGTGCCCTTCACCAGATGAGCGGCATTTACACGGGTGCTTCAGCTGGTCTGGTCAACAAATACTAATGAGTGGCTTTGTTAAGACGTCACACTGAGAATACAGACGTGGTTAGAACTTTCTCCCTCAATGACCACATAATATGGAAAAATTCTCATTTATGTGTGGGGGAAGGAGTTGTCAGAAGTATAAATGATTGCAGTATAACAGGATGAGGGGTAGAAGTCTCAAACATCCTATGGCGACATGTATAGGTGAAATGATGACATATTGAAGTGCTGCTCACACTGTAGTAATTGGATCTTTCTATCGAACGTCCAAGGGAGAGCTAAGTTCTTCCCTGTGAGAAATAAAGGCTTTTACTTTTTAAAATGGCAGGCTATGCATGTGTCCTAGCTGTAGACATTTAACTAAAATGCCTAAGAGAAGAGCCTTAGATCCCTCTTATAGTGAGGCAGGGTACAGAGACAGTAGAAAAGGAAACAAGTAGGTAGTACTTGACTACAAAGCTGATTGTTCAATGAGGAGTTAGCTATTTGGGACCAAGTAAAAACCTCGGTGTAAGAGTAGGTCACCTTCAGTGCAATTCTTTATTTTGAATCCAGAGCTCATTGTAATGAATTTCCAATGACTATAATACAACTTTAACATATACAAAGTCTGAGAAATAGTAACACCTTAGCTTTATCTTTAAAGGATAAAACTAGTTCACTAGAGGGAACATTATGTTTAAAATATGGCGCCCTCCTCTTTCTATTGGCAGACACAAAGAAACATGACGGTGTATTGATTGCCTTCCTTTTTAATTGAAAGACTTCATTGTATTCAGGGTACGGTAGCTCTAGTACTGCTCTCAGTTGCCAGCAATTTGTGCTTCAAGTTTCCATTAGTGACACAACAGTGCTCAAGCTAACCCTGTATGCATCTACCTAAGGTTGAACCTTCAGATTGAGACATAATATTCCTTTTGAAAGAGGCCATGATCAACCTGCCTTGGAAAGCAGACTGTATCATTGATTTGAAGTCAGAATACCTGGGTGCAAATGTGAACCCAACTGATTCAAGTACTCATTAATTGCTTTATCTTTCTGACTAATCTTTTAGTTTCCTTATTTGTTCAACAGAGACAAAGAGATTAGTATCAGTTGAGAAAACAGAAATGAAATAGCACCTGATAGCACAGAATTGGCATTTAACAAATGCATTTTATTTCAACTAAGGGATCTAGGATTTTGGCCCATTAACTTTTGGTAACTTATTTCATTTTTATTCATCAACATATTGCCCCCTATGGATACAGTACTTGGTGCTAGGAAGTGCACGGCCAAAGTATTTCCTGAACGAATAAACTGATGAGAGGCCAAAGAAAACATCCTCATAGAACAATAAACAAATGAACTAGCAATATTTGCACTATGAGTGATATTTAGGGCCAGTTGAATGACCTTCATATTAATCCTAGAAATGGAGAATTACACAAAAGCTCAATAACTATCAAAAGGTAGTTAAGAATTTTCTTCATTCTGTTAATTAAAGTTTGCTGTGTTGATTAATGCAACAGGAAGGACTTTGGTATAGAGTAATGAATGACTGTGTCTCTATCTGAAATCTGTCAGGCTGTAATATGTTCACTGGTGCAAAACAGAAACCTGAAAGGAAGTAAGCCATGTCCCTGCTAAGGGACCCAGGGAACATCAGCTGGTTTCTAGGACCATTTCTGGGTAGTTCATGTGTGCTCTGAGGGAACATAGAATGTCTTTCCAGCTAGACTGGTCCAATGAAAATGCTATGGTGTGGGTCAGCCAAGGGACAAATTTATCTTTCCAGGAGCTCAAAAACCAAAGCAGAGTATAGGTGATTACATGTAAAGTCTAAAAGAATCCAGGCCTGGCATATACTTCAATTCAGTCACGCTCACTAGCAAGGACTTCTGTGCTACTCTGAAAGGAAATAAGCCTTCATGAACATGAAAAACTGTAGAAGGCAACAAAATAAAGAAATCTAGAGGAGGGATTTTCTTAGTAAAAATGTGAGCTTTGCACTAAACATAGAGCTTCCATATGACCCAGCAATCCCACTCCTGGGTATCTATCCAAAAGACACAAAAACACTGGTTCAATAAGATACCTGCACCCCATGTTTATTGCTGCTTTATTTATAATTGGGAAGACATGGAAACAGCCCAAATGCTCAAAAGTAGATGACTGGATTAAAAAGATGTGGTACATATACACAATGGAATATTACTCAGCAACCAAAAACAAACATGTCTTTTGTAGCAACATGGATGGAGCTGGAAAAGATCATGCTTAGTGAAGTAAACCAGAAAGGAACATGAAAAATACTGGATGGTTTCACTCATAGCAGGAATATAACCGACCAGGCGAGAAAATACTAATAAAAATGAACAGCTATATACCAGAGACATTTTACGGAGGTGGAGTGGGGAATGGGATCAAAAACAGTGGGGGGAGGGATATGCACTGGACTACGGTAATCCACATGGGTGATGTGGTGATGGGAAGCCCACGGGGATTACAACTGCAATTAAAAAATGCACAACATGACATAAAAGTAAACTTATTTTAAAAAAGAATGAACTTTGCATTTGAAGTGAGTTATTTGTGAGAGGGGAGAGCAGCTAATTACTTACAACTAATTCAGCTTTTCTCTCTTCAAGGACATTTTATCCCTTTCATGAAAGAGTACCTGTTAGTAACAGTAGTGTAACTATGTCCTAGGTATAGAGTATGTAATAGTACAGAATTATGTAGCAGTAAGTTCCCCATTACTCTTGCAGTCTTGTAACCTAGAAGCTGGAACACTTCTTTGGTATTTTTTTGTCAACATTTCAATTTTCTGGTAACATGTTTTAGTTAATATATTTTGCACCTTGATCGTTACTTGTCGATTAAATAATTTTGGTACATTTTCTTTAGGTTTTTGAGGTAGCATTAAGCAAACAGTAGTTAAATAAATGTGTCAGTTATTAGAAATACAAGTTGAAGTACCTGGGAAAACATAAAAGAATGAAATATGTGACTTTCTAGTAAAATTTTAAAAAATAGTTACTACTTGATCATTTTATTTCTGTATTTCACTAATGCTAAGATGTATATCTCTGAAGCTGAGATAAAACTTACAGAGTTTTTATGAGTACAATTGAAGGTATTCGTAAAATTATTGGTAATTTTTTTGTGGTTTGCCAAATAATGGTGAGACTACAAATGGATAGATATCTTAGATTGGTAAACTATGATAATGATATTTATAAATTCACCTTAATAATGCATATGCCGATTTTCACAGAAGATATAATAATAGGGAAAGCAAGAATTTTATACAAATGGAATTTTATTGTGAACCTGAGAAAAGAGCAGGTCCTGACATTAATCTTTGAGTTGTGGTATTCTCATTTCCAGAATGGCATAAAGCATGCATATTAGGGCTTATTCTACATAGATATTTGGTAAAAAAAATTCAGTATATGCTTATTCCTTTTTTCTCTGTATCTCCTCTACCAACTTCTTAGGATAGTTCTGCCAGGTAGGAATAAATAATTTCCATTTCCATGTTCAGAAACAGAGGTTTAGCAGCATGAAGGAGTTAGGAGAGAGGCCTCCCAAAACTCTGATTTTTCTTTAGCCCCAATGCTCCCAAATTAGGCTGCTCACAGGTAACTAGAAACACAGGTGAATGTTCATGCACTTTTTGTTGTTGATAAATTTCACTAGACAGCCTGTGTAAGAGTTTTACACAATAACTTAATAACAATATTACACACTGCATCCTCTTTGGAAAGGATTTTACCTCTTGCCCTCATCCTGTAAACAAGGATGGGTCTTTATTTTAAAAAGAGGAAAAGGAAGAGGGAAGAGGATATTATATCACCTGGCCTAACATTTTTGCGAACAGATGTTTTCCTCATCTTATTGTTCACAGAAAATTGATTCAAGATGGTATAAACCAAATGTTCAAAAATACTATCATCCATAAATCAATTCATACTATTCTTTTGCTTGAACAGAACAAAGGCATAAGAATGGATTAAAAACAAAAATCAGTACTTAAAACCTCAGGTCTTGGTCTAAAACCAAAAGCAAATTTTCAGTCCTATCCTGTGATGGACCAGTAGACAATGCATATAAGAACTTTATTACTTTTATTTCATTTATTTATTTTGCATAGAAGAACTAGGGTGGAGGCAAAGGTGTGGGGAATGAGAGGATTCATCAGAGACAGAGTGGGGAGCAGAACAAGCAGAGCTACTGAAATACACTGCTGAGGGGAGCAGCAGAGACACAAGAGAGGTCTGTGGCATCAAGTGGGTCACCTCCCTGGTCATGGCGGTGATAGTACTAAGACTTAACCCTTAGGCCAGCAGGGGACCTTAGACCTTCAGCCCTTAAATTGCTGCCTGGATTCCCTGGTTGGTGCTCTGGAATTACTTTTATGTTTTTTCAGTTTGGCTTGAAAAAATTCAATGACATGATCACCTCAGCATTTCTTTTTCCTATTTTGTAATCATATCTTTAATGAGGTTGAAAATGGATCACATAACAAAGGCATAAACTTATTTCAGTAATAAAATACCGTCAAATTTAAACGAAGAGGATTTGCGTGCTTGTTGCTTGGAATTGCAGTTAGGTTTCTGAGTCAGCCTAGCCTCCTTCCGGACACAGCCAAGGCCTCACTGTGTGAGCTGGGCCCTGATAACATCTTAGAGCTTTAGCCCTGATAACATCTTAGAGCTTTAGCTTCCTGTATAGATGATGAGGAGTTGAGGGACAGGACATCTTTTAAAAGGTCTTGTCAAGTATCTGAAACTTGATAGGTGCTCAATAAATGCACCTTTGCCCTCTTTCTTCTTCCCTTCCCGTTCAATTCTTCATCCTTGATTAAATATTCATTGTCTGAAACAGTTTTGACGTTTAAAGACTCTAAGTGAACTCCCAGTATAGAAATAAAATATCCCTGAGATATGGGTACATGCTGTACCTAGGAAAATGTCCTTTAGGCAGCTGTGATCTGGAGGAAGGAAACTAGAGACCCCAAACTTAAAAGTATGAAAATGAAGTTTTCAGCAGTGTTTTCTCACCTATAGGCCTGAGGCCTTCCCACTCTGGGAACAAATCAGAACCTGGCTTCAAAACTGTTTTTAACCATTTGTTTGAAATCTCTTTTCATCTCAGTTAGAAATCATGGGGTGATTTTGAACATGTTCCTCTTCTAATTCCACATTTATATATCTGCCAGGTCCTACAGATTTCATTGTTACAGTGTCTCTCTGCATTGCTGCTGCTGTATGGAATGCAGGCTGCATTAAAAGATAAAGAACACAGTTTTTCTGCTGCTGTGGTAATATAACACCCCTTATCTGACTGCTCCATTTTTTCCCTCCCATCCTGGCTATTCTTCAGCCACTGCAAAGTTCTTTCTTTTAGTAGAGCTGGTTATGTCATTATCTAGCTCAAGTAATCTTTAATAATTCCTCATGACTTGTGGAATATAGGCTAAATACTTCAAAAGTACTAGAATTCCCTAAACATATGGTATGGAGTTAGACACACAAATATACATACATACACACACACATACATATATGTGTGTGTATACACACAGATATATACATATATACGTGTGTGTGTGTGTGTGTGTGTGTGTGTGTGTTGGATCTCCCAGTCCTGCCTTCCCTTCCATCTGTGTTGTTGTTGTTAAAGATTCATTTATTTACGCAGACAAGAACTGTGATACAGGCCAGAGGTGTGGGAGGTGAGAGTATTCACTAGAGCTAGAGTAGGTATCAGAACAGGCAGATTGACTGAAGTACACTACAGAGGGGCACAGTGGGTGGGTCAGGAGAGGCCTGCCACGCCATGTGGGTCACCTCCGGGGCAGGGATCAAACTGGTGCTGTGGTGGCTGCGGATAGTTTCATAATGCTGAGAGTTAACCCCTTTTGCCACCAGGGAGTCACCCTACCTCCACCTTTCACACTGTATTCTTCCAGCATTTGGCTATAAACATGCTTTCACTTTGTGGTAGCAGTTGTTAGAATCTGTGCCTTGGTTTCTTTTTTTCCTTCTCTTTGTGGGAAGTCTGCCAGACTCGCCCAAATTTAAAACCTAACGGGTTGGTTTGTGATTACTTAGTGTGCGTTTACTAGTATTGTCTCTAATTGTAAAATAATAAATGTTTACTACTGAGAGCTCAAGGGAACATCCCATAGGTACCTAGTTTGCATTATGCTCTCTTCCTTGAAACCTTAATCAATTGTGGAATTATTTATGCCCTTGACTTGTTCCCTTGGGATTTGTGAGTGTGTATATTTATTTTTGCATTTATTATCCAATGCCTTAAATTATAAGTACAGATATATTTGGCTATTCTAACAGAAAACAAGCCCTCGGGTTTGGCTTGTGTCTGGCTCATGTATTCCCCACTCAGGTTATGTGAATAGTGGCCATGCAGTAGAACCCCACCTGTGACTTTAGTGTTGTAAGTGTGGGCTGATGGTGAATATGAATGTTTAGAAGCAGATGGTGAATATGAATGTTTAGAAGCAGTACTGCTAGTCTCCTTCAAAGAACCCCAGCATGCCATCGGTGCTATTGGAACTTGCAAGGAGTTTCCAAACAGGCCTATTTAGTGCTGCTTGTTCCCATGGAGTTGATAGAAATGTCAATTGAAACCTTACAAAAAAAGTCTTTATGTTTGATGGTGATCTATCAAGTGTCTTTTACACTCTACTACATGTGAACCCTCAATATAGACTACATGGAATATCCTAATCTGAAAGGTTTCTGTCAAATTTACTTTGTTCCCTCTAAATTATGGATTCATTTCTTAACAAGTGTATTTTGATCATCTTTGCAAGGTAGACGATTGTTACTTTTGAAAGGGGCTGGCTTACAGTAAGGAGGATTCTAATTGATAACTTATTTTCATCATGAAAATTGTGCCTTGATTTGAATTCTTGATAACTTACAGTGATATAAATTCCCCAGAACATCAGAATATGATTTAAACTCAAAGACTTGTAAGGTTATATTCACCTTCTGTAAAAAAATTTTAAAAACTACTTCTGTTTAGGAAGACAAGGTCATGTGGTTTAACACAGATGTGGAAACTCTGAAAGACTAATCTACCTTTGTTACACCAGCACATTTGTCTTCCTGCTTTTCTTCTCTCTGGTGCCAATTTGTGATAAAAGTTGTTCATGACTATATCTAGTCAATAGTATTTGTGGGTATTTGATGTACATGTAAAATATATTGTGACATGCTTGGAAGGATGGTGACTGGAAGGAACTTCATTATGTTTATTGTTGCTTATTAATCTTCACCTCCAGAAATATGTCGTATCTGATATTAAACATATAACTTCATTGTTGGGAAGGGATACTTTCAATGAAAAATACAGTATTGAAATATAGTTACTAAGAAGACAGGTTGATGGAAAACAATATATTTTCTACTCTATGTGGTGACATTGAAATTTTCCATTATTTGAATTGTAGAGAGCCTTGTGGGTTTTTTGAGGGGGAGGGAATGCGGGAAGTTTTTAAGATGTTATTTAGCAGTAATTCATAAGAATTAGATATTAGTGCTTACCATAGACCTTTTGATTGAGCCAGGGATTATGGTGAGGCAGTCTCTGAACTGGAGCAGTTTATATTGCAAGAAAGCATTCTGGTGCCAAGATATGGCATTTTCTTCAAATCGTAGAGCTCTGGCTCTGTAACCATCTGCATGACCAGCTGTTGCCTATTTTTTTTTTTTCCCTTAGCAGCTGCTCTAAAAAAAAAAAAAAAAGTCATCCAGCTAGGTACAGAAAACTTTGGACAAACTCAACCCTATAATTTTGAGTCTGTTTTAAAGTTTCAGAAGGCCAAGATCCTCATAATTATAGCAATGTTGTTTGAGACTTTGTAATTGTTGGCTAGTCAAATCATTCAGTGGAGTGAAGACAATAACTTTTTTGGGTATTCATAAGTAAAACACTACAATTGTTTAATGTACTACCTCCAGAATACACTTTACACTTTCTGACTTCGTACATTCAATCGCGGGTTTGCAACATGGGCCACATTTCATTGCACAATGAAGAGAAAAAGGAAAGATTAATGTCATCAAAATTTCATTCCATGGAAAATTTCCAGTTTATACTAGGTTTAATATCAGGTGGGTTTAGCATGAACTAAAAGAAGTTAAACCTTCTGAATCCTTCCTCTTGCCAAGCCCTTACCAAGGCTCTGTATCTAACGAATCCCATAACCTTAGGCATTTATTCCTTAGCTTCATCTTTGCTGCTATCCATATATGTATATGTGTGTGTGCATAATATATAGATATAGTATATATATAAGATTTTATTTTTATATATTTTACATCATAGTTTTTTTTTTTTTTTTTACAATGTTTGCTTTCTTTTCTTGGGTGTAGTGCTTACAGAATTTCCATCATCAATTCCCCAGTGCACCATTACCATTGTCTCTTGTATTCTTCCCACCCTCATTGTGACCCCTCTCCATACCCCTCTTCTGCAGGATGTTTCTGATTTATAGTTGTCTGTATGGGTTTTATTTTTCATTTTTATTTTTTATCTGGTCCCTTATTTGGTTCTAATGTATACCTCCTATAAGTGAAGCCATCCAATATTTTTCTTTTTCCTTCTGGCTTATTTCACTGAATATAATCCCTTCTGTCTCCATCCACATGGCTGTGAATAGCATTAGCTTCTCTTTTTGACTGCTGAATAGTACTCCATTGTACACACACACACACACACACACACACACACACACACACACACACACACACACATATATATATATATATACCACATCTTTTTGATCCTGTTGTTGTTGAATTTAGGGCATTTGGGTTGATTCTGGGTCTTCCTTATTATAAATAGTGCTGCAATAAACTAAGAGTTCAGGTATCCTTTTGAATTAATGTTTTTGTGTCCTTTGGGTAGATCTCTAGGAATGGAATTGCTGGTTCAGATGGTAGCTCCATTTGTAGTAGTCTGAGGAATCTCCATACAGCTTTCCATAGTGGTTGGACTAGTTTGCATTCCCACTTGCTGGTATATATTTTTAAAAGGGTCAGGGTCAGGGTCCTTGCTTTCATTTCTATCAGTAGGAACATCTTTACAGAAGATGTAGAATGATAATGACCTTGTACAATTGTATGAATACTATACCATGTTCCCCTCATAATTTGACATAAGCAGGTTTCCAAATGCCAGAAAAAAACCAATGTGTTTGTGAGTGTCTGACTTATTCTTTATAACATTGCATTTATATCAATATTCCATTTGGTAAACACATTAGATTTTTCTGTAGATTATTCACTTTATTTATTATTCATGTGGATTTTTTTTAATAAGAAAAATAGAATCAGGTCTGTAACTGCTGTAATCTTTGAGTTCCGGTTTAATAGTCATAAAAATTCATGTAAACATGTCCTGGTTCTGCCATCTACTAGTTGGATGACCTCAATTTCCTCACCTTTAAAGTGGACATAATTCTAATAGCTGTCCTCAGGGTTATAGTGGCAACTGAGACTGTGTTCCATACCTAGCAAAGAGTAAGCACTCAGATATTAGCTAGTATTTTTTATGAGTAGTGACCTCCAACTATAAGAAAGCTCTTTGCTGGGTGTTTGACAAGAAGCCTAAATTAACTTCTGGCTATAGTAATTGCAAATTATCCTAAGATTGCCAGTACTTTCTCCTTGGAGGAGCACTTAAGAAAATAACTTTGAGAATAGTGCAGAAAATTTAGAGTTGCTCACAGAAGGGGAAAAGGCTTTTTCTTCATTGCTCAAGAGACAGAATTAGTAACAATGAATGAATTTCCACGAAGTAGGTTCAGACTCTGGATACAGAATAATTTCAGTTACAGTTCCCATGTGGAATTGGCTTGCTTGCAAGCTCACATAATTATTCATACAAAGACTTGATAAAACATTAGGTAGGAGTTATTAGAATACTCCCTCTTCATTAGTCAATGCTACCTTTTAAATCATGTTTTATCACCTATGTAAAACTTTAACTTCACAGTTGATGATTAATTTACTCAAGTCCTTGTTATATATTATTGTGAATTGAGTTTAACTTTGCCAATTGAAAGGTCACGTTTCACATGGCCTTGTGTCCCTATATAAGCTATCAATCAGCTTAGAGAGGCTGTTGGAGTGCACACATTCTCTCTAGTTAATTCCTTTTAAAGTGACAGATAGTGATTGGAAAATTTTTTTGAAAAATGTCTTGATTCCATCAGTCTTGGTACCCTGTGAATAGAATTCCAGATTAGTAAATAGATCCCTAACAGAATGTGTAAGTAAGCGTAGAATGTAAGAATCTTTTTTTCATTATTTTGAACTTGTTACTTTGTCTGAGGCTGTAGTACTCTTTGTCCTCATTATTTTTTTTAAATTAAAAACTAAAAATAAATTGCAGCTTCCTTCCCTCTCTCCCCCCACTTTTGTCACAGATTACACCTTATTTAAAGGGAATGAATATTTAAACTTCCTTGACGTTGTTAATTACTTTTAAGATGTTTCACAATAGGAAAATGGTATGTAATCAAAACCCAATGTATAACATCTTTGAGGGTCTGATGAGTCCTTAATGTTTGTTTAAAGAGGTTGTGGAAGGACTAATATAGCAATTCCCCCCACCCCCCAAAAAGTGTTTCTATGAGAATGGATGATGTGGTAAAAGGATGGGCTGTAGCTAAATTTTAGTTGCTTTCTGGTTTAGTCATGAAAAATCTGTCAAGGAGTATTTTAATAGTAAGGGTTATTTCTGTGATGGTCATAAGAAAATTCTGAATACCATTTTTAATACACCTCACCTGTATGTCAGACTATGCATACCAGGTCATAATCCTATTAGTTCTTTCTTTCTTATAGGTAAGATCTTCAGACCAGTAACAAAGGGCTTAGTGGATAGAGAGAAGGGATCCAGAAGATTTCCATGTATCTGAAACTTAAATAAATCAGACACACATTTAATTTATTTTCCTTCTACTTTTCTTTTTCTTTCTTTCTATATATATTTTAACATCATTCTTCATTTTGTACATTTCTTCATCTTGGTTATGATAAGTGTGGATTTCCCATCACCAATTCACCCTTGTGTGATCACCATAGTCCTGTGTCTTCTTTCTACCCCAGTTTTGGTCCAATTCTCCTCTCTGCCCTCACAGAATGTCTCTGGTTTATAGTTGTTTGTTGATTTTAGTTTTTACTTTATTACAACTTCTTTTTTTTCCTGATCCTTTACATTCCTGCTATGAGTGAACCATCCAGTATTTTTCTTTTTCTTTCTGACTCATTTCACTAAGCACCATCCCTTCAGCTCCATCCATATTGCTGCAAATGGCATGATTTTGTCTTTTTGATTACTGAGTAATATTCGGTCATGTATATGTACTACATCTTCTTGATCCAGTGATCTATTTTTGGGCATTTGGGTTGATTCCACATCTTCCCTATTGTAAATAGTGCGACAATAAACACAGTAGAAGATGCACAGTTTTATATATTAAGCTATTTTGTACAACATTTTATTTTCTACCCCACAAAAACTAAAAGCATGGCTACTTTGAACCCAAATGTTACTTTGAAGTTACAAAATAATTACATTTCCAGATATAACCTAAAGTTCATTTCAAATCTATATTATGAATTGTCTCATGAGATTTGAAAGTGCTTCTAGCTGTGGACATGTATTGGTTGACACTGGCAGGTAGAGGCTATCTTAATGGAAGAAGGAAATAAAGAGAAATAAAGGGGGGAGATTAAACAATAAAAGGAGCTTCTTGGAAGTAAGACAAAGGGATAGAGTGGAAAGGAGAGGAAAATGAGAATAGGTGGAGTGAAAAAGGTGGAGTGAAAGGCCTACCACCAATAATTGTATAAGGTATAGAGTGATTTCCATCATCTTGCATTTTAGAACAACTACACTAAAAAAACAACAAAACAAAACAATAAAACAAAGAATGCTAATGTGGAGAACAGTAATCATTTTCCAATCATTTTCCATGAAGTCACTTAAGATTTATTTTTATTTATTTATGCATATGAGAATTGGGTTACAGGGCCAGAAATTCAAGGAGGCAAGAGGATTCACCAGAGACAGTGTGGGGAGCAGAACAGGCAGATTCACTGAAATACACTGTTGAGGGGAGCAGTTGGTGAGACAAAGATCTGCTGTGTCATGTGGGCCTGCTCCCTGGCCAGGGATGGAAATCATGCTGCAGTTGCTGCCCATAGCTTCATAATGCTGAGACTTAACCCGATATGCCACCACGGAGATCCCCATGAGGTCATTTAAAAGGACAGAATTCATGTACACCAGCAGACTTAGCTTTTACCTCTCTCTCTATAATCTTCATTTTGCTGAATCACTGAACATTTCATCACATGGTCACTCTGGCGTATTCCTTGGACTCACAGGCCCAATGTCACCAATTTTAATTTAAAAAATTTAGTATACTTCCTAATGACATAGTCATTCAGTATTTCAGTCAACATTCAATGATGGCCTACTCTGTACAAATATTAAGTTAGATCTGTGCAGAGAGAAAGGAATGACAGCAGGACCAGTAGTAATGTTATCTACCAATGAAAGGGAAAGACTTGTGAGGTAATAATGTTTGGATCTGGTTTTGATAATGACAGAGAGCCAATGAAGTGTTAAGCAAGGATCAGAGATAGCACTATAATTGTGCTTGGGTGTTGATAACATTCAAAATAATTGAGAGGAAAAGGCAAAGAAATGATTTCTTGGGATATTTAGTTTGCAACTAAGTTCAAACTAACTAGGGGACTTAGAAGGAACTCAAACAATGGGGTTAGACCGGAAGTAATCAGAGAGCCCTATGGAGGTGGAAATGGGAAGTTTCAATAACTAGTTGTAAAGGGGGAGGTAGAAAACTGTAATAACCTTTTTTTTTCCCCCAAAGATTTATTTATTTACTCATACAGAACTGGGGTACAGGCCAGAGATGCGGAGAATGAGAGGATTCAACAGAGACAGAGTGGAGAGCAGAACAGGCAGATCAATGAAGTACACTGCTGGGGGGAGCAGCGGGCGGGTCAGGAGAGGTCTGTCTCACCATGTGGATCACCTCCAGGGCAGGCTGGGATCGAACTCATGCGGAAGTGATTTAAGCTTCTTTGTGCTGTGCTTTAACTCGCTGCGCCACCAGGGAGGGCCCTGTAATAACCTTTTTTAAAGGAACATTTATAAATGAGAGTTCACTGTAGATACAAAAGACAATTAATTTAAAAAAATACTTTGAGAATAAAGTGGTATTTCTCATATCATTTTAAATAACCAAATTAGTGTAAAAAGTGTTATGGAAGCATGAAACTGAAAACTTTTTATGAGGAATTTAGATTCATAGATAATAAATATAATAACAAAAATGTCAACCCAGACTACTAGGTGTATGGAAAAGAGTGGAATGTTTTTGTATGGAAAAGAGTGGAATGTTTTAGAGGGAGAAAGAACAGGAATGTCTCTTGTATCCTTCATAGCTTTTGAACGTTTCTTAATGTACAAGAGAAAGAACAATATGTGGGTTAAAAATAACAGTGTTTAATCTAGAGCCCAGCTAAAACCTAATTTCTAACATACAACAGATGTGTTCTCACAGACAAGTTAGTTAACCTAGGCTCTTGACTTCACATACCTTATATTATACTTTGCAAAGTACAGAATAACAAAATAATGCATCTTATTGTACACCTTATGTTGCAGTGTGTGTGTGTGTGTGTGTGTGAGTGAGTGAGAGAGAGAGAGAGAGAGAGAGAGAGAGGTTAAGAGTGAGAGGGAGAGAGAGAGAAAGGTGGGGAATGAGGGGAGAGATTTGGACTGAATGGAATGAGAGAATACTGTAAAAACACTTGTCACAGAAAAAGCTAGCATGTAGTAGGTGGCAAGTTATATTTTTATTTTCATCAGCGTCATTGAATAGATTAATAGACTATTAGTAATGTTTTAGGGGTGACTGATTAAAGAGGTAAACTTGGCATTTACTTTTTTGCTTGTTAAAGATAATATTCCAGGGAACACAATCATTTCCATGAGGTCATTTTAAAACGACACGAAGTAAAGACTTTCTTGCTAATTGTGCTGCACAGTTTTGCCATAGACCCACTATTTTGTTTTGGCTAGGCTTCATTTTAACGTTGAAAGTGAAGGGGTTAAGAAATGTCCATACTCATGTTACCAGAAGTAACAGCCATTATCAGACGCAAACAGGAATTGGTAGGGGGTGGAAAAGACTGCAGTGGCTCACTGTTTCTTAACCGGGTGGTTTGCACTTTGCTGCGATGTCTACACCTTGCCTGGTTAATCAGATCAGAGCAACTAGGGTCTGGCATCTGGTGCAACTAGTTAACCTCCCCCTTAACTGGAGCCACTCCGCCTGGAGTTGCCTGTTTTGAAACAATACTGAGTCACAGCCCTTCTCATTGGAGGCCAGGCAGCCCTTCTCCGGGAGACCCCGCCCCCTCGAGTCAAACGTTGGCCTCGCGGGCGGAGCAGGCGATGTTAATGAGCCGAGTTGCCGGGTGAGCCAGGAACTTCATTCCTTTTTCTATCAGGATCGCAGAAATTATGCCCCTTCTCTCACCATGAACTGGCTGTCCAATTCCCAGGGAGTGGTGTTAACTGCCTACCACCCCAGCGGCAAGGACCAGGCCGTCGGGGGGAGTCTCCCCGAGGGAGGCGAGCAAGCCATCTCCAGGTAAGCCCTGGCGTTCGGGAGCCTGAGAACAAAACAAAAACCTCTTACCTGCTCCAGGAAAAAGTGACAGGGAAGTTGGTGTGGGGAGACCAGAACTACAACCTGGAGCTGCGAACCTGACCTCCTGCTGCGGCTGAGGGCTGGGCTGGGCTTTGGTCGACTTTGCATCTCCTCTGGTTGAACTTGGAAACAGCCCCTAGGATTCCTGCAGGAGATGGGCAGAAGGGGTGGGCTCTGGCCAGCAGACTTGTTGCTTAGCAGGTGCCTTTGCAAACGCTGGAAGATCAAATGGCTGTATTTGAAGCACTTCCTATGAGAGGGAATTCTTGAATGGGCTTCATGGCACAGTCGCTGAAATTGCCACGCTGAAATACCAAAGCCAGGGCGCTGTGGGAGTGTTTTTTACCGGCATCTTCAGCTAAAAGCAAACCTCCCCGGCAAAAAGTCCAAGACACTGGCCCGTGGCAGGGTGTTTCACATTCTTTTGTGAATCTTCTTTCTTTCTTATATTCCCCTCGTGCGGGTAGATGCTTTTTTTAAAAAAAAAAGAAGTTTTGTCAAGAAGTAGTTCTCTGTTGCTGGGAGTGAAACGGGGTTTCATTGCTTTGTAGGCAGCAAAGGCCAGTGCCTAGACCACTGGGAGGCAGAGGGTACTTTTCTCTTTGTGTACTTTGCTCTGCTTTACCAAGGGCGTTTTTCCTTCCCTTTCCTTCATGACCTCCCTTGCTGAGTATTTTGTAATTTTGAAATTGTAATGTGCAGCAAAAGCTTGCAAAAAGCAAATGCTATCTATCATAGGAGTGTAGAGCACTAAGTTAGTTATCATAAGCATGTTTCCGCCTTCATGTTTAATGTGATAATAAAGCCTTTTTTTGTTTAGGTGACTTAGGCTTATGCTTTAAACTGAAATAATGCCTTCTTTCATTTGTTTTAAAAGCCCCAGATGTTGGGGGAGGGGAAGAAGACTCAATCCAAGGAGTGGCTGTAGTGTTGTTATATTTCCAGGCTGACCAGCCCTCTTCCTAACATAATAACCAGAATTTATATTCTTTTGAATGAATTCATTCCCAAAGATAAAAGAGAATTGCTTCTTGTGCTTTTTTTTTGTCTGCTGCTTTAAATATTTTCAGTATTATACAGTGTTTTAATCTATTTTCTGTAGAGCACTCATGTAATGATATCCTTTCAGTAGTAAATAGCCTGGAACACTAACTCCACACCACTCTTCACTTGGATTCCACATGACTGTTGTAATCATCAAAATTGTGCAAACTTAATCCACTCCCTAGTGACTTTATTCTGGGGAGGTCTGAGCATCTGAAAACTTGAATCTTATTTGTGAGATTGGAGAGAACATTAGGCACTTGAATCCAGTCTCTTATCTTTATCTTGGAGACTCAATGCCCAGGAATTAGGTTGTTGCAAGAACTGTCCTTCTAGGGCTTTGCCTGGGGCCTCATATCCAATTCTGGATACTTTAGCCTGCATTTGCAATTTTGCAGCCTGTTTTGGGTGCCTTATACTTGAGTGGGTTGAAGAAAACAAAAGAGAAATGGATCATTCTCAATATGTGCAAAAGGAGAATTGAGAAGAACAAAGATGGCTGGGTGGGCAGGTGCCTGGGGTGAGAACACTCGCTGGGGCTGCTGCCTCAGTCTGCTTCTGAGTATTTGTCTGCTCCCAAGTAGCTCCCCTGCTGGCTGACATATTGCTTGTCCCTCTTGCCCCCAAATGCTCATCCCTGATAGAAAGTCTTAGGGACTGTTGGCTGGAGGAGATCCATTGAGGGCTAGAAGGAAAAACAAGAAATCCCATTAGCTTCTACTCTTAAGCTTGAAATGAAGCTACCAGATAAGTTTGGTGTTACTTTGGGACGCACTCTTTAACCTGGAAGGCTGAGACACTGCACATGAGGCACCGTGGAACAGGGCATGTTTTAGCTTGGAAGCTCTGAGATACCACAACAGAGGGTGGGACAGGGTCAGAAGTGATATTGGGGGTGTGGGGAGAGGACTTAGGGTTTCAGCTTGGATGGCATTGGTTATCCTGCTTTGGGAAGCTGCTCTGAAGTACAAGGTTAATGTTGATTCAATTTTTAAAAGCACTTCACAAGGCAAAACCAAACCCTTAAAAAGAGGCCAAATTAGATATTGTCTGCTAGCTTAAAAAAAAAAAAAAATGCTGGGGGGGGGGTGCACAGCTGTCTAACTTTCTAAATTGTCTTCTAAATAACCTGCATTTTGATGGACTATTTTAAAAAAGTTTATTCGTTCAATATGATGAATTTATGTATATGCCATTTGAAAAGTATACAGGGCTGTGTATGTTATTTGCGGATATTTGCAGAAAATGCTTGATTTTTAGCTTTGCCTGACCAAGCTTCCTTTTGTTGTTTAGTCCTTTGGAGGAAGCTGAGATAGTAGGGAATTAATATTTTGTAAATAATCTGTTAGTCTAAAATTCCATCCAATCCATTCTTTTATTCTTCTTTATCAAGACACATTCATTTCATGATTGACAAGGGAATTCCTCCTACTTTTGGTTAGAAACTGCCAAATATTTACAGAATTCTGTTTTCAGTTTCTTTTGGTCATATTTCCTCCTGAAAACACTGGAATTTGTAGAACATGCACATGCTAATATTAGTTGTTCTGACTGACATGCATAGTCAAATATTTCCAGAGGAAATAACTTTTTATGAGTAGCTATATTTATGACTTTATTTACTTGCTAATTTTCAAGTAGGTTTCTTAATGTTTACTTTTACAAAGCACTTTTTAAACGAATACAGCATTTTGACTGTTCTTAATGTTCTCTCTTGAGTTTCCTACCATTTTAAGAGGAAATGGTTGCTTGTTCTTTATTTGTATACCTTTTTTTGATGAATATTGATGTCAAATGATATTTTCCTTCTCACTGGACTTGGTCTAACTCTTGTTGATGTAGGATATCTGTGTGTGTGTTTTTTAATGAATGAATAGCATTTATCTGGGAAGGTTTTGTGATCTGTTTACATTAGTTCTGGGGAAATGCAACCTACAGGTAGCACATTACAGGGATGTAAACCCTGACACTTGGACTCTCGGACTAACCTGCTGGGATTCACATCCTGATTCTCTCACTAGCAGTGTGGCCTTGGAGGGGTCATTTAACTCTCTACCTGTAAATTGAAAGTCATGCCAGAGTTTATTTCACAGGAAGATTAAGTGGAATGTTCCAAGTAAAGTACATAGAACAGTGCCTAGTTTATAGCTTACTACAAGTTTCTTTAATGTCAGGTAAAGAAAGAACGTTGATGCATGTAACATGTGGTCTACTCTTTCACATTTCAAAAGCCTGTTCATAAATATTTTTTGCCTATGTTAAGATACCTGTGTGATCCATGTGCATCACTAAGAATAGCTTTTGTGGTGAGCCTAATGTGGTATATACAAATGTTGATTCTTAGTGACACACCTGTGACTTACATAATGTCATAATGCAGTCTTCCAAAAATTAATTAATGAGTGGCTTAGCTTAAAATTAATCACATGTAAAAGTATCATACAATCCCTTTGAAGTTTGAAAGCCCTTGGAAATGTCCTTTGATCCATAGCAACATTTACAATTTGAACAGTGGCGGCCTTGGGGCATACATGGGTCACAATGAGGTCTGCAAATATTGGCTTTTATGGCAAGAGGGAATGTGGGTGTGCCCTCTTTTGGCAGTCTCAACTGTGGCTGCTCCAAGCTTCTGTGTTTCTCCTGTAGTGGCTACAACTGCTCAGTGTGCCACATGGGAGAGAGCTGCTATCTTCATACACTTAGCCTAGTTCTAGGTCATTTCATGTCCAATCCACTTCTAGGTTCTACTGTGGTATACAAGCCCATGAGAAGAGTTAAGGATTGTTGCACTACTTGGCCATGCATCTCCATAAATATAGATTGGGGAAAACTAGAGTGAAAGGATGGGCTGGGCAAGGTCTGAAACTCAATTTGGACTAAAAACTTGATAACATCTTTCTGAGAGAAGCGTTAAGAGAAGGATGTGATCATCTTTCTCGATAAGAGTTTTTACACAAATCTATGTATAATGTTGAGAATCAAGTTCTCCCTCTGAATTTGTGTACTACTGAAGTTGTGTCTTTTTTTGGTAAGTACAGAATGGCAAGGAGTTTTTATAACATTATTATAGGTGCAGTAGCATTTCATTTTCCCTAGCTGTAACTTTTAAGGCATATTTCCTCATTTTAATTTTGCAGAATTTAGTGGCTAAAAGCATATTTAACCTAATGAGATCATTGTTTTCTACATCATCATAGACTTCTATCTCGTGACATAGGCATACTTCCTGAAAACTTACTTTTTACCATATAGTTTGATTAAGAGTCCTTAACCAAACTTCTTTGTGTAATTACTAAGAGACACACCCTGAATTTCTACTGGACAGGTCTTACCTTTAGAGTTATGTGTATTTACCTTCTAACTCTCCTTATTTATGATTTTTACAGACCTGTGATTTTTGTAGGCCTGTTTAAAGTGCTCTTCATGGAACTTATATTATGCTTATAAGTTTCAAGTAAAAGGATTATAAATCTCGAGGAACCACCTGCCCTAGTTCTGCCATCCAAGCCTGATGGACGCTTTCCTTATTTTCCACCTCACTGTAATAGCCACCTTGTAATAGCCACCTGCACTGTCACTCTTGTTTCTCTTTTCTAACTAGAACTTGTGCTTATTCAAAGATTTATGATTCTTTTTATATTTTAAGTTCTTAGTATTTATCTTGCTTTTAAGGGTGTTGCAGCAAAATGAACAAATTAAAGCATTTAATGATGCACGTGATTGCTACTGGATTGCCTGGCAATTAGGCCTACATAGTTTTTGATAATTTGAACAGCAAAATAAATTACTTTTTTCTTACTTTTAATTCATCATTAGCTATAATATCTGTATTATTTATACATTAGAAAAAAGACCCTATAGCCCAAGGCTTGACTGGTTTAAGTTGCTGGTGGTCTGGAATCTGGGAGGCCTCATTCTTTGTCTCCTGTCTCCTGCCTCTTCTTGTCTAGCTCTCTTGGCCTCATGATGTCCATGGGAGAGAGCTCAGAACTACAAACACTTGAGGCTTCCAGCTGTAGCTTCAGGGTAGTGGTGTGCTGGGTGGCGGAGGGGCGGAAGTTAATAGTTTGATCCCCAAGTTTTGTTTGGGGAAGAAAGTTTGTCAAGCCCGGTGTGATGCTGATACTCTGTACATCTCTCCTATTGGTGATTTCTGTCCTGTCCAGACTATGCAAACAAGTACTCTGAGGTAAAACCATTTGTTATAAAAGTTTTAGTCAGCATTGGTAGTAAATGACTTCTTTTGCTAAGGAGAGATTACAAAGTCTCATTATTTGAAGTCAGGAGGGCTAATGTGCTGGGAGTTGATTAGAGCAGAAGGGATGATACCTGATAATTTTGAAAACACATTCTTTGACCTGTGTTTGTTGTGAGTTGGTCAAGTTTATCCTGATTATTTGCAAGAAGTAAACAGAACTATCGAGAACTGTGTGGCCATTTACTACACCTGGGATCCTCCATTCTGAAGTTTGCTAAGTATCTGGATTTCTGTCAACAATGTGTAAAATGACATCTCTTTTATACATGCTATTTGGTAGTTGCTCTTTGGCTGCAAAAAGCACTTAAATTTCTTTGGGGAAAATGAGTGAATTGGCCCATCTGGGCCACAGGAAGGAGGCATGGCCTCCTTACTGACTGGTCACAGGGTATGTGTGCTTTCTCTTTGAGACTTTATTCTTTTCTGTGCACTGACTTTATAATCTCAATACAAATTTGAGCATGGTTCTTCGTAGATGCTCCAGATTTCTTGTCTACGGTGTTCTTCCATCTCACAGAACTGATCTGTGTATTTATGTCTTCATGTCAGTTTTGGAAATGGAGTAATTTATTTCAGTTAATATTTTTGAACTACCGCAATCAACATCAGATTATGATTTGATCGTTTGGGTTATTTTTAGAGAAGTAGTATGTATGGGTGGAAAGATTCCCATCGTAGGGTGGTAGCATCTTTGCTAAGATGATTAGGACATTTTACTTTTATCTGTTTCCTGATCTAAGAAATGAGCACAATATTGGTCTGCCTCTTTCACAAGGTTAATTATAAAGATCACATATGTAGCTTTTGGGAGTTTTTTAAAAAAATATTCAGGTGAGAAATATTTTTCATAGATCCCTTTCAATGAAACAAGATCTCAGTTTTTCCTTGGTTATTTTACTCAGTTAGAATTGATATGCTGATCTTTTTTTGGTATGATTTACACTCGACTTTTTTGATACATAGTAAGATGTTAAGTTCCTTAAGAATGGAGGCCTTGTCTTTATCTCTAAATATATAGGCTTTTCTTAGTGAAGTGCTTGACCTCCTCTAGGCAGTTGAAAGTTTGAATGAAGGAAATAGGACAAGAGGAAAGGATAGAGATTACACACTTAGACTTTGGAGTTAAGCTGTCTGGGTCAGAGTCCTGCTTCTTGTCAATTAATAGCTGTGTGACCTTGGTCACGTTATTTAATGACACAGGGTTTCAGATCTTTTCTTTCTTCAAAGTGGCATAATCACATCTAACTCAAGAGTTATCATGAGGCCTAAATAAGTTAATATATGTAGCATAGTTAGCAGAGTTATTATAAGACTTGAGTGAGTTTATATGTGTAACGTACTTAGAAGAATGCTCAACATAGAACACAACAATTTTCTGTAATTGTGCAGCGTAGTTAAGATGTTACTGTTGGTAAATTAATTTGGAAATACTAGCAGAAAGCATTTTTGAAATTAATTTGAAATGACTTAGAAAAGCAATGCTTGCTTTAATACATAGGTATTGTAACTTCTTTATCTTAAAATAATATTTGTGGAACAAGTTACACCTCAGATTATTATAAATTTTATAACTTCCAAGAAAAATAAAACAAGGAAAAAAATCCTTCAAGGGGTATAGAGGTATTGAGCCCTTGCTAAGTCCAGTTGATTGGTTTGAATATCTTTTTATGGTTTGCTTTGGGCTGATGTAAATTTGTAAATCATGTGTTCATAAGATGTAAAATCATGTTGTGTAGAGCAAGAAAAAAAATAATTTGCCTATATTTCTCAGGTTATTTTCATATCTGCAGGTAAGGCTACAGCTTTATTACTAGAGCTAAAGTCACCTATTTGAAGACAGGATACTTTTTATACCCCTTTTCCCTTTATGCATTTTATGAAAAACTATGATCTCATAACCAAGAAGTGAGAAGTGTTATATCCACGGAACAAATCTAGGGAGATGTATTTTCCCACCCCATTCCCACTAAGTACAAAGATTTAAAAACAGCAGTTTGCCTCTCTCTCCATTCACATCATCCATAATAAATTCACTGTAAGTGCGTAGTCTGCACTGGCCCTAAACTAGTAAACAATGTCTTCTCAACTAGTTATTGACTCCCTCCTGCATCTTTGTATCACCTTGATCAACTCAGTTGTGCCTGCTTACAGATTGTTTCACAAGTGCAGGCTGTTTAGCTTTCAACTCTTAGAACCTGGGGACTTTTTTTGATGGAAGTAATTAGAGGAAGGTTTGAGATGGTAAACTGAGGGAGGGGAAGATAGATACTAGTTAGAAATGCCAGAGCCATTTTCCATAGGGAAAAGGTAGTATACATGAGACTGAAATTTCACAGAGTTGTACTTCTCCAACCATACCATTTTTGCAGATTAGATTTCCTTTCATGAGCTAGAACACTCAAAATGTCAGTTAGTTGTGCACTGTTATAGGAAAACATGTTTAGAAATAAAACAACAGGTTTAAAAATAAAATCTTCAAACCCAAATAAAGCTTCAACTAAATTGAAGGTTACTATTTGTTGCCTCTCAGGACCCTTGTGAATGGAGCAGTGAAGGGATTGTGTGTTTGCTGCATGTGCATTCTGCAGTGCAGTGCACTTCTCACACATGGGAGCTCTGTGCACCCCTCTGTGTCTTTAAACACCCCCTAAAAGTGTGTCTGTCTTTCACTAGGGATCTTGCGCTTGCCTAAATTTGTCTTTAATTTGTATGACATAAAAAGGTAGGTCATATACTCTTGTGACCCTCATTGAATTACATTAGAACTATAATTAATTAATTTGATGAAGTAGAAAATGCTTTAACAACATGCTTCTGGAAAATTGGATTAATTTTGGAATTCATGCTAGTAAAAATGTTGACATTTGTGTGGTTTAGTTGCAGAGATATGATTTATATTTGAATGTATTGCCTGTCAGATGCCATCCATAGTGTGACGAAAATGGTGGGGAGGCCATCTTGGCAATATGTTGTTGCTGAACAGCATAAAATTAAAATGCTATCTTAAGAGAGATTTGGGTAACTTAGAAAATCATTGAGGGGTTATAAACATCTTCAGTTGTTTTGAGGAATCACACTGTATTTTAAATAACTATGAAGGCCTTTGCTGGGTATAAATGATAAGCCTAGAATAAAGTAAACATAAGAATCACTGTTATGAAATTGCAGTATAAGTCAAAGAGATTCTAAAATAACTTTTTTTTTTCAGTATCATTATTTAGAAGCCTTCTCTTTTAAAAAGAGAAACTCACTGCTGAGTAATTAAGATTTGGTTTGAATTAGAAAAGGTAAGTTAGTAATTGAAAGCTAAAAGGATCTTTGGCTATTTATAGGTGGTCTAGAAACTTGTAACTCTATCAACTTATTCTATAATTAATGTTTTTACTAATGTTACTAAGTGTATGCCTGTTTATTTCTCTCTGGTCCGGATATTATGGTTAAAGCAGATCTCTCATCTGCTAGACATTATTTGGATGAAGGTGGCAGTACATTTGTACAGTGTCTTATTTTTTTTCACAAATCATGTAAATTTTAAAATTTATCATTGAAAATTGAAGTCTATGTGCTTCAGTATTTCCAGCTATATTTCATTTGAATTATAGCTTGTATTTTAAACTTTTGTCTATGATGTGTAATCACACAATGTCATTATTGTAGTTAGATAATATGGACATGTATTAATCCATTCCTCCTCATTTTGAGAAAAGGGTCCTTATAATTAAGAATCAGTAGATGCCTGGCAGCTTATGTAATAAATGAGTGAAGGAGATGATTGGAAAATGAAGGTCTCAGAATAAATCAGGTTTTGGTAAGCAGTGTTAGCTAGAATAACTAACTCAGAGAAAGCTAAAATCCTGTCTGTAGGTTGGGTCTGACATTGCTATCAGAAGGTCAAGGTGGTTATTTCATTATCTGTTTTTCTGTAAGATATCTAGCCCAAACTTGTGACTCAAAATAATTTTCCCTAATGATTTTGGGGCAACACAATTTTTATTTATGATCCACCAAGCAAAATAACAGAGGTGGGGCCTTCCCTGGTAGCACAGTGGGTTAAAGTACAACACTGCAAGCTAACTGCAGCTGCTTCAGTGCGAGTTCAATCCCTGCCTGGGAGGTGACCCACATGGCACAGCAGACCTCTCCTGTCTCACTGGCTGCTCCCCTCAGCAGTGTCCTTTGTCAATTTGCCTGTTTTGCTCCCCACTGTGACTATGGTGAATCTTCTCATGACCCCTGTACCTCTGACCTGTACCCCAGTTCTGTATGCATAAAATAATCTTTTTTTTTTTTTTTAAAGTCTTCCTAAAGAAAAAGTAGAGGTGGAGTTGACAGAGGCTTCTTTACATACATTTGACATCTGGGCTGGCCAGCCATCTCTTTCTTCTCTAGGCTTCTCCACATGACTAGTAAGGTCAGGTCATCAGATTTCCTGTATTCTTGCTGGCTTGCCTCAGAGTAAACACTCCAAGCAGTCTAGAAGGAACATATAAGCTAGATTCCTTACGGGCTAGTTTCAGAAGCTACGCAGTGCCATTTGGTCATATTCTAAATGACCAATTAATCAGGGAGCTGAGATTCAAGAGCATAGAAGAACAGGCATCACCTCTCAGTGAGGGAATGGCTTATACACAGGAGGCCGTCTTAGGCAACAAGCTACTGTATTATCATGTGGGTCTCTGTCCCTGGCCCTACCTACCTCCTCCTAGTATCTGCTGTTCTTTTACAGAAACCTTTGTCCCTTGGAGCTTGTACAGTGCGTGTGCACATTTATCCTTCTATGTTAATAAGTAGACCTTGGAGGGAGAGTTTTTTTTTTTTTTAAATCAAGGACATACATGCCTTAAGTGGGGGCTTAATTTTTCTTTATCCTAAACATGAGATGAATTCGGTAGCCTGTATAGAATAGGAATTCAGTTATATTTGTGAATGGATTTGTAGTCGATATCTTGGGAGGCTTAGGTATTTATTGTTTGCAGGACAATTTTGTAAAGAACCATTTTTCTTGTCACCAAAAATTTACATTTGGTTCTCAAAAATGTTATTTCTAAAAGGATCTAAATTTAAAATTTTTAGCACAAACAAATTTGAATTTGGAAAGAATAGAGTCCTGAGAAATGAGATGTGCTTTCTATAAAGAATGTTCCCTCAATTTGGTAGCTGTGAAGTTGCCAAGGGCCCTTGTTTGTTTACATTCAGTGATATTTACTCTAAGGGACTATTGGACACAGATGTAGTATTTGGGAGTACTTAATATTTTTGAGCTTACATCGTACATATGGAAAACATCCCAGAGGCTATCTAAAAATTAATTGCCAGTATTTGAGCTACTTGGTTTTCCTGTTCCCAGTGCATTAGTTACATTTAGCTGGCATCCAATAACTGTTATCTCTGATCATGAGCATACCTAAATAGCATTACTGTAGGATTTCCTTGACTGTTTAGAAATGCGCCTTGCTGTATCTATTACTAAACTGTATTTGCTTCTTGTCACATTTCCTTCAAATCAAGGAAGCTGATAACTGGCTAAGATGCCCTCTGAACTCAAGGAGGGAGAGAGGGAGAGGGAGGGAAGAAAGTGTTTTTCTCTTCAAGAATGGGAAAAAGATTAAAACTACTTTAGAATAGAATATGTTTGTAATTCTTTAAAAATATTTGTGTCCTCAGTTGAGGGCTACCCTTGTTTTTATGAGAATCTGCTGCATGTATGTATTTAAATTGCTTATCTATAGAAATGATGTCAGTGCTTGTCAGATAATTCAGTTGTGAAGGTTTTAGGGTCATTTAGAGAAACACCATTTCATTACTTTTCCCATGCCCCTGTGATGGATTGTGACTCCATTTTGCAGGCAAAGAAAAAAGACTATTCCCTTTCAAGCTTGGTCTGAAGGCTGAATTATGAATTCAAGGCTTATCTTGGTGTCCTTAAAATGAAAACTCATTCTACTAACTTTTTACACATCTCAATAGAGTCTAATACTTGGTTCTTCCACTGAAAGCAAAATTTCTTTAATAAATAAACCAAAGTATTTGATCTTTGTTTCCTAAATTACATTTTGAGCACTGTTACTAGGTGTTCCATTAGAAGGAGGTTTGTTGTCTAATGTTTTGGTGTAAACAAAGTCTACTCAGATTGTAGCAATTAATATACTGGCATGTACTATGAATTCCTAAAAGTCTTGTATCAAGAAGCATATATACCAAGTGAATTTGACCTAGGGACCCCCTCCCTCCTTTTAAGAACTTAATGTTTTAAAGAAGCCATATTCCAGGAAATACAATTTGTGAAATTCCAAAATATTGCTGTTTCCATATGTGGAAAAAAGTTAAAATTATATTGTTTAGAATTAGTAAACTACTTTGAACTTGGAAAGCGAAGGAGGAGCCGAGAGGGAGTAGGACTTTGAACTTCATAGTAGTGTGGCTGTTTTTAAATTGACCCTCCTCTGCTGTTCATTACTGGTGCAGATATCCCCTGTAAAGTTCTCCCTAGATGCACGTTTTTTACTTTCTTTAAATTTTTTTTTCTCCTTTTTAAGATTTATTTATTTGTGTGTACAGAACTGGGGTACAAGCCAGAGGTTCAGGGGCGGTGAGAGGCTTCAACAGAGACAGAGTGGGGAGCAGGACAGGCAGATCAACAAAGTACACTGCTGAGGAGAGCAGCAAGCGAGATAGGAGAGCTCTGCTGAGCCACGTGGCTCACCTCCTGGGTGTGGATCGAACTCAGATTGAAGCGACTCTAGCCAGCCTGCCTGTTTGCTGCGTCCTAACCCGTTGTGCCACCAGGGAGAGCCTGTTTCTTGCTTTTTAATACCCAGTTCCCACAGAACACAAAGTCTTTAAAAAAACATCTTTTAGTTTATGTAACTATAGGGGAAACATGTCTGTTTGCTTCCATTATGAAATTTCAAACCAAAGATGGGGGGAGATATTTTGTTATATTTTTAGCATGATATGGACTCTTTAAAAGCACACCTATTGACAAAGCCATGTGATAGTGTCATGTCACTGCCTAAAATAAAGATTGATGGTCTGCAGTATACAACATTTGAAACATTTTGTATCCAGCATAACAGTTTGTGAATTGTGTATTGGAGTTTTGCTCTATATTGTATTTTAGGAAACTGACTGAGAATCTTAGCTAGATGTGTCATGTATTACTGTTTCCATTTAAAATAATATGGCAACCATGTAAGAGATATAAGGAAATAAATGCACTTAATGAGAAAAAAGAACAGGGCAATATCAATGTTTTCTTGCAGTGTGTTGACTTCTGAGTAAGGATTACTATCCCTTAAATTAGAAAGGCTGAGTCTAACCCTTGTAAACCTCCTAACAACTCATATATGTTGGTGATATTGTCCCGTGATATTGTCCCCATTTTACCCAGGAAGAAACAGAAGCACAAAAGGTAAACTGACTTGCTGGGGGGCCCCCCAGCCACTAAGAGGCACAGCTGGGATTGGAAATTGGGCTTTTTGTAGTTAGGATCTTCACCACTAGAAGAAATTTTGTTCCCCACATTTGAACTGAATGTGATTTCTAGAAGTATACAGAGCAAACTAAGTTACAACAGAATGCTTGATTGCCTGCTAGTTCATGTTCATGTTTATAATCACCAAAACTCTGCTTTTTTTTTGTATTGAGAGTAGGTCATGTCCATTTGGATTCTTAGCAATTTACTGCTGGTAAAACAGGCACATGGGGAAATCACCTTAGCTGCTTTTAGGACCCAAATAACTTTTACAGCAATAAGTAGTAAAAAATTTTATTAATTCTGCCATTTATAAATAATTTTGTGTGGTCTGGCGGTGTCTACTGGCATCTTTGTGGTCAGCTGTTCTTGTAACTGGAGCAAATTGTATCATAGAGGAAAAGAAAAACAAATATGTATTGAGTGCTCTCTATGTTTAAAGCCCCTTAAAATGGAATTTGCTTAAACCTCACAAGGGAAGACTTATTTCCTTGTCTAAAGATGGAGACATTTCATGTAGATGGAATAATGGGTCTCAGATCACACAGCTTGTCGATAGATCGATTCTGAGGGGAACACTGGCCATTTTTATTCTATTGTGAGGTGTGTGTAGTAAATGCATTATCATTTTTCTTGCTTCAAAGCATGTGTGTCTGAAGACAGTGGGGCTTCCCTTCACAGGAAGGATATCTTCTTTGATAGGCTTTAATCTGGTCTTTTCAAAGCAGCAGGATGGGGGTGCTGTGACGAGATGGGGGTTCTAAGAGCTGCTGGGGAAGTAAAGGTTCCTGTAGATAGAGTGGAGAAGAAAGCCCAGGCTGAGGCCTGTCCTCTCTTTCCACCCGTTGGCATTTATAAACTGGAGCTCTTCAAATGCGCTCTGACTCTTCCAGAATCAGCATGACACAGAAAGGAGAGGTGCCTTTGCAACACTACCTCTGCTGCCACCATCACCATCATCAAAACCATCCTCCCTGCCATTAGGAGGTTGTATTTTTCTATAAAGTTTGAATAATAGGGTTTTCCTAGCTTTAAAAATAGGACAGTGAGATAGTTGTGTCTCTAGTAACTGTTTTCAGTCTTTCCCAACAATTGAGGTGGTCTCAATACTCTTTCTGTGGCATGAGAACTTTCTACTGAAAGACACATGAGCAATTCTCCTTAATGGTGAAAGTGTGGAATGTTCCCAGTTGCTAATGAAATCTCCCCTTTACTCTGTGAAGTCATTCAAATGCTTCAGGGGAACATATACACCTTAATGTTTTGGTTCACCACAGGCCCCAAAATGACATCACCTAAATGGTGTTTCGTTGTGCTTTTGATTAAATTACAGGGAACCTGAGAGGGTGGTGAGTGGGGGCTGGCTGGAGAACACATACTTGTAACTATCTTTTAGCACTGGCAATTTTTCATAGCATGTAGATTTTCTTAGTTTATAACTATTTAGCAAGTGACTAGCTTACTACAGCTCTTTTGGGTGTTTCCCCATTTTTAGGCACACTCATTTGAATATGGTCAAAAAGCCAAAGAAAGGTTTGGGATTGCCTGGTTTTAAACCTAAACCTAGACCTAGTTTATAAATAGTTTAATTTCAGTCCAAGGTGTCCCTGTGTGACATGTTCCCATAAATGTCCTCCTGCCACAAATTGCTAATCTTAGCAAAAAAAAAAAGAGAGAGTTGTGTCCACAGAAAGCATTCTTGCTTTCCCAGTGCCCTCCCCTTGGTAGCTTTGCAAGGTACAATTCTTTGGGTGACATCTGCATCTTTTCCTGTCTGTTTCCTGACATTCTATGCCTTTTTAAGCTCCTTGGCATCATGTCTTTTCTTTGTACGTGGGTACATGGTTTGCATGGAGCAGTCTTTCAAAACTGCCAAGTCTGCAGACTCAGTGCAGGGAGAACAAGGAGGAGAGACAAAATAGGAACCCATGGGTTGCCAGGAAGTTGGGGTGATGAGTGGTTTGGAGAGAGGGAACTTCTTAGGCCCTCTTAGCTCCCTGGACAACCTACAGCCTTGGGGAGAAGAAAGGAAGGATGCATTTTGCAAAGAGTAAAATATTTCACTGTGTAAGACCTTCCTGGTGGCAGAGGGATTAAGTCTCAGCACTGTGAAGCTATTGGCAGCCATCAGTTCGATCCCCAGCCAGGGAAGTGATCACACTGTGCAGCAGACCTCTTTTGAGCTGCTGCTCCCCTCAGCATTGTATTTCAGTAGATCTGCCTGTCCTGCTCCCCACTCTGTCTCTGGTGAAACTTCTCACCGCCACACTTTTGGCTTACATCCCGGTTCTTGTATGCATAAGTAAATAAAATTTTTAAAAAATGTTCATTGTATAAAAGGAAGATTGGCAAAGAAGCCCAGGCTGCCTCAGCAGTCAGTGGGCCCAGAGGTTCCGGCCTGGGAAAGAAAGGGCACTCTGGATTTCAGGATCAAAAGCAAATGGGCAGAGATGTGGAAGAGGAGAGCCACTATGGAGGAAATGGGAGAGGGGTTCTTGTCACGTTAGGTGCCGGCATTGTCGGGCACTGAGGCAGCCCAAGACCAGGCCCCCCGTGGCTGGAGAGGTGGCCTTGCCTGGGGCACCCGAAGCAACAGAGGGGCCTGCAGGACCTACCAGGGACCTGTGGGCTGACCTGGACCAGGGACAGTAGTCACAAAGCTTGTAACTATCAGGAGGGCTGTGCGCAGACTTTTGGAGAGCTGAAAGCAGACTGTGGGTGAGAGAAGACTACCTCACTCCCATGTGTGGGATGTCAGCCTGAGACCGTAGCTTGTTGCTGCAGTGGCTTCCACAGCCCCTCAATTATGCTTCTTGGGTAGGTGGCCAGGAAAATACCTGTTCACATATACCATCTTTTATTTTTAAAGTGATAGCACTGAAGAAGAAATCTCATAAAATTTGGTCAATAAGTTTTAAAGGACAGGAGAATGCCTGCCCTTGAGTTCCCTCCTGAAATCCTAATAATCTAAGCATCTGAAATAAATTATTAAAAGTGAATTTCATTTTAGGAAAAACTAGCTTACTGAGCAAAATGTGAAAGTGCACAGTACTTATTATAGGTTGAGAGAGATCTTTCCATGCACATGGCTAAAGCAAACAAACTATCTGCCTACCTCACCTCCACCCCTATCTCATTGTCCTTTAAATGGTGGGTTCCTTGAACTTCGCTGGGCCCTGGTCTGATAAAAGCTGGGGCCAAAGTCTGTAGTCCTTTCTCGAAGACTGAATGAGGGAAATTATCAGTGTATTTGTGTTGCAGATAACCATTTCTGTCACTCACACCTTTTCCTTTTCTTCCCCTACTTCATTTTTATTAGTGGACTAAATTAATGATTGAACAAGCTGTTAAACCAGGAGACTCATCAAAGAACTGCTGAAACAGCCTAAGATTTAGATGAACAAGATGTATAGCAGTTACTACACTGTGTTTGCATCTCACTAGCATCTTATTTTTACTCAAAAGTAGTTTATGTTGAATAAATGATAATAGCATAGAAGTGATTTTACAGTTTCAGAGATTTTAAGAAAAATTGAAATATTGTGAAAGCATATAAGATTTATATGGTCCATGAATCTTCTAAATTGTGACATATGTTGTTCAGCTCATGAAATCAAATGTGAAATGTTTTCCTTCTTTTGGAGAAGACTATTAAATGTGACAAGTCTACATAATCTATTATTGATACATGTCCTCTCTGTGAATATTTTTAAAGTGACTATATTATTTGCAGTTCATCTTAAATAAAAAGTAAATAAGGCCAATATTAATTGTTTAAAAATAAATCTTATATATATTCTAAAAATATACCTGTGAGTAATGTAAACAACTACCTATTTCTTTATCTGAGCTGTCATCATATTTTATTATATTTGAAACATGGATCATTTTACATTCAGAGGCTTTAGATATTGTACATAATGATAAATGATTTGAGAGTAGGCTAAAAAGTACCACTTTTGATTAAGTCACATCAGATATTTGTTTTCCGTTTTAAGCATAACATTTGGTGGAATGGATCTGGTGAGCATATGTTAAGTTTAGCAGTGGGATTATTCACTTTTGTGGCAGGTACCACTAGGCACTGCCCATATAGAGAGAGAATATTTATGGGTAAGTCATTTGCACTATATGGAGAGAGCATTTATGGTAAGTCATTTGGTTTATTTTTATATAGAGTTTCCATGCAAATTATTTTTCATACATGTATATATGGTTTACTACACAGGCAGGGAATTTGTTATTTTTTTGCAATAACTAAAATGCTGTAAATTAAACTGCTTAACCAAAGCAATTTGTTTTCTTGCTATTAGCACTTGAGTTGTAATTTTAACTTGCATAATTATTTAAACACAGTAACTAGCCACCTTCTAAAATTCAATGATAATGGTCAAAACTGTAGTTTCAGAATTTTAAATGGAAATTTGAAGAGTGGGAAGCCAGGAGTGAGGAAGATGTAGAAAGAATTGTTTTCCCCAGGGAGACTGCTTTCTCAAGTCTCCATGAAAAGCAAATGGGAAACTAATTTTTTTCTTTTCCAGGTGACGAAATAGAGGAACAGAAAGTTATCTATATATATATATATATATTTGCTTTCAAACTTGCAATGGTTTTTGAAACTATGCCACAGGACATATTAATGTCAGATACTGTATAAGTGGATTATCCTTCCTGAATCTCTCATGGAAGTACTCTGGTCAAGTTTCCAAATGTAAAAATATAATTTACATATTTCTTCTTACTAATGAAAGCTCTGTCTTCACTTTCAGCTTCAGCTGAAATGTCACCTTTCAGTTGTTAAGTTCCTCCTTGTTGTCATCCACTCTATAGAGATTGATCATTACTGTTTGCAGCTATTTATTTCTCTAGGAATTGATGATTAGCTCCCTTTTTGTGTTTGTCCAGTAAATTCTAGATGAGGAAGAGCAACAGAACATGCATTTTTGGATGTTAAAGAATTACTTAGAATCTACCAATCTCTCTCTTCTTGGTCTAGTAACACTGAGATTCTCAAGGAAGTAGAAAGAAAATCTCTTTTCATTACATTGGACAGTGCATTTGGAATTAATGCATTTGGAATCAGTCCTTTGAACCTTTCAAAGACTGACTCATCTTCACAGGTAGCAGCTATATTTGATTTCATTATCTAGTATATAGTAGCTGTTAATGACGAGGCATCTTTAAAAACAAAACAAAGCTGTGCTATGGTTACTTCTTGAAGTTTGATGAGCAGATGTTTTGTGTTCTGGTTGTGCTCCCTACATTGTGCTACTCAAAATTAAATGCCTGTAAAGAGTTTTCAGATTTCACTGGGGATGATGAGCTGTGTCACATCTGTGATATAGGACAGGAAGTTACAATCACTATGGTAAAGGTTTAAAAACAATCAACAACCCTCTATGTGTGTTTGCAGAACAAGGACATCTTAACATTCAACTAAGAGAATCAGAGAAAGTTTCAAGCTTCATTTTGCTGGACTGGTTGAGTAGGATTCAGGTTTAGGGGAAGATAATGCATTCTTTGGAGAGGGAGGACAATATGGGGGTAAATTCTATGACCCTAATTTAACTAGAGGATTGGATATTTGAGAGACAAGGGGAGAAAGACCAGATGGGAAAGTTGACACTGAAAGGTTTTTACTGGAGAATTGGGGATTATTTCCATCAGTGTCTGTGGTGACCTACCCACTTTTCAGAGTATCCAATAACTCTTATCATGAACCCTTGAATCTGCCAAATTGGGAAGGTGTCATGGAATGACACTGGGATGAAAAGTGGGAGCTCTGGGTAATGAGACAGGATGCTTTCATATCTCAGATCTATCCCTTACTCGTTAAGTCATCCTGGGCAAATTTCTAAGCCCTTCTGCACATCATTTGGGATGTGAAGATGATAAAACATGGAGATTAAACAGGCCATCCCAAATAACTGAAACACTTGTATCCTAGTGAACTTCTATCACCTGAAATAGTCTTCACCTGCCCTACTTGTCCTGTCATGAGCTCACAATATGTCAGTGACAGAATACAGAGATAGACAGAATGCAATGAAGAGAATGGGAGAGAGTCAACACACGTAAAGATGTGGGGTAGGAGAAAAGATGCATTTTTGTATGAAATAAAAGTGGCTACCTTTATAAATTCACTTTTGGTATTGAAGCCTGTCTGGCTGTAACAGATGATCACCTACCTCCTTCCCATTCTCTGGAGAGAGAGCAAGGGCACATCCTTTGACTACGCTGACTTGGGTGGGCTTTGAGTTGTAGCTCACGTCTGCTGCTGATGACTCCTACTTGGGACCTGAGGAGAAGAAAGGAGATTATGCCTTCTCAGCTTCAGACAGAAAATACCTTCGTAATTCTAAGGGGTGAAGGGGGTGGTGAGGTTTCAACTAGAAGATTCTGTCAGTCCTCAGACTCTTAGTACTTCCAGAGTTAATATTTGTCATTTCTACCACTTGCAGCAACCAGGAAGTTTGGAAAATGTGGCAGCTTACAATTTCTCTAAGCCCCATGAACTCCTGCTGCTGCGTGTCTTAAAGGTGTGGCATGTAGGAGCTGGTCCCTAGCTAGTGAGCAAAATACCTGCTCAGTGCCTGTGGCCAGTTGTCATCCTGACATAATGACACTGAATGCTACAGAGAATTTATAACTGACTGTTATAAAACATGGTTTTGAGAGAAAGAAAGAATTCAGTGAGGGTTCACAAAGTGACTCTTCTGACTTCTGAATGAAATGTGAATCTGGAGAAAACCGTAAGTCTCTAAATATTTCTAAGGTTACAAATATCAGGATTCTGGAAACTATCAGCCCATATATATATAATGTATCTGGAATTTTCCAAATGATTGTCTTCCATAGTATACCAGTGAAGTGAAGAGGATGGGCTGGGAAAAAGTTAGCTCCCTGTGAAGGGCCAAGGGAATTCTGGATAATCCTCTACATTTTGTCAGTTTACCTAATAGGGAAACTTTGACCTGATGTCTGATTAGTGGATTGCTAGGCTAGATGTTATTCACATTGTTTGGTCAGATTAGGGCATGGGGAGAGCACCTAGTGTGCCTTGGTAATCATGTGTGAATGTTCAAGGAATCTTGTGTGAATGGCTGGCAAAGACACATTCCATAGGAGATAAACAGCCCAGCTTGTGACTAGAGCAGACAGGAGCCTGAAACTGTAGTGGTGTTTGGCCCTAAGGGAAGTTAATAGTTAAGTTTGTGCAGGCATTTAGGCTGCAGTGGTCAGCCCTACAAGGATTCTTCATCCAGAGAGAGGATCTGAAGAAATAGACAGAGATGGTGTTACAGGGTAGCCCAGAGTGGACTGGACCACCTGTCTGTGGGACCTCACCCACATGCTCACAATTAGTTATACTGCAGGTACACACAAAAGGATCAATAATGGGTTTATTTACAAAAGGGGAAAGGAGTAGGAAACAACCCAGGGAAAGAGAGCGGAATACAGAATAACTGCAATACCTTACAGCCAAGCTGACTGAACACACAGAGTCACGTGGTCAGGAGAGCTGCTTCCCCAGCAAGAGGAGTGAGAGAAGCCAGAGATGCAATCACGCCCTATTTATCCCCTAAAGTCCCAGAATTCCTGCTAGCTCCGCCCTTGTGTGCTCGCAGTTCTCTCCCTGGTATTGCTGGGAGTTGTAGTTTCCAATCACTGGAGTAGGGGTAGAGTCCAGAAAGGGGGTGGAGTCCACAAGACTCCACAGAGTTCCTTTAGGACGTCCTTCCCCTTAACAATGGGATCCCAGAAGTCTGTGTGACACTATGGGAAATTAATTATTATATATTATTATATATTATTATATATGGCATTCTATAAAATAATTTTCCTTCGTACAGACTTTTCCTATTATAGTTTCTGATTTTGAAAATTGTTGCCAACATCCTGGATTGTTGAGTAAAGAAATTTCCTTGCTGTCCCAGGGGGAAGCCTGAGCAAGGAGGCTAATGATGGAGATAAAAACCATATAGGCCTTGTATTATTGGGATGCTGTTATTTTTAAGGAACTCTAAGTAGTAGCATTAATTTTTGTGTGTAGAGTGGGGTAGGGAGGTTGGAAATAAGAGGAAGTGGGAAGGAAAAAAAGCAACTTTGTACTTTGAATATGATAAAACTGTATCTAGTGATCACCAGCGTGACTAGCGCAGTTTTGTTTTGTTCGCATTTAAGTATACTTTTGAAAAGGCTTTTTTTTTTTGACATTATTATATCTAAAAAATATAATAGTGCCTGATATTTATACAGTGTATAAATACACTGCTCTTTGTGCTTTGTAATGTCCCGGATATAGCCCAATACAAAAGGAACACAAAATACAAAACAATACAAAAGTCAATATGTCTTTTACAGTTCGGGAAACTGAAGCACAACCATTAAAATCATGCTCAAGGTGAAACACTGGGAAAGCCCGAGACCTGGATTCAACACCCTAGTAGTCTGGGCTCCAGACTGTTCTCTTCTTGACTGCAGTGTGTCTGCTATCCAAGCCTGAGTCTGAGTGGGAAAATGTCTCTTCTCTGTTTTAGGGCGCTCGCACTGGATTTACCCAGTTTACTTTGGAAGTACCAGTTGTATTTGTTTATGATCATGAAGTATCTTATTTAACATTACAAAATCTTAATGCTGATTATTATTTACAAGGGCATTTTATAGATCTCAGTGAAAAATGCCTGGCAATATTGGTTTTTGGTAATATCAGGTTCTAGGTTTTGTAGCTTCTTTGGGGGCAGAAATTTGTTGGCTTTTGTATTAATTTTGTCTCAAATGTGGTCAGTCTGTGCACTTCTGATATAAATTAAACATGCAAGATTTACTAGATGGCAAAGCAGAAGATCTATATTGGCTTCTGTGGCTGTCTCAGTGATGTCTGAATGTAGCTCCAGGGGTTGGAAGCTTTAGAATATGGGGTCTATTTTGTGTGTGCACCTCTGTGTTCATGAAACTTGCAGAGAAACACACAGTCTTCTTACATATTCAGTTAAACAATGTCAACAGCACAACAAAATATCATTATATTTGGAGAAATTTTGGAAAAAAATTGCAAAAAAGTAATGAAGAAAAGAAGAGGGGTTACTTGAATTACCACTGCAGAGCCAGCCACTACTGAATTTTCCCTTCCCTCAGTACTTTTTCTTCCTACCTGCATTTTCTTAGACATGCTATCTTAAAGCAACAGTTTGTGTCTTAACATACTGTAGTTCTCCCAGTTAAATTTTAACAGGGAATTTGAAATGTTTCACACATGCATTCTGGATGGAGAAACCACTGATATGTAACCACTTATAGATTCTCATGAATCATTTCCTCCACTTCTTCCTCCGTTGTCACTGGCAGTCCTGCCAGCCTGCCCACATGCCACTCATGACATCTGAGTCATCGCTGACATCTCTCCTCAGGCCTGCCCCGGGAGCCTGTCGCTCAGCTGTGGTATATTTTTCCTCTGAAATTTCTCGGCTCTGTGCTTGACTTTCCGTTCCTGCAGCCCTGATCTGCACTCCGGCCATCCAGTGCTGTCACTGTCTGTCTCTTGGCCTCTAGCCTTTTCTCTTTTCCATTGACACTTTAAAAAGTAATTTCGCACACGTGTTTTCTCAGCACCCTGTTCTTAGCAACCCCATCCACAATTGTAACACCTCTACATTAGTTCCCAGACACTCCTACATTATTTTAATAATCTTGATGTTGCCCTCCTTCACCTCATCCACTTTATGCACCTTGGTTTTTGTTAATTGCTAAATGTAGGTTAGAATGTCTTAGTGTGGAATAAGGGAAGACTTTCTCATTTCCAACTTCTATTCTCCATTTCATTTTTGACCCATCAGGTTTTTTTTTTTCTTTCTTCCTCTTTGTAATTTGGCATTCCTCTTGCTCCATAATTCACATTTCTAATCAAACATGAAAAGATCTGATATAGTTAATTTGTACTTGAATGCATGTGATCCCATATTCTTTTATGAAATCAAGAATCTTTAATGAAGTGAAGCTAGTGAAATAGATATAAATTTTCACTTAAGAATGCCCTTCTTTGCAATATAAAATGTTGGTAGCTGTATTGATTCTGTCATCCCAAATCAGAAGTAATTTTTTCCATGGAGTATGTATAGCTGGGAATAACTCTTTTAAGCCATATCAGCAAAAAAGGAAAGGCAAATGATAAAGAAGAGAATGAGATAGTATTATTATCAAGTCATGTCCAATGATTAAAAGATACATTATTATGAGTGTTTTTCTTTGATAAAAAATACATAACATATGTGATTTAAAAAACATATGTTTTGTGTCTTACTGTTTATTAGTCCATTTCTATTTACCCATGTGTATACATTTATTGTATCCAACCTAGAATATAAATATAGAAACAGTGAGCATGTTATTTTCTTAAACATTTACAACCTATCAATGCCAGCCATGCTATATACCATCAATAAATAATTGCTGAGTATATGCCAGGATTTGAGGACTTCATCATCTTTGTAGTTCAAGGGTTTTAGTTTATTTTTAACCCAAGTAGAAAGGCTTTGACCTAACTCAAATGCTAGCAATCTATGTTTTAACAAGTACCCCCAGATAATGGCAGTTCGCTGTCCAGGAGATCTCATTTGAACCTGTGTTGGTAGAAGCCATGGTTGATTCCTTTGGGTTGCTGCTTGGCTCTAAGACTTCTTTGCCTAGGGAACTGGGCCAAAAAGGGAAGGTGGCCTCAAGCCACATGCAAATGAGCAAGCATGCCTCATTGCTTGTGTCACTGTTTTGCCTTGGCAAACATGTATAATTGTTTTATATTCTAAAACTGGAATTATCTCTTGTGTAACCCTGGTGTTCCTTCATACTTATGGACACCAATATTATCTTTTTATTGCTTCAGCTAAAGCTGCAGAGTGCTTGCCCTACATCAGACAACTGTTGATGAATATTCTGTGAATTTTAGTTATTCATTTTGAATTTGCTTTCATGTTTCTGTATTTTAAGCTATTGCATGGGGAGGGGGAGAAAGACTTTTGTCCAGAAAGTATGATGGGGATTGATGCTATGTCTGCTCTCCAGTGACCTTTCCTTTTAAAAATTCTATGGTTGTGTAATTACAGTGTGTTCTATTGGCACAATTTTTGCGTTATAAATTAAATATGTGAAAATGAATTCTATAAGAATTCAGGCTTTTCACTGTAGGGGAAGGATATTGCATGATGAGATAATGGAGGGGACAACAATAGATTTATTATGTAGCTGTCTGGGACATCTGCTACCTGGAGGCAGATGGGGAAGTGGTGATAATGCATTACCTAATCTGCAAGCTTGCTCACCTTGATTTTGGAAAACAAGAAAGTGAAATTCGATGTTTTATGTCTTCCGGCTATCCCGGAGTGCTTACCCTACATCTGACAACTGTTGATGAATATTCTGTGAATTTTAGTTATTCATTTTGAATTTGCTTTCATGTTTCTGTATTTTAAGCTAGTGCAGTCATGAAATAGATTGTTCTATTCTGTTTAGAACAAAATTTGTTAATAGCTCAAATAAAATGAAAATATGTTTGAATTGGCATCATGGCATGTGAAGTGGTACTTTTATTGTTGCTTCAGAGGCTAAGAATTGAATTTACGTAGAGTTGGAAGGAAGTAGATAGAGTTGTGTTTGAGCAATTACTAATTCATGTTAAATGTTCTTCATTGAGGTGTTTTGTTTTTAGAGGATTACTTAACATTGTATTGACAACATTAAAATGAAATGCTTCTGAAGTTTAGAAGAATTTTAGTGAAGAATCACTGACTAAATGGCTTCTAAAGTAGCAGCAGTTCTCCATACTCAGGTGACTAGCAGGTGACTAGAGAACGAGGTGTGAAGCAAATGAGGATTAGGTGGCCAGAGATATGATTGTACTTATGTGCTTTGGGAGAGAAGTCAAGGTGCGGCCTGGCGTCCTCTGTTGTAATTGCTGAATTACCAAAAAGCATAGTGGCTTATCAGTCTTGTGAGAGGAATTCTTGGCATTTCTCTGTACCCTTCTTAGCCTCTTTAAAGAATGACTTTTGAAATTATGAAAAAGTGACCATGAATTTCAATTCACTTTTCTGATTCTAGGACTAAAAAGGTATTGTGGGGAAGAATTGGGGTGTAGGTCAGAGGCACCAGAGTAAAGAATTCACTACTGTTAGAGAGCACAAATGGTGTATTTATTGAAACACATGGCTAAGAGCAACTGAGGCGAGACAGGAGAAGTCTTCTGTACCAAAGGAGGGTCCAAGGCTCTATTTATACTCCAGGCATCAGTGATTGGGTAGGGTGACTAGCCTTGGGTGTGTCCTGACTCATGTTCCCGACTAGCTTAATGGATCATCAGCTTACACAGCCCAGTTCCCATGACTGTCCTGTCCACTCCCTTTATTCCATCCAAATCTCCCAAACTTGTTTGCTGGCAAGGAGTTGCAGCTTAGTTTTTAAATCCCAGACAGAAGATTGTAGCTCTAGAGTCCAGGTCTTCCTCTAGCTCCCGCCCAAATGCAGGTCTTGACCTTGTCTTGTTCCACCTTGGATCCCAAAGACTGCTGAGGATTGATCCTGTGTTTCTCTCCCTTACTGAATTTTGTTGTGGCTCTTCACCCTGTGTTTAATAAAGTGAAAAATCAAGCCTGAAATAGGCAAAGGAAAATTAAGGGAGCTCTTTTGTAAATAAATTTAAGATTATGGTTAACAAAGCAGGAGAGAATAAAAAGCATAATATTACTTTCAACCTAAATAATGCTTTCCAATCTGATTAGATAAATTCTTACCATAAGCAATAGCTGAGGATTAAATCACCCTTTTTTTCTTTTAATTTTTACTTTTTCCATAGAAGAACTGGGGTGTAGGCCAGAGGTGCAGGGGAGGTGAGAGGATTCACTAGAGACAGAGTGAGGAGCAGAACAGGAAGATTTACTGAAATACACTGCTGAGGGGAGCATCAGGCAAGACAGGAGAGACCTGCTGTGCTATATGTTTAGCTTTCTGACTGGGTATGAAATTCAAGCCATAGTGGTGAGAGCGCTGAGACTTAACTCCTTGACCAAAAGGAAAGTCCTAAGTGACTTTTTATTGAGGGCCTGCTCAGAAGCAAATAAATTCTTCAAATACATAAGGGACAGAACTGTAAATACCATGGTTTAGTCAACCTTGACTTTCTCCCTCATCTTTTATACCTAACACTTAGGCTTTCTAACTAGGTGTTGTAGTCTGAGGGTGGCTCTCTAAAATTTAAGGTGCTAATTCCCAGAGTATGTACAAATGTTCCTTCATTTGGGAAAAGGGTCCTCTTGGAAATGCAATTAAATTAAGGACCTTGAGATGGGAGATTATCTTGGTTTATTCAGTTGGACCCCAAATGTAATCACAGTTGTTCAGGTAAGACGCAGAGTGAGTTTCAGACAGAGAAGCATGTGAAAAGTGGAGTCAAGGGATGGATTGCTTAGGCGCTCTGAAGAGGAGAAACAGCTCCATTGACACATTGACCTCATCCATCCTTTGTTTGACACTCTAGTCTTCAAAATAATGAGGGAATAAATTGCTCTGATTTTAAGGCATCAATTTTGCGGTAATTTGCAAGTACTTAAACAGTAGGGAAAGAGAAAAATGTAATGAAAAGCAACTTGATCAAGAGGATTAGATGACCAAATTCAATTTGTGTGTGTGTGTGTGTGTGTGTTACAAGTTTATTGTGATGACAGTATTGACATTTCTGAAAGGAGAATGTTTTGGTGATACAGGAGTTGTAGATAACTTGGTAGGTGACCAAATTCAATTTTTAGAAAGTGTACCCTCTTATTTGATTGTGCATAATATGCTCACTTAAAGCAAGCCTGGCCTTGTTTCTTTTAATTCTGATCATCATATTAGCTTTTCAAAAGCAACACTCTGATTGTAGCATACATGTTTGTCTGTTTTCCAAGAATGACTATAAATTTGGGAACCCTTTTGATTTGTTTATAACTGTAACCATATAGCTTGGCCCATAGTAGGTTCTTAGTAATACTTTCCAAATGAATAATATGCTTAACTATGAATACATTTCTCATCAGGACTCCAATCTGCTTTTCTAACTATATTTCTCTCTTATATTCTTGCCAGAAAAAAAAAATTAAGTCGGCATGCTATAAATAATAAGTAATTACAGTTTCCCTTATGAATAATAGCTGGCATTAGAATAGACTGTATAATATTAATTGGAATGTTTTCCATTTTTAAGAGAAAGAGACAAAATAGAGCAAATAACTGTATATTTATTTTTAAATGTATGTAAAAGTGTGTTTGTGCAATGGTGCAGATAAAATCCAAGTATACTCTATGCCTGCAGCATTCTACAGAAATCATTAATATTCAGAAAAAAAAAGTGAGGCACTGTTCTTTCAAAGATGAGATGATTTTGTATTAAAGCTTTTAAAAACATTTTAAAATAAGTTGTGAAACCAAGTTTATAGTAAACTTCAGTTATATTGAAATTAAGACAATTGCTGACTTTTGAAACATTTCCCATCATCTGAAAGTAGTTTTCTGTTTGTGAATTTTTGAAATTTATATTCAAGACTATATCTTGTCTACAATCAAGTGAACAAAGTGACTGATTTTGTTTACCCAACTTTTATTATCAAAAATTTAAATGCTTATGAATGGTTTATAATAGGTTATGCCACAAAGCACTACAAATAGCCAAAATAGTCCTGAGGAAAAAAGAGCAAAAATACAAGTATTGTTCTTCATGATCTCAAACTATACCATAAAGCTCTAGTAATCAAGATGGTATAGTATTAGAATTTTTAAAAGGCACACAGATTAATGGCATTGAATTGAGAGCCGAGAAATAAAACCATGCATATATGAACTACTAATTTGTGATAATATTGGCTGGAATATACAATGGAAAATGAGAGGGCTTTTTAGTAAATAGTGCTGAGCAACTGGACAACCACATACACAAGAATGAAAACTAGAATACTATCCTAAACCAGATACTAAAATTAACCTAAAATGGATTAAAGCTTTGCATATAAAACCTGAAACTACAAGATAAATAGAAGGAAACATAGGTAAAAATTCTTTGACCACAATTTTGATGATGTCTTTGTCGATTTGTCTCCAACAGAAAAAACAAAGAGAAGAGAAATAAATCAGACTCCCTCTAACTAAAAAACTTATACATGGAAAAAGAAACCACTGTTAAAATGAAAAGGCTATTTACTGAATAGGAAATTATATTTGAAAATATATCAGACAACATCCAAAACATTAACAACTTCTAAAACTCAGCAATAAGCAAACTACAACCTGATTAAAAAACGGACAGATCATCTAAATAGACAGCTCACCAATGAAGATATACAAATGGCTAACAGATATATTAAAAGATACTTAACATTGCTTATCATAAGAAAAAGCAAATCAAGACCAGAGTGTCATTTTACCTCAGCGGGTTAGAATGGTTATTATCAAAGTCAAGAAGTAATACACTTCGTAAGGATGTGGAGAAAAATGGAATACTTGTGAACAACTGGTTGGAATGTTAATTGGTGTAACTACATGGAAACTAGTATCAAAAACAGAAATGTTATGTGATTCAATAATCTCACTTTTGGTATTTACCTGAAGAATATGAAAACACATTAACTTGACAAGACATTGCTTCACTGATTTCCATAGCTAAGATATGTAAACAACCCAAGTATCTGACAGCAGATGTAAAGATAAAGAAGACGTGGTTTATGCACACAATGGAATATTACTCAGCCACAAAAATAGGATATTTTGTCATTTGTAACAGCCTTGATGGATCCTGAGGGATTATGTTAGTGAAATAATTCAGAAGGAGAAAGACAAATACTGTGATTTCATTCATTTGTGACATATAAAGAAAACTATAATAAAAGCAAACCTTTAGATGCAGACAGCAGAATAGTAGTTAACAGAGGGGTATGAGAGAAGGCGGGAATAAATACAAGAGGAGAGTTGGTTGGTGGTAGATACTGACAGGCCATATAGTGGTAGATATTGAGAAAATGTCATCTTGAAAACTACAGTGTTGTAAATGAATGTTACCCCAGTTAAAAGAAAAATAATGAATGCACATACATTTTGCATCTGAATTTATAGTTTTAATTCTTAAAAGTTTAAAATTCCAAAGCACAGGATACACTCCAGACTAATTAAGTCTCAATCCCCAAAGGGTCAGCGGCATTGGTATTTTATTTTAAACTCTCTGGGTGATTCCAATGTGCAGACATGTTTGAGAAGCTCTACATTATACCATTTTTCACACCAAGAACATTATGGCTTAATATGCAACCCATAATAAAGTTACACAATGTTATCTTAGATGCCATTTATCGCTGCTTTTGTTTCTGAACTACTTAGTTATTATGTCTCCACAAGGGCAGGGAATATTGTCTGCTTAGGGAATATTCCCTGTTGTATCCCCACTTTATAGAAGAGAGACTGGTGCAATGCACATAATTAATCAATGTATGTATGTTCCATGACCTTAATCCATGGCACCAGTATTTTGCAGGGCATTTTTTCATTTCCTGTATCTGAAGGATGTCTCTACATGTGCAATTTTTCTTAAGCCTAAATGTGTCACCTGAATTTCGGAAAAAAATTGATGGAGAACGACTTTCTAATCAAGGGTTCATTTAGGTCTAAATATGTGGGCAGAGATATAAGGTGGAATTTTACTTTGTGATTTGTGTAACATGATTGAGAAACCAAAAGGGCCTGCTCCAATGGCTACATGCAGTGCAGTGAGGCAGCTTGTAACCCCTTCAGATTTAAGGACACCCCAACTTAAGGGTGAGCTAGTATTCTTGTGACCATGTAATTATATTTCTGTTTTCTTGCAACACATTTACTTCCATTTTATAGAAATGCAAAGCATAATTGGTACTACAGAAAATATGGATACCCCTTAATATGCAATATTTACTTTTGATCTTTCAGTTAATTGCTATTTTATATTCCTTTTCCCCTTCACACATTAGAATTACTCATTGCTTTGATGATAGTATTATTTCTATGTGGGAAACTTAAAATTCTATCTGGTGCTAAAAGTAGTGAAATTTGACAGCAAAGATTTTTGCTAGGGTAAGTTTGAATTTGTGAGTGACACTGGTGAAAGACAAGAAGATTGGGACTACATGAGACTAGGGAAAGAGCCAGTGAGGCTCAGGGTGTTCTTAGTGTTGATAAGAGTTTTAGAACTATCTAACCATAGTCATTTTGTGTCTGTCACTGAATGTTCTGTAAGCATCAGCATTCCATGTTAGGACAGTTACAGGGGTTTAAGGATGAGCACATGGTAATCTTACAGAGGTAGATTCAAAGTCTTTAACACAGAATCTGGTCATTTAAAGTCAAAATTTTATTGTTGTTATATTTAGTGAAAGTAAAAGTTCACTGGGTAAAACTAGCTACTCATAATTACAAGTTTTGAAATAATTTTTATGAGCAGAAATAGCAAAGTGAAGAGTATATTACTTAATTTAAACTTGACTTTTGGTCCTAGTACCTTAACAATCCCTCAAAGTTTCAAATTTGACCTGTTATTTATTTACCTAGGTTTGGCAATATGAAAATTCAGTTGTAGTATTGTCCCTGAATATTCTGTTTTCTTCCTTTTTAAAAATAGGTACAGATTTTTACTTGTTTCAGATAAAATTACTGATTGTTTGGTCATTTTCAGGATAATATTTTTGGTTTGAATTTGAGATTTTGGGTTAAAGAGACTAGGAGTATTCTTTGGGTTCTTTCCTTTTACACAGAGGAGCTAGAAATCCTATGAGGGGGAGGTGAAATGACTGCTCAGAGTAACCAGCTGGCTATGGGACTTGAACAGAGACAAGAATCACTGATGCCTTTTTAATGGTTGCTGAAGGTTACTCACATCCTACTGGTGACAGAAGGAAGAGAGCCTGGAATTCCTGACCAGCATCATTCATCAGGATGACACTTGCTGCTTGCTTCTTCCTTTCCAGGCACAGTAAAACATATTGCAGCAATATGACTACCTTCAACTCTGTTTAATAGCAATAGATTACCTAGTGAGGTAAAATCTGGTAGTGGGATTTCACTTGTTGCCCCTTGACAGCATGGGGGTCAGTTAATCTTTTGGCATAGTCAGAAAGGAGAAGCAGTAGTCTTTACTACTTTCACATATAAAGTGATGTCTACTTTGCTACAGATGTATTTCATTGTCTATAACAGGAACTCTGGACAATTGTGTCAGATGTGAGAAAGCTCGGCTTCATCTGTTCTCTTCATTCTCTCACTCTCACCATTTTCTCACCATTCCAAGACTTTTCTGAAATATAGCCAGGAAACAACCAGAGTTGGGTGCTCAGTAAACTAGATCAAGTGCCTGACCCTCAGGTTTTTGTTGTTGGTGTTGGCTCTGTCTTATGCTTTGAGCAGAAATAAGAGCTGCCCTTTCAATGAATCCTGGGCATTGATGGGCTGGTCCTTACCTGGGAAACAGTTGCTCCTTTAGTGATGGACAAACATGAACAGAGGAGGTGGTGTGAGGTGGCTGTTGACTGAACTTGGCATGAGACTGGGTATGGAATTGAAAGCTATTTTCTTGACAATAATGGTAATCAAAGGGACAGGGCAGTGGGAAGTGATTACATGTGGGTGAAACAAATCTATTTCTTATTTCTTATGAAACACTTTCTCAATCTCTCAGGGCTGAGAACGAATTCTGCTTCCTTGATTATAGATCTATTTATGTAAAGTAGGGCAAAGGGCAGTTCACTGTACCTTTAGAGATGCCTCAGAGAGAAATGCCTGTCATTTTCTAATGACTGTAGTAAATATGACTTTCTGGATTACAACACCAGATAGTGGAATTCGAAAGCTGTTGGAACATCCAGTCTCATCGTAGATGTGGAAATGAGTTCCAGAGTTATGTAACTGGTTAGCGTCAGGGCAAAGTAACTTTCATATTGCCGCATGGTCTCTTGATCAGAATGTGTAAGGTAAAGGGGTTAGCACCTGAGTGGGCTGCAAGTATATTACCTGGTGTCTAAGTCCAGCTCGCTTATTGGTGGTGTAACCTTGAGCAAGTTACTTAATCACGTTGCTCCTGTTTCTGAACTGACAATTGGAATAGTAAGGTTGTGAGGAAAGTGCAAAAACATCTGTGCAGATGTGTGTAGGAGTTGCTGGATGATAGTGAGAACTCAAGAGTACAAATTGCTGGTAGCACTGTTGTGTTCTGTTTCCTCTTGAACATTTTGCTCTCATGCTAGCCATTTTGTCAAGTTTTTTAAACTGAAAAGTAGAAGATGCCTTACAAAACTAAGAGTTGTGAATGTTTTTGTAAATTCAATTAGCCACACTTAGTGTGTGATAATGAGCCAACGTCGTAAACAAAAAGGATTGATAGGTTGGCTTTTAAGCAATGCCTCTGTTAATGGGACAGCTCTCATTGTTTGCTGGGGGGCTTTGTGATCAATCGTGTAATCTTCAGTTTTACTCATCTAGTAAGCTGCACACATGTACATACATGCATCTCTCTCTCTGTATACATATCTACACAGATTTAAGACATTGTGTGTATATTTTCTTGACTTAGTCATGTTACAACAAATGTTAATATATAGTTTTTGCCTTTTCCTAGAATCACAGAATTTTGAAACTCAGACATTATGCTCATATTCCTGACTCCTTTGACTTACAGGGAAGGAAGCAGCCCAGATAAGTGACATATTCAAGATTACAGTTAATAATAGAACCAGGCAGTCAACCTTTGGCTTCTTTCCTTTAAGTCGTAGACTTGGATCACAGATCTTGATGTGTGTCATCCACCGAACTGACATCTTACACTAGTTTGCTTCAATATTGGATGATTGTAATAATGAGAATTTCACTGAACACTTTTTGTGTAGATAAAAATAGTTAATTGAAAATTTTAGACAGTTTATAAAATACTTCAATAAGCTATATTTCCTTAATGACGAAGGAAAGATTAAAAGCTTGAGGCAGAGTTGGGAAAAGACTAAAAACAGATCAGTGACTAACACCTTTTTCAAAGAAAGAAGTGACTGTGTGTGTGTGTGTGTGTGTGTGTGTGTGTGTGTGTGTGTGTGTGTTCTGTGGGGCTGGAGATTAAGAAAATGAAATTTGAGTCAGTACCTTTGAAACCTTTCCCTATTTTGTCATTCAGTTGAGTGGCTTTGGGAGAATATTCACTTTCCTTTTCCACATTTGATTGTGTTTAAAATAGAGCATAAAATAACTTCAAAGGATAGAAGTTCTTCAAAGGAGAGAAGCATCGACTTTCAAGGACGAAGTGCATTTACTGTAGTAATATGTATTTGCAGGTCTGAAATGGGTTTAGACTGTGGTCTTCTCTATTGATACCATTAAAAGAAGTTGCAAATACTATTAAAAAGAGTCAACTGATGATGCATTAATTTCAAAGACTTAAATAAAAATAAGTTCACAAAAATAATGTAAATAAAATAATGTCTTAAATGGTTATTTTCCTCCCAAATGTTTGAGGGCTGAGAAATTATAAGGAGACAGATATCTTGAGCTCAAAGGGGATATGTATCAGGGCTCATGACTGACTAATCAACAATAATTAATGCATGTAAAGGGACACTCTAGAATTTAAGAAAGGATTTAAGATTAAATATGATATTTTCTCTATAATCAATAAATATAGAGGTTAAAAATACATGGGAAATAAATCTGGTTTGAAGCCAAAAGTTGTAAAACTTGAAAAGCTTCATTGAGGACATTCATTATCTATCTACTCCTTGGTGTGACCATGATGTTTGGGGAACAAGATGGAGATAGGATTTCATTTGAAAAAATAGAAATAGACAAGAAACTAAATATTTGCATTAAATTTCCAAATGCTTTTAGTGAATTAAAAACATTTTAAAGTACTAAATGACCCTATGAAACATAGTCGAATTATCTTCCTATTGTTTGTTCAAAAGCATGTTTTTAAAGAAATTTTTTTCTCAGTTTTTGGAAGGCATATAAATATTATGAAATTACTCACTGGTGTATTTCAAGGAAACTGCAAAAGGGAGAGAGACTAGAGTTGCAGCATTGTCTTCAAATAAGCAGTTACAAGACCAAAGACTGGTTGCTTGTCTGAGCCACAGTTCATTCATCTGTAAAGTAAGATGATCTGACTAAGTAATTTTTTCATCTCTACAAATCTGCCATTATTAATAAATAAAGAATTCAAAGATCAATAAGCTTGAAAGAATTCAGAGATCAATAAGCAGACACCAGATTCTTTTTTAATAATAGTTTATTTTTACTTCATTTTGTGCCTTTTTCCATCTCAGTTGTAATCCCCATTGACTTCCCATCACCAGATCACCCATGTGCCATCACCAAAGTCCAGTGCACTTCTCCCCTCCACAGCATTTTTGATCCATTCCTCACTCCACCCCCATAAAATGTCTCTGGTATATAGTTGTTCATTATTATTATTTCCCCCCTGGTCCTTTATGCTCCTGCTATGAGTGAAACCATCCAGTATTTTTCTTTTTCTTTCTGGCTTATGCTCCATCCATGTTGCTGCAAAAGGCATGAGTTTATCTTTTTTGATTGCTGAGTAATATTCCATTGTGTATATGTACCACATCTTTTTAATACAGTCTTAGTTTAGGGCATTTGGGTTAATTCTGTGTCTTTCCCTAAATAAAGCAGCAATAAATATGGGGGTGCAGGTATCTTTTTGAATCATTGTTTTTGTCAGATACCAGATTTTAAAGAAACTATACATTATTTTTTTCTAAAAGCAAGTGGAGGGCATTCCACTTGGGGATAGCATGAAATGACACTACTGGGAGGTCTACCTCCCCACTTACTGGCTGAGTGCACGGACAAATTATTTCACTCTATAGGTGGGTAAGATGAGGGATTGGCTCAGCATATTCAGGACAGTGACTGAAAGAAATTTTCAAGCTTGTACCCCAGTTCTGTATGCACAAATAAATCTTTAAAAAATATATATGAATTATGTTAAGGAGGCGTCTGTTAAGGTTGAGAATCACTTAACTGGATGATGTCCAAACCTTATCTCCCATCTTCTGTAAAATTCTGGGCCTCTGTGAAGGTGATGAAAAGGTAGATTTTCAAAAACTGACAGCGTTGGGTTTGCAACCAAGTGGAATTCAGGTGTCTGAAATGGTTGAGAGCTATGTGGAGAAGAGGGACAGAGTGGGTAGGATCCTGCTTGCGGTGAGTGTCGTTTCTGCTGAAGCATACAGATGAGATGAAAGGAAGGAGAGTGTGCTGTTTTGTCAGACTGTGGGCTGGGTAAGGCGTTAAAAAATGCCTTCACACTCTTCTTTTTTCATCTTCACCTGAGTGATTTTCCTTTTGATGTGTGAAGTAGGTGGTATTAGAGGTTTTTCAAATAATTTAGCTACCCATGAATGTAGCTGACTATTAATTTGGTTTTTAAATTACAACATGGCACTGTCATCCATCATCCCTGTGAGGGTCCTCCATCAGAATGCAGGAAGAAAGTTATCCATGATATGTCATTCCCCCTTTTTATTTCAAACACATTGCCTTTTCGGTTTTGAATGGGAGAATTTTTCCCTTTTACTAGTGAGCTTGTGTAATATATTTAACAGTAGTTAAAATATTAAAACTGCCAGTGATGGTAGACACCTGCCATATGAAAAAAAGTATGACTGTCAAAATAATGACACTCTTTAAATATATCATGAGACTTCTTAGGTCTACTTCCTTTTTCCCCCTACAGTTGGTTTTAGCCCAGAGAAAATTCCAACACTAATTATCATGATAGCTGCAAATGAATTTCTGAGGGGATATTTTGGAGTCAAATTTAAGGTAAACTTTAATAAAAATTTAAATAGAAAAAGTTGCATCATGCAAGTGTTTGTGGGGGGAAAACTAAAGAGTGAAAGGACAGGGATGTAATGTGTAATGGGTGTTATGGCCACTAAACGCTGCGAGATAGTGCATGTATTTAGTATGATTATCTTAGCTTATCTTATGTTATTTGTTCATTTTCAAAGTACGAGTTCCTATGAGCTGGCTACTAGCTGGCCACTCATAGGCAACGATGACAGATTTGCTCTCTGCAAATCATAGCCGAGCATTCCTTGACTACCTTCGGGGAATAGCCCGTATTTTGAGGCAGGCCTAAGAACTCCTGGACAGTTGACCTGATCACATGATTATCTCCATGGTGGTCCCAGGATAACTCTGCCTGTCTGATAACATCAAATACTTTGCTGATGCAAATGTCTCTGGACATATGATCATGGTGTCTCTTTCTCTGTTCCTTATTAAACGTTGTCACTCATCCCTATCCCACCCTGCAGATTTGATTCCTCATACCATTGTCATATGATCAGTTTTTACTAACCTGTATGTTTTCAATAAATGGCATGAGCACTTCTGCTTAAGTAGCAGGGTCTTGTCTTGCAACTTGCTCCACAACTGTTGTCTCTCATAACAAAGCAGCAAAGCAGCAAAGTCCCTATAGCAACAGAAAAGTTAATAAATATTAACAAAGATATATATAACACCTCCTCCCCAACAATTTACCTGGGAAACTAGTGGCAGAAAGGGTTCCATTAATATTTTGGTGCATATCATTTTAGTCATTTCTTCCTATTGCTCTTTAAAAAGTGTTCACTAAATGTCAAGCACAGTGATTAGGACACTACGTGCAAGAAGAAGTGGCAGGAATGGACGCATCTGTCTTGGAGTCCACAGCTTGCACTACACAGCCTCACATGCGATGGCTTTATTTCTGGACATGAAGCCAGCATCGTAGTGTTTCATTTTCCTGTTACGATCCTAGTTTGTTGGATATCTAAGTTGTATTCTTTGACCCGTACATAAATTATTTTCAAATCTCATAACAGCCATGCAATGTAGGTGTTGTTATTTCCTTTTGTAGCTTAAATAATGGATGTCCTTGGCAGTTAGATGGTTTGCCACAGGCTCTGTGTGCCCTCAGTGGCTGGTTGTTGGCCTCCAAAGCTGGTATCAGACTATCATGTCTGGGGCCCCATTAGAAGAGGGGGCCCCATCATTTCCTGGGGTAGGTATTAGAGTGAGGAGGGAGACTAGGAGACAGGTTAGGTGGGAATGTGTGGACAAGGCTCTTGGGTCTGAAAGAGGTACCTGGCTATTGTGGGTTCAGCAAGCCAGAGCAGTTGTGTAAATCTAGTCACTACAGGGGAAAGTGGGAGATGGGGAGAACGTGGAGGCAGTTTTCATAGTCTTGAATGGCAGAATGAAAGGCATATAGGTAGAACAAACCAAGCTTCTTCTATGCTGACTACTCTGATGGTTTACAGAGAGATTTAAGAGAATTTGGAGATAACCACCCCTATTATATCTACAAAATGCTCTAATATATTATTTGGTGACTACTTAGACAAACTGATGCTTTGGAACTCATGTTGGGGGTCACTGCATTTATACTGTTATGTGCATCGTCATGCATTGATAACCTTCTTCAAAGAAAAGGGTTGTTATGCAATAAATGATAGCAAACAATGGTGGGTTGACAAAATGTCTTGGTTTGGGAGGCATAATTCCCTCCATCTCTAGAAAAGGACTATTGGAATGGGGGGAAATGCAATATAAACAAGACATGATGCATGTTGCACGATTACTCCAGTGGGGTGGAAGGGGAGTGAGAAGGGAATCTTTAAATATTTGGTACCTGAAAGTTGTATATTTCCTCAAGACATTGAAGTAGAGAGAGGAGATGGAAACCCTGTTTGACTCTGTCATTCCCATCATTTTAACTTCTTTGTGATGGATGTTATGTCCTTCCTCCCCCTTGATGAAAAGGATTCCACTGATGCTTTCTCTGCTTTTCCATTGTTTTGTTGTTTCTCCACCTTCCTCTCCCTTCTTGTTTTAAACTCTTTTGCTCACGCAATTTGTTGAATGTCGGCTACGCTTTATTCTCTTGGCCAAGAGCCCACACCAACATTATCAGCTTCATGCTCTGGGCCAGGAGCCTGATCAAAGTTTTTGTCATTTTTGCTTTGTACTTTATACTTGGCAAATCCTGACCATAGGATTTTAGTGAACACAATTCTAGACACTCTGGATCTCAGTGTTTCCTGAGTGAGTACATTATGTATTGGGAGACAAGATGGGAATGTTACTCTATGAGGAAAAATAAATCTGCCATTTTTTTTCTCTTGGTAAAATTGGGGTACTATGGAAACCCCCCACTTTTCAGAGTAGGATGATAGTAGTTCTTTAAATTTAAAAATAAAATGTAATACTGATTTATAAAATGATGAATCCAATTTAAGAGTGGTGATTTATAAAATATGAATGCTTTGATATTTTGTAAATTTATTGAAACTGACTCCTTTCCCCCATTCTATGTGGGAGTTTGAATCTTCTATGCTTAAAAGAATGTTTGTAGGTGAATGAGACATAAAGCTATGTTTCATTGCAGATTTAAAGTGGAGGAGATATTAACCATTGGCAAAGAACAGGAAATAGACCTCTAATAGGCATAGGAGAAAAGGATGGTGTTCTCTGTCAACAAGGAGTTACGACCTCATTTGTGGGTTGAGATCTATACCCATGAAATGACGAGTGAACCTAGCAGTGTTATTTATAACCATAGATGCATTTGTTTTTAATCTTCACTCTGTGAATTCCCAGGAGGTTTTTTGTCTGTTGGTATATGAGTATGTATATTCAGGAAATAAATCAGTTTGTAATGAGGTGCCTTGTAAGAGAATCAGCTGGAGAAGGAAAGAAGCTGGCACTGGAATCAGGTTGGAAGGTTCCCAGAGCAAGACGTCTCCAGGTTGCACTGGTCTGCATGAAGAGGGTTGGAGGTATTCGGCAAGGGGAGTAGCGTGAGCCAACTAGAAGATAGTCTAAAGGCCATGTATATCGTGTCATCATGGTGTGTTGGACAGCTGTCACTTTGATTGCTTAGCATCTGAGCCTTTTCTGGTTTTGGGTATCCTTTGGAGCTTTGTCAGGAGGCAGGACTCCTCACTCATTGAAAAAGAAGGCGCAATGTAGTGTTGCAGGCATTAGCAGTGTGAACAGCACTGTATCTATTGCAGCAAGGGTCTCCCTGGCACACTTCTTGTATGACTTAGGGCATTATTTCTGGCTGCTATAAATTCTGGGCACCTCCTAGTACTTTTATAATAAAATTCTCTTGTGCTTAGTCAGAGTTGATATCTATAACTTGGCAATCAAAAGTCTGATAGAATACAAATTTACAACTGGGTATTTTCCTTTGTGCCAAGAAAATTCCATGTACTTTATGTACATCGGCTCATTCAGATCTCACCACAGTTCTGAAAGGAGGAAATACTAGTAGTCCTTCATTCAAAGGTGAATCTAATTCCTTATATTCAGGAAGCTAAGTAAGTTGACTAAGGCCCTATAGACAACAAGCAGCGAGCCTGGGATGTAATCCAGGATTTTCTGACACAGAGGCTATGATCTTATGCTCTGTCACCTGCTGTCCAAGGAGAGAAAATCATAAATATTAACTACTTGTATGTCTTCTGGAGCACTTTATTACAAAGGGATTTTCCCGAAAGCACAGTGGAGGAAGCATTTGACTCTCTTATGTAATTATCAAAAATAGGATATGACAGGTGAGGATCATGGAGTTAGAGGTGAAGTTCTCTCACCCTTCTACTTTGCTTGGGTGTTTGGTGCTGATACCAAGGTAGGCTGTAGAGCCTGAAGACTGTAGAGCCAATAGATACCAATGTAGTCTATAGAGACTGCTTGGGTGTTTGGTACTGATACCAAGGTAGTCTGTAGCAGTTTCTCATGTTTGATTCAAGTGATTGCATTTTCACATTAATGAGAAAAAAAAAAGTCACTTCCTTCTTGTGGCCTCTGTGTGTGTGGAGCTTTCACTTTGTCCCCATGTCATGTGGGTTTTCCTCTGGGGACTGGTTTCCTCCTACATCCTGAAGATGTGCACACATGAGGCTCCCTGGCGTGTCTGAGTGTAGGGATGTGTGAGGGTGTCCTGTGATGGCAGCAAGTCCTGTCAAGGTTGCCCGGAGTTGCTGGGCTGGTCTCTGGCCACCCAAGATTCTGAGCTGGAAAAGGCAGATCACAAAGTGAATTAAAGAAATAGATGGTGATGACATAAGAAAATAATAAGTACAAATGATTGATTAACACTTTAAGTGTTTTGGGTCTTTATTTAGAAGATTGGTGATGTTTTTGTAAGCTGAAATAGGCTCTAGGAACTCACTTTTGTTTATATTAGTTAGCTTATAGTAAAATTGATTTTGTTATTTGTTGTTTTGCTTAAAGTGGCAGTTTCCAAGAATCTATCCATGATGCTAAGTGAGGAGTAAATCTATATATGTTTAGAGGAGGGAGAATGGGGTGGGAGAAGATGAGTAGTAAAGTGGCATATCACAGTGAATGTCAGAATTCTGCTTGTCTTATCATTGAATTTTTACATATCCTGGTTAATTTGCTGAGAAAAACCATATACCATCAGCATAGCTAAGCCTTCTCTACCTCTCCCCACCCTTTGTTCATTTCTCGACTTAATGATCTTTTACAGAGAAGCTTTCTCTTCCCATTGATAGTAATATGATTTCCTCTGCCCCACCCTTGTTACGCCTTTATTTTTATAACACTTTTCACCACCAGACAGATTATAAATATTTTTGTTTATTTTCTGTCTCCTTAACCACTTAGAATGTAGATTACATGGGAGTGGCAAGTTTGTTTTGTTCCTTGGTCAGCCCCAGCATTTAGGAGGCACCTGATACATAGTAAATGCGCAATAAACCATTTTGAGGAAATCAATAAATAGAGGAAACTGAGGTCCCAAAGGTTTTAGCTAATTTATGAAGAAGCGATGGTAAATGATCAAACCCTGTTCAAATTCTACTCAATGTGCTTCCTGCCTCCTAAATTTTATCCTTCATGTTCCCCTTCACTTTTTCACTAACCCCCCAATATATATGCATATCTACAGATACATATGCATATGTTCATATGTCACATATATACATGTGTATGTATGTTCATATATTGCACATCTACCTGTGTCTGTGTGTGTGCATTTGTTCTTCCCTGGGGTAAGAGACATCTCACAGGAACTTTTAGATGAGGAAAAAATAATCTTAAGTTTTCAGTGCAACTAATAACCATGATCCATTGAATTCACATAACTTGATCAAATACCAATATTTACTGATGGAGGAAGGGCCAGCATTAGGTTACCTAATCTTTAAATTCTGTTCTATCTCCCTACACCCTGCTGCTTTTACTTTCTTCTTGATAATTCAATGCAGATTCAGATCTATCATTGGTGATGATTTTGAAATAATGGGCTATGTTATTTTAATGCCAGAATGTTAACTCAGTAAAGAGACTGCAAACCAGTCACCTGCAGGGATCAGCAGACTCAGGTCACTCTCATGGAAACTGACAAAGAGGAAGTACAGGTGTTCCTGCATTTTTGAAAGTTTGAGTTAGCAGTGCATTTTCCTTGTATGACAGACCTCCATAAATACGTCTTTTTTTTTCTGGCTTTTTTGACCAAAAAAAAAAAAAATGTAACATTCAGCATGCTTTTTGCAGCTGCCATCCTCGGGCAGTCTCAGCCCAGGCAGCAGGAATGACACTGCCAAGCACCGTCCCTGGGAACTGTTCCATCAGGCTATTTTTTTTTTTTATATCATTCTTTCAGTGTGTTCAGTATGATTCAGTTAGGTATATTTTTGGATGAGGGAATGCTAAAAAAAATTGCATGTAAACTAATGGCGACTGCTTCTTTGCTTTACTCCACTTTAGCTTAAAATGCTTTTATGAAAGTGCTCTACTTTCTGAGAGCAGGAGAAACCTGCATGTGGCTGTTCAATGTCCAGCCTGCAGCACCTGCTGCTGGCAAGGGGGAACATACTACGGAGAAAAATGTGGTCTAAAAATCAACCTAAAATTGTCAAAAAAACCCTTTTTGCCAGTCAGATCCCCTAAAGTTCCCAGTTTGTGAATCTTGAAGACACACTGTGAACAGCTCTTTTCCTTCCAAAGAATAAGTTCCAATAAGTGGGAATATATTGGAAAGTTTGTGAAATGGTATACCCATGGCTAATTGTTCTTTAGGCTAGCCAACAGATCAGTGGGTTGGGCTGTCAAAGTTCACAGAAAGAAAATAATTATCAATAAAAAATATTTAACTTCTGTTTTTATTACCCTGGTGATAAAGTTGAAGAGTAATGTGTTTTCTCTGTCATAACACCATCTGTCCTAATGAAAGGTACTTGGTCATACTATTTACTGACTGAGAATCCTGTAACCTGACAGATTTGGCACAACTATTAGGTATAGATGTGTCACTGGGCAGGTCACCCAAGTTTTCTTCTCTGCCATATTCACATTTGAATAATTAAGGCTTTCACTTTATGAGACCTGGCAAAGAAAGGGTGCAGAAGATGATATGTAGGACTTGAACTCAGTTCTTTATCTCCTAGGAAAAAGTCTGTTATCAGAAAGAACAGGGGTTGAATTATTTATCTTTCTCACTTATGTAAAGCATATTGGTAATTGTGGGGCTTGCTGCTGGATGGTCCTCTCCCAGCAGCTATAAGGCTCAGTTAGGTCAAGAATGATTTGACTGAGTGATCTCTAGGTTCGTTCCAACTCTAAGCTCCATCAGAGCTTGATTGCCCTCTTGGAGGGCAAATTTCAAAGGCTTTATCCATTAGAGATTAATGGCATGGGCTCTGGGACTACATGGCGTGGGTGGTATTCTGATTTTGCTGATAATGTTGATTTACTTCTCTAACCTCAATTTCCTCGTCTTTAAAGTAGGGATAATAATAGCCTTATTGTGATCATTGTTCCTGATAAATTATCCAATGATCTTATTCTTGTAATATATATTCTTGTAACTATATGGCACAGATAATTAACATTTAATTCACATTTTCATGTGAAATATAGCATAAGAATCTCATTTCCCCCCATCCTAGCAAATTTGGGACATTGACTCTTATTGGTAGGAAAAAAAAAAGATATTTCAAATGAGAAACTGACGAGGATAATACATATCATGGGGAATAATCAGATGTAGGCCAGGGGCATAAGGGTGAAAGAATTCTTCAGAGACCAAGTAGAGAACAGAACAGGTGGCCTTACTGAAATACACTGCTAAGAGGAACAGCAGGTGAGACAGGAGAGGTCTGCTGTGCAGAACTGATGGGCTCAAGACTATTATACTCCAGGCATCATTGACTGGTTAGGATGACTAGTCTTGGGTGTGTCCTGACTGAGGATATGAATTACCATAGAGGCTCATCAGCTCTTGGAACATCAGCTTAACGTCCATGTTCCCACGGCAGTTCCATCTACCCCTTTTATCCATTTAAGCCTCCCAAACTTGTATGCTGGGCAAGGAATGGGGGCTTGGGTTTTTAAATTTAGCACTGACAGCACAACCTCTTATTTTTTGACTGGTACCTGTTGACTAAGGCACAGAAGTAAAAACTGAATCATGTATACAAGATGGGTATAATATCGATGTTAACTGAAGAACTGCTTTTGGATATGTATCTAGGTCAGCGGGTTTGTGAATCCCTGCACAGTGGGAATGAAAGAAGGTTTGCGCATGCCTTTGGATGTGGTATCACTCAAGGAAGCCCTCTGATGCAACTTTGCTTTGGAGGGTAGAGTTTATTACGTGAGAAGATGCTTTATTAACTTTCACGTGCTATTGGGAAGTGCAGCTGCAGTAGAAGAATAAAAACAACTCTCCAGATCCATATTGAAGCATAATTTAAGGCAAGAGGCTAACAATCGACGAATACATTCACTTCAAAAGGAGAGTCTGGGTTTACACTGAGTTTTTGTTCTGAGGAGCTAAGAAGTAGGCATTGTGCCCTGATAGCCCCTTCAGAGTGGGCTGCCAGTGCTATTGAAAGAGCGGCCTGTCGTTGCTGCTGCAGTTTTATCTTCTGCCATATTTGTATTCATGTGCACTTACCTCCACATAAAAGCACAGCTTGCTGTTCCCATCTTTGCTTCTGTGACCTGCAGTAAAGCCAAATTTTTAAAAATGTTTCAAGACCTTTTTCTTTTTCTTTCTTTTTTTTTAAAGATTTATTTATTTATTCATACAGAACTGGGGTACAGGCCAGAGATGTGGAGGGTGAGAGGATTCACCAGAGACAGAGTGGGGAGCAGAACAGGCAGATTGACGAAGTACACTGCTGAAGGGAGCAGCGGGCGGGTCAGGAGAGGTCTGCCATGCCATGTGGTTACCTCCGGGGCAGGCTGGGATCAAACTCATGCGAAGTGGCTTTTAAGCTTCTTTGTGCTGTGTTTTAACCTGCTGCGCCACCAGGGAGGGCCCATTTCATGGAATGATAGGTATGTAGAGCAGTTCTTGATCATTTGGCACCTGCCAAGCAGCATTCAGAGAGTCTTCTTATGCCTCTGGGGGCAGCAATTGAGTGAATCTGGGGAAGGGCTCCTGGTTGCAAGGTGGTGACATTCCAGGTGTGTGTGTTGGGGTGGCACCAGTGGGTGATGTCAATGTTCCCTGGGAAAGATGACAACGGAGTGCACTTGGTGGATTGGAAACAGACTATCAACAGCTTTAGGACTCTGAACAAAACTTCAGGAAGTTGTTGGATAGGTGAGCTGGTAAGGTAAGTGGTTGGAGCTGGCTGAGTGTAGGAGATGGGACATTCCTCAAGTGATAGACAGGGTGTGCTTGGAGGGAAAACTGGATCTTACCTTGCTACCTTATTAAATTGTAGGCAATAGCAGCTGGAAATTTTCGAAGAGGCTATCTTGTTCTGAAGCCCCCTCGTTTCACAGTTAAGGAGGCTGTGGTGTACAGAGGCAAATTGTCCCGACTCCAGTCAGGGCTCACCTGGGGAAGCTGGCCTTGGGGGCTGCTGCTGTTCTGGTAACTTCTGCCCTGGCAAGCTGTGGCCCCTAAATTTGGTATTTATTCTGCTTCTACTGACATCAAATATAGTTTTCAACAAACGGATTTGTTGTTCAGCATCCTTGAATATCAAGGAACATTAATATGAATTTATCTTCATGATAAATAGTTGCTTCCAGCTTTAATGTGGATTCACCATTGTGGTTCTTTGATTATTTTTAAAGGTTACATTTCCTTTTTCTTCCTCATCCTTCTTTTCTCCTTGGTTCAGGTTTTATTTAATGTACTTAACCTGAGAGAGCCTTTGTTTACCCTTATAATACTTCTTTATTTTAATTCCCAACATGTAATCCTCTCCTAACTACATAGTTGTTTTTTTTTTTAAATTCTATTTAAGATTCTTTGTTTCCTGTAAACTGTCTTTTACTCCCAGAGCCTTTACTCTCATGTTTATGCTGATGACTTCTAAATTATTCACCCTCTAGTCAGTACCTCTTTTATGGGCGTCTGTTCTGGATTTCCAAATACTTAGTGCCCTTGGTGGAGAGAATGCATAGTCACTTGGGATTCTTAGTGAAGTATGGACTTCTGGGACTCAGCAGGTCTGGACCGGGACTTGAGAGTCTGCCTTTCTGACAAGCTTGGTGCCAGGGCTGTTCTTCTGGAATAGGCTTTGTCTCCAGAGGAGCAGGATAGCACAGAGGTGGACAAAAAGCACATCTTGTATGTTATGGGTGTGAGCAGCAGGGATTCTGAAGTCACCCATGGATCTCTAACATATTTCAAGTTCAGCAGGTCGAGGCTGAACCCATCACATTCTCTGCCAAACCTGCTCTCAGTTCTATAGTCCCTCTCCCATTCAAGAACAATTTATGGAATCAATCTTGGTTTCTCCGTGTCCTTTATCCACTTTCCCTAACAGTTCCCCCAGGTCTTTTGAGTGGACGTGGGAAAAGCTTTTAAATTTTGACTTTTCATTTCTTTTTTTCTTAGTGGCTTCTGGATACAGATTGGTATCTCTTAGGAATTTCTTAAGCTCCAAGGCTATCATAACTCCAGGATATCTCATATTTATAATTTTCAACTTATGTTTCTTAGAAGACACTGCTTTGGCAGTGACATCAAGTTGTTTAAAAACCTTCACTGTTGCATTCTAAGCTTCTCAATGTGACAAACATAGCCCTTCACAATGCGCTTCTCTATCAATATCTTGCTCCAGAGTCTTAACACCATCGCGCCTACCCCAACTGGGCATGCCTTCCTGGCATTCAATTCAGTCCACTCACAAATCCCCAGATTTTTGGTATATGCTTTATATCTTTGATCCTTTGGTTTCCGCTGTCTTCATTGACTTTCTCATCCTGTTCTTCCTGTCAGCATCCAACTCACTGGTCAAGATTCATCTCTTAACACTTATCAGTGAGCCCTCTTCTCCCTAGAGCTTATGACTCCTCTGATGTTTGTTTCCATTGTAGCCACCAGTTGTGATTTTATTTTGGAATCCATTGCACAGGTCTTTGTTGGCAACTAATTTCTAGGCATTCCTTATCTGAAACACACCTGCATTTAGCAAAGGTGGTTTTTTACTAAATATTTGCCATGTCAATGAACCTGCAATGTGGCTGGTCCATATCCAGTTGTGATGCAATTCTGAGTTACAGAATTTTAATGATATAGAAATGAAAATATAATGAATGTAATGTTTACTTTTTCATAGTAATATATATATATATATATATATATATATATATATATAAATTTTATGTTTCAGTGATCTTTTGAGCAAAGTTAGTAATGATGACAGTGGTTCAGGTATGAATAAGAACCTATTGGAGATTGAGGGAAGGCACATGAACTAGGATTCATGGGGCAGGAACTAACCCAAGTGAGGCTAGGAAAATGCTGAGGAGGTAGCCAGTCAGTGTCACTCTTTCCTCTTCTGTACTCTCACTCCATAGCTTATTGCAATTCACTGATTAGTGTTTAAAATGGCACAATGAATTATGCAAAAGCTATTTCTGCAGGAGGGGCTGTCTTGCAGCCTAATGCAGTGCAGATGGAAAGATCCTCTTTTAATCATTGTTCTCACAATACTTGGAAGCCTTTTTGAGAAATAAGCACTCAGAAGTGGAAGTGAATGGCCTTCAGCAGTAAATGAATTCTTTCTGCAAAGAGGAACTGAAATGTATTTATGATGCAGATGGTTGCCCTGGGTTTGAATGTTCATCCTTGTCATCTGAGATTCATGTTTTGAAGCAAAATATTTCTTGAAATGCTTGGGTTTTAGATGGCTCCACAGGAGAAATTACTTCTGCCCAGGTTGGTGCAACATGTATTATTATTTTTCTTCAATAATGGTGGCGAATATTTAAATGCCAATTCACTCCAATCATGAAAATATGCAAATTATCTTTCTTTGATCCTTAGTTACTACTGAAGAGACTGAATTAGTTAGCATCCCGTTACTTTTATTAGCATAATATTAATGCAAATGATCAGCAAAGGCTTTTTTAAAAAGAACGAACCATGGAATGGAATTAATAGCAGTGTTCTCTTCCTAAGTGAGGAAGAAAAAATATTTATGATAAGGTTTCCAACTTTGGTATCAGTACCAAAGACCACCACGTTGGCCTAAACATGGAATTGCTTCCAAAATCAACATCAATATGAAAGATTCACTTTCAGAACAAGAGTCAATCCAGACAAAAGTCCAAAGGCAAAATTTCAGAGCAAAGATGATATGCTGGTAACTGTAGACAGTTCTTTATGATTCAGAGGCTGTTGAGTTTTTCTAAGGAAGTGCTTTTTAAAATATACCAGGAAAAAAAGTGAAAGAATGACAGTCATTGGCTAATTCAATGTAGAACAAAGGATTTACTTACAACCATTCCTAGTCAGAGGCTTACATTAGAGGACACTGATTAATTCTCATTTGCTTAGAGGAAATGGCCTTAAACTAGAGGGAAGTAAAATTGAATCAAATGACAGGAAAACACCGTTGACTCTGGGGAGAGCTTTCTAAAATTAGAATGAAGTATAGCAAGAGTCTAGAATTCCTCTTTACCTCTATATATTATATTACAAGCTTGTGTTTTGTACTTCCTAGGACTGTCTCTGTTTAGCTGGAAGTGAGGGCCACAGCACCTACCATCAGCCACACACATAACTTGGAGCCAGGGCTGCTCCCTGTAGTATTAACCTACATATTTATCACCTCTGTGACTTTGGATAACAATATGTATAGAATCTTATTACCTCTCTGACGTTGGATACCAGTATGTGTAGAATCATGCTATTAAAAAGGACTGCTTGTTGAATGTATGTATGATCACAATTTAGTGATATTTTTATTATTAATAAGCAAAGACACAATCCCACACTACCGAAACATTGAAATAGGGACTTCCTCTCAATTCTATTTCTTCGCAGTTTACTTGAAAAGAAAAACGTACTTCATTATGTAGATTAATTTTGTTGTTAAACCACAAGAATGATTATGAAAAATATAAAACAAATCCAAAATTCTGACCAATATCTTAAGAAGGGAAACAGAAGCATTGTGGTTTAATGAGACTTTCTAGTCACAGTGCTATTGAATTAAGACATTAACATTCCTGTGTTAGATTGGTAGGCATAAGCTTACAAGTGCCATAGGTGTTTCTTATGAAAATTGTGCCATTTACTTTATAGAACCAGCTTCAACAAATGGCTAACATTTTTTGAGGTGGAAGACTTAGTATCTGACCTTCAAACAGTTAAGTTTTAAAAATTAAAAGAAAGACATAGAATAGGGAAAGTCTTCTAAGTCTTATATCTTTACCATATAGTATTTGATAACTGAGGTCTTTCTGATGACTTACTGTGACAGATAGTAAAGGCCATCATCTACCCTGGCCACTATGCCTTCATGTGTCCATGAAACAACTGCCTTTTGCCTCATGGGCAGTCTACATCAAAATCTTCTTTTAGGACTTAGAGTCAATTTGGTCACTCATGGCTCTGTTCTCTGATGAGTAACCCATTGACTAATCTCTTCTATAGCATTAATTTCCCTAGACAGTTTTTCTTTCTTCCATCTCTATTTCCTGACAAGGAGATCATGAATATCAGATCTGACTGGGATATGATAGCCTGAGAATCTTGAACGATGTAGAATCTGGGCCTCAGGAAGGTGAATCAGTAGGTATACATTTGGGGAGAAAGGACAAACCAGTCATTTTAGATTGTTTCTTTGTAGGGATGGATCAGAAAAAACTCCAGGTGTGGAACAATGGGGGGAAGCAGAAGAGGGCAAGAGAGATGAAAATGGAACAGTAGACATGGATGGAAATCTTTGATCCCAATACTGATTTTTTCTAAAGTCTCAACAGCCTTGGCTGTGACTAGGGAGGGAACTCTTAAAGACATTAGCTTCTTGTGTTTCTCAGCCTTTCAAATTCCCACATGGAGAGGCATTTTAGAACCAGATGCCAAATTGATTTTGGGTAAGTGGAAATTTTCTTGCCTTATGTGAGTAACTGATTAGGATAGACTTGTGATAAACTGTAGACTCAGAGTGTTCCCAAGAGAAGCAAGGTAGTAATTAAACTTCTCCATGATCATAAAGGTTCAGGTTAGGGGGTTTATTCTTTTAGAATTTGCTGTGCCTGTGGGTGGTATTTCTTAGAATTCATATACCTATAACTGCTAGATGATGAGGTAATGTTAAGGAATAACAGTATTTATGCTTATTACAATGTACTTTCTTTATCTTCCTTCTCTTCTCTTGTTCTCTTGTTGTGTTTTCCCCTCTTCTCTTGAGGGTTCTCATAATTCCTTCTAAAATTTTTGCTTGCCCTTCATGGTTACATAAGGTGATCATTGTCCTATCCACCCTGTAAACGTCCTCAAATCAGGACTCAGCGGTTTGTGCTGAAAGCACTAATTTTGTGGGATTTCATTTTGTTTTATACTTCAAATGTTAAGGTGAAAGTCCTCACCCCCAAGCAGTACTTTCCAACAGGAAATTGCATTTAGTTTCCCAAGTTCTTATTTCATAGTTCTTGTATCTTTTAGGCTATTTGCATTCACATCTGTCTTATGTTGTTGGGTCAGCTCTGATTTTAAAACACATTAAGAAAAATAGCCTTAAATAATTTTATTTAAAAAAGAAAAATTACCCTGCAATACTCACATATTCTGCTTTGTAACCGACTGTCGAAGTCATTTAGCAGAAAATATTATGGATGAAGTATTTCTAAGCTTGGCTAAATTATTTCATTAACTGGAAATTATTTCTCCACCCTCTCCATCTCCTCAGTAGAGCTGACTTTTAGCACCTGGCTTATAAAAATACTTTCTGGCCTTCAGTACTTAGCAGTGGAGCATTATAGCATTTGAAGGTCATTTGGAGCACTCCGTAAAACGATGCTTTGCTGCTTAAGTGAAGCTGCTTTCTTTTTTCCTCCCAGGTACTTGTGCTGCTCTGGTTGCTGTTCTCAATTATTCTATTACTGTTCATTAGCATTGTTTTGAAATAATGTGTAAATAACCTCTTCATTTTTTATTATGTAGATATCCTTTTACTTTTCCCATTTTTTTACTAGTATTTTTCTATGACTTCCCTCTGGAAGGTTCATTTTACATCCCTATCCTACCATTGAGATATGAGGTTATTTCTCTAACTTATTGCAATAGAGAATCACAAAGAACTGAAAAGAGTTTAATAGTAATGTTCACATCTCTTCCACATTATGCCCATCATTTGGCTTTAGGTATTATTAGCAAAAGGGTTTTTTCTTTTTAGATCAAACTTCACTTTTTGCCCATGCTTTTGTTAGCGCAGGCAAAGTGATGTTCATTTGTATGCAAAAATCTTTCAAAAGGGCAAGAGATTTAGTCACAGAAATAAATAAAACCAATATTCAGTGTCATTCTGATATTAAATTTTAACATATTATTGTTCATAATCTTGTTTACATTAACAAATATTTTGTTATAATCTATGTGATGGCAGACAGTATAAGTAAATAACAATCTTTTTTATGAACTGCTGAATGGTATCAGGCAATTGTAATTTGCAAGGTTGTAATCAGTTAGTTAACTGAGTGAAATTATGGTAAACAGTTAAACATCTCTCCTGGAATCTAGATCTTGAACTATATTGCCAAGTCTTGCACATTAGTGAAAATTTATCTGTATTCATGTATGTGTAAGGTGCTTTGGCAAACTGTAATGATGATATAAGCTAATACAAAATATGATAGGAAAGCTAATAAACGTCAAGTTAAAGACCATCAGAGATGGTGCAAAGACTTAGCTTTTCTTAGTAAATCTCTTCAGTTCATCTCTGAGAATTGATAGATTCTAAGGAAAGATCAGAGAAACACAGTTTTGAAATGGGAAAGGCAAATAAAATTATTTGTCAAGAGCAGTAAACATAAATAGTAAAGGTTGATGGAAGTCTTAGATTCTGATAACTACCCTTGAAGCCATATGATGGATGTACAACTAGGTGTTGATACTTGTCGTGAGGAAGCTGTGTGGGTTCCTATGAGCTGGCCACTCATGGGCAGCTGTGATCTTTTTGCTTACTGAAAGTCACAACAGAACATTCCTTAACTACCTAGGGAGTATAGTCTGCATCATGAGACAGGCCCAGGAATGCCCAGGCCACTGTTGACCTGATGACGACATCTCCATGACACTCTCAGGATACCTTTGCCTGTGATAATCCTGCTTTGCTAATACAAATATCTCTTGATGTATGGTCACAATGTCTCCTTCTCAGCTCCTTGTAAAACTTTGTTGCCCATTCCAATCCCACCCACCAGACTTTATTCTTCATGCCAGTGTCGCATGACCAGCCTTTATTAATCTGTATGCTTTCAATAAATATCACAAGAACTTCTGCTCAGGGAGCAGAGTCTTGCCTTTTAAACCTGCTCTGTGACTGGTGTGTCCCTCATTGTGTTCCTGCCCCAACAAAGTTAGATTCATCTCAAAAGAGCAGGTCCTTCATAATGGACAAGTGACTGAACTTCAGGCAAACCCAGGAAAATTGTGAGAAACAGACCAGAGGAAAGGAGAAATCCCCAGGCAGGCCTTGTAGGTAAGCCCAAATTATTGGTCTGAATTGACAAGAAATGATTATTTGAGCTCTGGGTGAGATGGGAGTGAGTGGGCAGTAGGCAATCAGAGAGGAAGTGATATACTCACTGAGTAAGGAATGGTGAACTATAGCAGGACCTGGAGTAAGTTAAGCACAATGCTGAAGCAGAGGCCGTGACCCAGAGGACTAAATTAGAGTTGTCTAAGCCACAAGTTTAGTGAGGAACTTGAAAATTCCACCAATACCTGGTGGTAGTGTCATTTATAATCTATGTTATGATTAACTTTAGTTTGAGTAGCTGGGTTGAGTAGACATCTGATAAATGCCATATATACATATGAGACATTCAGTAACAGCTGAACATTTGTTTTAGAGATTGAGTTCACAAGATGGAACTGGGCAATATGTGCTCTACAAATTGCAAACCAGTGCCTGTTTGTGACCTAATACAAGGTGCAGCCTGACTTGAAATCAGCCCTTTCCTTTAGATGTTTCTATTCCCTCGTAAGGAAGCCAAATTTCAGATAAAAGCCCAGGAGTTCCAGAGGCATAGAACAATTACCTACTAAATACCTTTAAGTAATTTAGTAATAATAGGGTTGCCTGGTGACTAATTTCCTTACTGTCCCTGAATGTACACCTTTAGAGTTTTGTGCAGTTAAGCAAAAAACACCACAGAAATGAAAGCTACTGTTTCAAAGGGACCGATGATTAAAAATTAATAATGAACAATTTCCATGTGTCCATTGTAACAAGCAACTTTATTAAGATGAAAAGTCCTATGATCCTTTCTCTAAGAAACAGTTTGGTGGTAGAGACACAAGTGGAGGGTCACAGTGCAGGATGGCATGACAGTGTGGGGATACTGAAGCAATGAGGCCACAACCCCCAAAAAAGTTGGAAAACAAATACCTGTTGGAGAGATTTCCCCAGCACGCAAAGTGGCAACTGGTGTTTATTTTCCATGTGGCTCTTCAGCTAACCGGAGCAAAACAAGGAAAACATTTTGGAGGTAAACTGCAGGTGTAGGGTGTCAGGTGACAGATACAACTCTTGGTGGTGGAAGAATTGAAGGCACATCTATGCCAACTCAATTTGATTTGCTTTGAATCAGTGTTCCAAGATCTTGATGATTACTGTCAGGGCTCCACTGCAAACCCCTTCGCCCTCATCTCAGAAGCTGATTTTGACTTTATGATCCAGTGGCTTTCATTTAAATACTTGTTGAGTTATCTCTAATTGAAGAGGAATAAACCTCTCTCTTGAGGGAGATTCACAGAGTTCAGGAACAAAGATAATCTTACTTCTGCCCAGAACCAGTTTCTAAAATAGAAAAGATCTATGTCCTTTGGCCAGTGACAGCCCATAATTTCCCTTTTATGCACCCTCTGTCGTACCTAAAAGGGAAGGAAGTTTTCCCAACTGGCCTTCTGGCCTCCTGACTCTCCCACGCAAGCACCTCTCTGTCTGGCCTTTCCTCCAACTTCCCTCTATACTTGGTGGTGACCACTGCCTGACTGCCTGGAACCTATTCTTTTAGTGGTCATATATGAGCTAGTCTTGCCGTAGTTTTCTTTAAAAGTGATAGAGCTTAGCTTTCACAGCCATTCCTCACAGTGCCAACTGGGTGATTTTTCAGTTTTACTTAGATGATATTGTGTAAAAAGACAATCAGGTCATTTGCTCATTGTTTTTCATTGTCTCAAGATTCTGTGAATGCACTGAAAGACTACCAAGTGTTCTGTAGGACATCTGCATGTGTTCATACCTATATTTATTAAGTACTTCTAATTTTGAAGGAAAAAACTGAAGGAAATAAAGACTCAGTTAATTTTCTTCCCCAAATGCAATGGATACTATATACATATAGTTAAAATAAGTTTATCTGAAATGTGAAAATTAGCTTAATATATATTTAAAATTATAATGACAGGGACAGATTAAAGAGACAGGAATCCTATCCCAGCATGCTGAAAGCAGCCTGAGTATGGGGGGAGGCTCACCTGGTATTGCTTTTCTAATCAACTCCTTACTGTCTGCTGGCTTTGTCCGTGTTCTTTCTTCTTGGATGTCAGAGCCACTTCTAATAATTACTGCTTTCAGCTAAACAATAGCCACATTCATTGCCAGGAAGAAAAAAATTACTTGGGTCATTCATAGATTGCAGCTCTTCTAGTCATTCAAGTTCAGTGTATTCTGATGGACAAGGCCATTACAGAGTATTAATAGTTCCACCAGCTCATGATGGCAGTGATTACTTCTTTAATATCACTGCCAAAGTGAAAGAGAAAAATCTACACATCAGTCTCTGTATGTGTGTGTGTGTGTGTTTTAACCAAGATAGACAAGCAGAGTGAATTTTTAAAACATTGAAAAAACATGAAGACTCTTCAAATGAAGTTTTTTAAAAAGTGGGTTGAAGTCATACTCAAGAGTGACGCAAACCATAATTTAGAATATGCATCTTAAAACTTTTCTCATGCATTTGAAAGAGGTATGGCTGGTTTGTTAAATGTATTTTCCTCTTAAAATGTTAATTATAGACTGTGTCAACAAGACCACTTTTGGTTTTACTATGTGCATGGCAAACTCAGAAGATTGCAGTATGTAATGTGTAAAAAAAGAATGAATTTAACCCTGTCTAGTCTATTTGTTATAACAAAATGATATGGAGAAGAAATGAAGACACTAATCTTGTTTCTATCATCTCTTTATGGGCTGACTTTGAGGAAGATTTAATTCTGGGGCTTCACTGACTGAGCTAGAAAAATGATGGGATAGATTTAAATCCTTAGGGTGCAATAATCTAAATTTTATGATTGAATGAGTAAGACTTTGACGCATATTTGATCATTATGGTAAATAAGTTATAATCAGAGTATGAACATCAATAGCCAAAAAACCCAAATTAAACCTCTTCTGTTTTGCATTTTCTAGTCCAATCACCTCTTGTATCAGATACAAATATAGTTATTGAACAAAATCATAGCTCTTTTAAAAGGGCTTTGTAAGCAAAGAAAACGAAACAAAGCAGAGATGACTTTGCATCAAAGGATTGAAGAAAGAGATTTTGGACAGCAAAAATGGCTCTGGAAGGGGCAGAACTAGGAGACAGATTAGATAAAAAGTGTAGCAATAGGACTCTCGATGGGTAGAGTACAAAAGAAGAGATGGAGCTGATAATAATAGATGAGTTCAAAGAAATATTCTAGCTCCAAATAAATATGCCTTGAAGTGGTGATAGGAAGAGGTACAGATGGCAAAGGAACACATAGTAAAATACATATTTTCAAATAAACTGACCAAAAGGGGAAGCCTGGGGGGGCTTCTGCCTCTTGTAGAAAGTGATAAAAGCAAATGATCAAAGATATTGGCAGGATAGGGGTTTTTAAGTGACATCTTATTCTTTGTCATTACAATAAATTAAATATGGATATACCATTGGAATAAGTCCCAGTTTTGATGAAAGGTCATAAGACTAAACCAAAATAAACAAAGAAGTAAGTCAAAAGTCATTAGGAAAGCTCGTCTGTTTCTTTCAGTAAGGCTTTCTGGAGTATTGCCCACAGAATTGAAAAGTGCTTTTTCAAATCCAGTAGGTGTTGTTTTTGAGAGATTCTAGAACAATAATTTTCAAAGGGTAGTTCAGTAACACTGGGGGGTTTCAAGACCCTTTCAGAGGTCTAAGAGATCAAAACTATTTTCATAAGAACAAAGACCTTATAGACCCCTTTCACTCTCCTTTCCACACTAGAATACAGTGGAGTTTCTCAGAGACTGCACAAGCTGTAAAATCATGAAATATTGACTGCAGAAACAGATGTGAGAATCCAGGTATTTTCTGTGAAGCCAGACATTAAGGAAAACTTCAAAAATGTAAAGCAATCTGCTCATCTCACTACATTTTTTTCTGTATGGGAAGCATAGTATTTTTTTTTCAAAAAAGATATTTTTGTTACAATGTTTAATCTTATGAAATGAAATAATTTTATTGTTCTCAGTTTCACTATTTAATGATGTACCTCTTAATAGTTAATATCTAGTAATGTACATATCAATAATACATCAATCAATATAGCTTATAAACAAAAGCTCTTTGGGGATCCTTGACAACTTTTTAAGTGGATAAAATTGTCCTGAGACCAAAGGGCTTGAGAATGGCAGTTTTAGAGATAATTTCTCTGAGCCTTAGAAGAGGACAGAGGTGTCCTTATTAAAGTTCAGGAGGGACAGGTCTAGATAGATACCAGTTATGCACATGTCAGCAATGATCCCAACTCATGTGTCTTCTTCATGGCTACCTGGGAGTTACATTGGTAGATTAGCTTATTTGATAACTCACAGAAAAGTGTTCAAAGCTATTGGTATCCCTCCCATTTTCTGAAGGGGAAAATGAGGATTAGAGAAGTGATTTTTTGGAATTACAGAAAAGTGTAGAGGACCCAGAACAATTTGGTACTTACTTGTGACTTCCAGTACACATGAGTTTGTGTCATGTTGCTCACTGCATTGGTCTTGGGTGAAGCATCATTCATCTTGGTAGAACACAGAAGAATGCAGGATATCCCTGTTTCCTTAGGAAAAACAAATGGTGTCAGACCAGTTTAATTTGCTTTACCACAAATAAGCAATAGGTATTTTTAATTCCCTGATGTCAATAATTGAAATTCACTAACCAGGTAGAAAACATGTCATAGTAAAATGGGCTGAAATACTATCTGGGGGAAACAGTCAGGAGGCCCTGAATGATGGCTGGTAGGCTGCACCATGGCTGCCAGGTATGCAGAGCCTATGCCACCGAGGTTTGTATAATTACTCTGATGATCAACTACAACAAATCGCTTAATGACACCTTTCTCATAAGGTATCCCTGTTGGTAAGCAACCCTTAATGGTGTAAGGTAACAACCCCCCCCCCATTTTTACAAACATAGAATTAGGACCTGCTAGCAGGATACAAAGGAAAGATATATTAATAATACCTACTGATTATTTGCGATAGAGCATATTAAACTGATCTGACACCATTTGTTTTTCCCAAGGAAATAGGTTTGCATATAAAGGTCCCTAAATGTCTGTAAAGTGAGTACTTGCTGGTGATGTTAGTGTCTGTGTGAGAAAGGCTAAGTGATAATGCTGTGAAGCTTTGGAAGCTGCATGGCCTATGCAGTTAGCAAGGAAGCAACTTCTTTCAGAGAACAGCACTCAGTTCTGTTATTGGTGCTGTAAATGGAGAGAAAAGTGGGGATTTTTGAAGAGTGGCTGTAGAGTGTTTAGCACATAGGATTCTAGAGGGGGAGTGAGGAGGAAAGAACATTGAACCACCATTTGTCACTGAGTTAAGAGTTGGGGGGTTGGTAGTTAGTTGTAGCACTAACTTGCTTTAATCTCATTATTATGTGTTGGCTGATCTTTTGGTAAATTAGTTCTGCTGCATACTACTTTAGGTCTGACAGGTATTAATTTTCAGAATGAATATGGTATTATATAATACGTACCCAAAAATCAAAAGTGAAGTGACCCGGTCTCTAAAAGGGCCAGTCTGTCTGTCTGGAGTATAGAAACATAAAAGTAGAGTATTTTCTAAGAAGAGAATAAGTGACATGATGTGTTTATTGATATAAACTATGATTAAACTGTAATTAATGTTAAATTTTTAGAGAAAGTACTATATATTTGGCAGACTAACTAAAAAGGTTGTCAATTATGGAATAGTTATTTCTTCCCTGCTCTTCATCTTCTAATATTAAGAAAAAGAAAATGTATTCTTGCAACACCAGTAATTAAAAACAAACAAACAAACAAACAAAAATCCTCCTTTCCACAACAAACCTATTCAAATTTTGAACCTTAATAATATCAAAATATTGAATTAACTCATCAGCGTTAAGTTTTGTGATTTTGAAATCCAGGCTTGATATACATGTTGTATCTCTTTAACAAGGCTGTTGCTCAGTGCCTTTGCATTTTTCTGCACGTGCTGTCTTAATGGAAATTTACTGGACATTCTTGCCAGAATAAACACATTCCTTCAGGAGTAAAAGACTTAATGTACTTTTCGTTCAACTGCACCTCTTTCCGGTGAGCAGATAAACCAAATTATTTGGCATTAGTCATACTTCACACATTCCACATGACTTATTGTGGTCTCCATGGGGCTAAGGATTGTAGGAGATAGGACTAAAGTAGACAGTCTTACATTCTATTGAGGACTAGACCAAATGCAAGGCAGGGCATCTATATATTTGACATGCAACAAACCAAAAATGAATCTGGGAGATACATTTAGGATCTTGGTAAAGCAGGATTAAGTCCTATGGCCCATGGTTATGTTGTGTATGAGTGTATATATAGATAAATGGATAGATGATAGATAGATCCTTCCATTATTTATTTATTTATTTGTGCATACAGAACTGGGGTACAGGCCAGAGGCTCGGGGGTGGCGAGAGGCTTCACCAGAGACAGAGTGGGGAGCAGAACAGGCAGATTGACGAAGTACACTGCTGAGGGGAGCAGCGGGAGGGTCAGGAGAGGTCTGCCACGCCATGTGGTCACCTCCGGGGCAGGCGGGAATCGAACTCATGCAGGAGTGGCTTTAGCTTCTCAGTGCTGTGCTTTAACCCTTTGTGCCACCAGGGAGGGCCAGATTTTTCCATTTTTAAGAGAGAACTAAAACTAAAGTCACATTTTATGAAGGGGAGTATAAATTCTCCAGTGAAAATTTTGACTGTATGGAGCCATTGGGGCAAGGGAAGGGGACCAGAATGGAGTGGGGATATTGGAATATAGACCAGAAGCTTGAATTAAGGAAGGAGGAAGTAACCCATGACTTAAGGGATAGGATAGGCAAATAATGGACTGTGGAGACTAGAAGTAAGAGATTTATACAAACAGGTCTAGACTTCTTCCTGTTGGTCCTGGTCTGAACACATGCCCCTCAGCACCCCAGGATACTAATGGAGAGAGATTACAGTAAAGAGAATAATTGTCCATTTATTCATGTCACTAGCATTAACAAAGAAATCAATCAAGGTAAGACATGAAGCTGTCTTATCAGGGTATTATAGTTATTGCACTTATTTTTAGCAATAGCCAATTAAATTCTTAAAGTTTGTCTTAGGAACTACTTGGGATTAAACTGTTGGATAGTTTTGATCAGTTTTGTAACATCCCACTCCCACCAGATATAGTCTGTTAATTTAAATAATTATGGGGAAAGTTCATTAATATGTGAAAATGTTCACATACTACTAAATAATATTTTTGTGTTACTCTGTTTTTTACATGCTCAGTTAAGAAATTCAATTTCAGAAAGTATTCTTGGGAGAACCTCTTGGGAGATGAAGGAACAATTTGATTAAAATAGCAAACACGGGCCCTCCCTGGTGGCGCAGCGGGTTAAAGCACTGCACTAAGAAACTAAAGCCACTTCCGCATGAGTTGGATTCCCGCCTGCCCTGGAGGCGACC